>NC_134219.1:35578497-35900931 GCF_965140235.1 Caretta caretta
AAAGCATCACTGAGAGGGACACAAGAACTAGGGGTCACCAAATGAAATGAATAGGCAGCAGGTTTAAAACAAACAAAAGGAAGTATTTCTTCACACAACACACAGTCAGTCTGTGGAACTCTTTTCCAGCAGATGTTGTGAAGGCCAAGACTATCACAGGGTTCAAAAAAGAACTAGATAAATTCATGGAGGATAGATTCATCAATGGCTATTAGCCAGGATGGACAGGGATGGTATCCCTAGCCTCTGTTGGCCAGAAGCTGGGAATGGGCAACAGGAGATGGATCACTTGATGATTGACTGTTCTGTTCATTCCCTCTGGGGCTCCTGGCATTGGCCACTCTCAGAAGACAGGATACTGGGCTGGATGGACCTTTGGTCTGACCCAGTATGCTTGTTCTTATATGATTTCCAAAGAGACACATGGGCCAGGCCCACCTCAGCTTAGCCTCCAAAGGTTTGTCTAGAGTAAGAAAAGTGGTGTGGGTTAGCTCGCATGTTTCCCTCTGATCCTGACCAAACTCCAGAACTTTTCCTATCGTAGAGCATCCCTGAGCATCTCCTCTATATTGTTGCCTTGTTAGCAGAGTGACTGAGTCGCTCTTAAGATTAAGTATGCTCTTTCAGGACAGAGTGACTCATTCCCAGTTATTCTCACATTGATCTGAATTACTTTTTGTACCCTTTCTTCTATTTCCAAGATGTTTAAATATAACACAGAGTAGGAGCAGGGCTACATAAATATGTTGTTTCAGAATCTGTGATACCTGAAGGTGTTGGGCTGAGTCAAAGGGATTCCATTCTTCCCCCAGTGGCACTGTGATTCTCCTTTTTCCCCAGCAGCATTAAACTCTATGGCTCAGACAGAAGCTATCTTATCTCAGTGCTACCCCTTCACCTCCCAAAGGGTCACATTCCCCAGTGTCCTCAGCTTTCCATGCTTAGGAATCACACTTGGATTTCTCTGATTCTAAATTAGAGTTAAAGCTGGAGATGAATGTGTCACTGACCCAGAGGGGGGATTCAAATTAATCCCCAATGCAGTGTGACCATTCTGAGTTTAAATCCCGGTGTCCATCAACAGAAGTGGCTTCTGGGCTTTTATTTGCCAAACTTGCTTATTTGCCCATGGGAAGGTTTTGTTTATTTTTTTGGTGGGATTTTTTTTCTTCATTACAATGATGCTAAAACTTTTGTAACTAACATGACCTAATAGTGAGGGATTGCTGAATGGTGGCTTAGAGGAGAACATGATGTGAAAATCTATTTTGATTTAGAGTCATCAGATGTAACATGCTCTGGGATTAAATTTTATATGAACTTCATATCCTTCGCCCTGTAACGTGGGTTTCTCTCTGTTTCCTGAAGGCCATTTGGTCACATAAGTGGATATTAGTTTTGTTTGACAGGCTATAGCTGATACTTATTATGGTTTTCTTGAGACAAATTACCATGGATGAGAATAGTCATTTCTTCTATTTTTTTCCTTTCCCCAACCCTTTGCCAGGAGATTTTAGTGTTTTTCGAACAATGGGAATGATAAATAACCATTGGCACAAACACTGATGGGCAGAGTCACCATCTGAAAGGCAGAGAATGAAACAGAGCAGGAGATGACTACATGATCCCTGCAGTGACATGAGATACAGCCAGGTGTGGGAGATACAGCTCTGAGAAAGTGCAGCGTTTGTACAGCTGAGGCTGAGAACTTGGAACTCATTACACAGGGGACAGAGAGACAGGAAATATCCTTGTGGGGTGAAGCCATCACTGAAATGCAAAGAGTGTAAATAACACGAGAAGAGGGGTGAGCAAGGGTGTGGGGATAGGCAGGGGGTTACCAATTTCTGGGATGAGGTTGGGCAGCAGTGGGAAGGAAACGGGGGTTTTCAACAGGCCTGTGTAGCCCTGAAGTCAGGCCCACCCAGTCACCAAGGCCACAGGGAGGGGAAGACCCTCATAGCCCAGCAGGGAACCCTCCCCATCTACCACAGTGTCCTGTGTTGGGATTAAAGGCACTTAAACATGATCATTGCCTCGCTCATCCCACCCAGGGACTTTTAGATTCCTCTGCAATCCACAACACTCCCACTCAGCTTCCACCTAACCCTGTAGGTGCCTAAACTGCCTGGACTCCTACATTACTGCAGTAAATGTTCCTTTGGTGCCTAAGAGAAGGTGCCCTGCTGCCTAGCTCTAGCTGCTCCGGGGCTTATCTTGTGCTGAAGCTCCAAGCCAATCCTCAAATTGAGGGAAGATGGGTGCTCCGCTGTATCTCCCGCCTGATCCAGGGGGTGTGCTCTGAGGATGCCTAACTCCCTACAAAGTGGGAGAACTATCACCTTGCACCCAGGGGTTAGGTTGCACATCAGGCATGGAAGAAAACCTGGTTCCAGTCTCCCCTCTGTCTGGGGAGGTGAAGGGATCCATATAGGGGTCTCTCACCCCTCCAGTGACTACACCAACCACTGGATTATAGAGTCATTCTTATTCCTTATCAGGACTGGTTAATATTCAGTTATTGAATTAAACGGAAACAATTTCTACAAGACAGACCCACATCAATTGGGTATTGCTACCCAATTCCTCCTACTTCTATGCATTCTGCAATCTGTGTTTTGAACTAATAACGATACTTTTATTCTCCAAACATAGAAATGTATTAAGTGGCAAAAAGCAGTGCAGAAAAACAATGTGCAAAAAAGTGCAGGCAATGTAAACAAAGCTTTAACATCAATTAACAGAGTAGAACTTTAAAATTGGAAATGCAGCAAACATTTCTGTCCATTTCAGCAAACAAATGCAGGCTGCTGTGGCTACACATGGGCAAACCATGCTTTGCACAGGTCAGTGTACGTGAAGCTGTGGTTTCCCTTGCTGTCCCCCAGCATGGAGTGTTAGGGGTTAGGACGTGGCCTGAGATGCCACATGAAATGTTGGGGATGTAGGGAGCTGCTAGCATGGAGTTCTCCAAGGACTGCAAAGGGTGGGGAGTCTGGGATTTTTGGACCTTTAGGTCAACCGGTGTCTGCAGTATTTGGATTTGTGGCCTGAGAAGATCTATGATGTCCTGGTTCATCTCCTTCTCCTTGTCCTGCTAGGATTTCTCTCTCCTCTCCTCTCTTTACTTCTCCCTATTCTTGGTCATATTGGCCCTTCAGGCCCTTTGCTCACAGGCTAGTGCAGCACTGGCTTGCAGGACCTTGCTGAATATGCCCTCTCTAGTCCTCTGCTTTCTCATAATCAGTGTTGGGCATTCTGTGGGTGTGGAGAGGACACCCCTTAAGACTGCAACGGCAGAAGCTGCTGATTAAACACAGACATGTCATTGGATTTACAGTCACAATGGAAAGGGAGAGAGAAGGCTCAAAACGCCCATCCCTTATTCCCAGAAATGCTTTTAATAAGAAAAGTTTATTGACACTTCAGCTGTGGAGGACCTCTGCACTGCACCGCTCTCCAGTCCCAGTCATGGTGCGTATGGCCCCACCAGTGGTGAGTGAGGAGATGGGTGGAGGAGGAATTTTGGTTCCATGACGCAATAAAATTTCAGACTCTGTTCCATAGGAACAAGTGCAAGGCAATGCCACTGAAGATTGGCAGGATGTTCCACAGGTGGTGGTGGTGGTGGTTTAAGCTGATCTCTTATTCCTGAGGGTAACAAAGGACCAGAAAACATAGCTCCTACTGATGTCCTGAAGCCTGTATGCCACTAACCTGTTTACTGAAATGGTGCCAACTGAACTCATCATGGACTAGCGTGGCAAAGTGTCCTACCACAGAGGAAGAAATAAGGCAGCCCTCCCTAGAAGCCTTTGGGAGAGGATTTCAGAGCATCCTCATAAAAGTTTAATCGAGATGTCTCAGGAGGCTACAAAGAAAATCCCTATGTACATAAACAAAGTGCCCCCCTTCCCCTATGCTTAACCTAGCAGCGGAATAAAAAGCACATGTCAATTCTAACTCTGCTTGTTGTACCTTTACTTCTTGTATGAATAAAACAGTGAAAAGTCAGTACCTGTGGCTTGTTATCTTGGGGATGGGCCAGGCACCATCTTTAAATTTAAACACTGTAAGGAAAAATGCATAGTCACGCTTTCCCAGGGTACCTTCCCATGCCTTAGGCCCACCCATGCTTGCCTGGTATACTGGCTAGACTGCTGGTGGTGTCTTCACCAGGCCCTGGCTCGTGGCTTGGCTGGAGCCTCCTGCTGCGTTTCCTCCCCCTCCCCCCACTTCCTCCTCCTCCCTGTTCATGGCAGGGGTCTCTGTCTTGGGCTCCTCTGAGGTATCCACAGTGGTTTTGTGGGGTCTTTTCCAAGGCTGGCATGATGCTCAGTGTAACAGCTCAGCACCAGATCGGTGCTTGCCTTGTGGTACAGCTGATGCAGTTCCTTTGATCCATGCGGCATTCCTGCTGATCCCTGTCGTATCCCTTCACCTGCATCCCTCATGCAATCTGTTCGTGTTTCTGCAGCTGGTCCATACCTGGACTTGCACAGCCTCTTCTCTCCCAGAGGCCCAGGAGACCAAATACCTCCAGTCTACACCCGGCGGGAGCACATTTAGTACATGGCACTGGCATGGTCAGCTGCACACAATGGCAAGCTCCTTGTTGTCCTTGCCAAGGAGGACAATCAGGAAAAGGCATTTCAAAAACACATGGGAGGTTTCGAAAGGGGTGGTGGCTTCCAGTCTCTGTGACCCTTGGGCAGTAGGGTTTACAACTGTGACCAGATCTGTCACTATCACAGGGAATGGGACATTCTGGGACAGCTGCTGGAGGACTATGAGGTCGACAACAGGTCATGAAACAGAAAATATCATATTGCCTCTGTATAAATCTATGGGACACCCAAATATTGAATACTGCATGCAGATATGATTGCCTTATCTCAAAAAAGATATATTGGAATTGGAAAGGGGCAACAAAAATTATTAGGGGTATGAAACAGCTTCCATATAAGGAGAGATTAATAAGACTAGGACTTTTCAGCTTGGAAAAGAGACAACTAAGGGGGGATATGATAGAGGTCTATAAAATTATGACTGGTGTGGACAAAGTAAATAAGGAAGTGTTATTTAATCCTCAGAACACAAGAACTAGAGGTCACTGAATGAAATTACTAGGCAGCAGGATTTAAAACAACAAAAGGACATATTTCTTCACACAACACACAGTCAACCTGTAGAACTCTTTGCCAGAGGATGTTGTGAATGCCAAGATTATAACAATGTAAAAAAAGAACTAGATACATTGATTGAGGATCGGCCATCAATGGCCATTAGCCAGGATGGGCAGGGATGGTGTCCCTAGCTTCTGTTTGCCAGGGACTGATTACTTGATGATGACGTGTTCTGTTACCTCTGGTGCACCTCACATTGGCCACTGTCAGAAGATAGGATACCGGACTAGATGGACCTTTGGTCTGACCCAATCTGGCCATTCTTATGTTCATGCAGTGCCTACACTCACACTGTGTAGACTGCAATAGGTTGATTATGGCTCCATGCCATTTGGGAAGGTGGTTTTACTGAGTCACTGTGATGGGGCACTTACAATGGCCAGAGACAAATTTGAGTGTAGACACATGCACAGATGAGTCAACGTAAGGCGACTTGAGTTTATCTAACTTTGTAATGTAGACCAGGACCTCCAGACAGAAGTTGTGTTTTCTATCTTTGTTATTTTCTCTCCCCTTTTTTGTGTAATTATTTTGTCTGAAAGGAAGCAGAATGAAATTCCACTGACATGAACCGCTTCAGCCCATCCCAAGAAACATGTTTTCTTTTTCACCAAAGGGACAATTAATACCATCTTTAATACCATCTACAAATCTATCAAATAGAGGATTTTCCCTATAAAAGACCCTGTACAGCTAAAGGGAATAAAGAATATTGTTACAATGGAATTAAGCCAGCAATAACTTGACACCAAACCTCATACCACACAGTCAGGGCATTTAAAGGGCTTCCCCTGTGTGTGGATTCTCTGATGTCTGATAAGGTTTGAGTTGTGACTGAAATTTTTTCACACTTGACAAATTTATGTAGTATTGAGGTTGATCTCTTGTGTGATTTCTTTCATGTGAAAGAAGAGCTGAGCTCTGGATGAAGCATTTCCTGCAGAGGAGGCATTTACAGGGTCTCTCTCTCTCTGATATTCTCCGGTGCTTAATAAGGTTTGTACTGTGACTCAGACTTTTCCCACACTCTGTGCATTTATATAATGTTTCCTATGTGTAGTTCTGATGTGTAGAAATCTCTGACCTTTGAATGAAACATTTCCCACAGTCTAGGCATTTGTAGGGTTACTTTCCTGTGTGTGTTTTCTGATGTGTAATAAGCTCTGAGCTCTGCATGAATCTTTTCCCAGAGTCACAGCATTTATAGGGTCTCTCCCCAATGTGTGTTCTCTAATGTCTAATCAGGTGTGAGCTCCAACTGAACCTTTTCCCACATTCGACACATGTTTTTTCCCTCTTCTATGCCGTTTCTCTGCTGGCCTGTGGTTTTCTTGTGGTTCAAGGATCCTCTCCTACAATGAATTAAATTTACCCACTTTCTTCACTGAGTGCTTTCCCAGCTGTATCTTTAAGCTGTGTTGGTTTCCCCAGACTTTTCCCAGTGCACAACTGCTGGGACACAGAGAGAATTCAGACATCAGTGTCACAGAGTCCCCGGGCGGTGCTCTTGAACTGCTCCCTACGAAGCCAGTCAGGACGCTGGTGAGGTCTCCTCTCTGTGAGCAGACTGTCTTCAGGACAAACAATTCACACAGCTTCCACCTTCCTGGGTCTGACATTGGAGCATTCAGCATCCTCTGCCCCTCCGTGCACTTCCCACAGCGAGTCCGCCCAGGTGGCGTCCTGGGGAAGCCAGAGGGTCCTGCACCCCAACTCCGCAGTCAGACATGACTCTCAGCCAGCCAGTAAAACAGAGGTTTATTAGATGACAGGAACATGGTCTAAAACAGAGCTTGTAGGTACAGAGAACAGGACCCCTCAGCCGGGTCCATTTTGGGGGGCAGTGAGCCAGACAACCACGTCTGCACTTCACTCCATGTCCCCAGCCAGCCCCAAACTGAAACTCTCTCCAGCCCCTCCTCCTCTGGGCTTTGTCCCTTTCCCAGGCCAGGAGGTCACCTGATTCCTTTGTTCTCCAACCCTTTAGCTCTCACCTTGCAGAGGGGAAGGGCCAGGTCATCAGTTGCCAGGAAACAGGGTGTTGGCCATTCTCTGTGTCCAGACCCCTGCACACACCTGCCCTCTAGGGCTCTGCAATGATCATACACCCTTATCCCACCATCTAGATATTTAAGAACTGCATAGGGGAAACTGAGGTACCCCCACAATATTCAGAGAAAACATTAAGAACAGTCCCACTTTGTCACAATCAGTCATTGCCTGTGCCATAGGCACCAACTCTGTGGTTGCGCTGGGGCTGGAGCACCCACAAGGAAAAATTTGTGGGTGCTCTGCACCCACCGGCAGCCAAGCTCCCCGCCCTCACCTCCTTCTCCCCCCACAGCGCGCCATGTCCCCACTCCTCCCCCTCCCTCCCAGCGCTTCCTACCCCTCTGCCCCCTAACAACTGTTTGGCAGCGCTTAGGACTTTCCAGGAGGGAGGAGGAGGAGCGGGGACGCAATGCGCTCAGGGGAGGAGGTGGAGAAGAGTCAGGACAGGGACGAGGACTTGGGGGAAGGGGGTGAAATCAGGGCGGGGCGAGGGCAGGGCAGGGGCGGAGCCAGGGGCAGTCGGGGGGTCGAGCACCCACCGGGCAGAGGGGAAGTTGGCACCTATGGCCTGTGCTAGGGTTAAAGGAAAGAAAAGGGAAATTGCAAAGAAAGGAAACAACATAATACCTGTTGGGGAAACTGAGAAATTGGAAGAGATGTGGAAGCAGAATCTAAACACCCAGAGGGAAGTAAAGTTGGGAATGGAGATCCTGGCAGCTGTCAATCGGACGGGTGGGAAACCATGAGTGATGGCTGCCAGAAGACACCACACTATAACTAGTGCAAAGCAGACAAATGGAGCTGATGTAGCAGGGAGCCAAGCATCAGGATGTCTCACGTGGATTCATGACTTGCCAGTGATAAAAACATGAAGGCTCTAATTCAGAAAAATGGCCTAGTTTGGGGCACCTGCATTTCTCTTTCCCAACTAGAGAACTGCAGGGCAGGTGCTCCAGGGCTGTTCAGCATCCACAGATGCAGGTGGAGTCAGTGGGAGCTGCAGGTGCCCAGGCCCCTGAGAACCAGGCCCCAGGTGCCTAAAGGTCAGCACCCAATGTCTAGACCCTAAACTAAAGGCAACTTGTTAAATCTGGACCAAGCCCCTCACTGTGCTCTGGTCCCGTATGGCAGCTTGTCTGGGCCAAATGGGCTGTAGGAAAGGAGAAAGCCCCTCTCCCACGCTGAGGGTTCCCTCCCCCACAGCAGCTGCAGGCACAAGACATGTTCCTGAGAGGGCTGGGAATGAAGTGGGGGTGGTGAGGGTGGGGTGGATGTGGCATAGAGGGACATGGCTCCATGTCTACTTGGCAGCCGGTATCAAGTGGAGTGCCCCAAGGGTCGGTCCTGGGGCCGGTTTTGTTCAATATCTTCATAAATGATCTGGAGGATGGTGTGGATTGCACTCTCAGCAAATTTGCGGATGATACTAAACTGGGAGGAGTGGTAGATACGCTGGAGGGGAGGGATAAGATACAGAAGGACCTAGACAAATTGGAGGATTGGGCCAAAAGAAATCTGATGAGGTTCAATAAGGATAAGTGCAGGGTCCTGCACTTAGGATGGAAGAATCCAATGCACCGCTACAGACTAGGGACCGAATGGCTCGGCAGCAGTTCTGCGGAAAAGGACCTAGGGGTGACAGTGGACAAGAAGCTGGATATGAATCAGCAGTGTGCCCTTGTTGCCAAGAAGGCCAATGGCATTTTGGGATGTATAAGTAGGGGCATAGCGAGCAGATCGAGGGACGTGATCGTTCCCCTCTATTCGACATTGGTGAGGCCTCATCTGGAGTACTGTGTCCAGTTTTGGGCCCCACACTACAAGAAGGATGTGGATAAATTGGAGAGAGTCCAGCGAAGGGCAACAAAAATGATTAGGGGTCTGGAACACATGAGTTATGAGGAGAGGCTGAGGGAGCTGGGATTGTTTAGCCTGCAGAAGAGAAGAATGAGGGGGGATTTGATAGCTGCTTTCAACTACCTGAAAGGGGGTTCCAAAGAGGATGGCTCTAGACTGTTCTCAATGGTAGCAGATGACAGAACGAGGAGTAATGGTCTCAAGTTGCAGTGGGGGAGGTTTAGATTGGATATTAGGAAAAACTTTTTCACTAAGAGGGTGGTGAAACACTGGAATGCGTTACCTAGGAGATGGTAGAATCTCCTCCTTAGAGGTTTTTAAGGTCAGGCTTGACAAAGCCCTGGTTGGGATGATTTAACTGGGAATTGGTACTGCTTCGAGCAGGGGGTTGGACTAGATGACCTTCAGGGGTCCCTTCCAACCCTGATATTCTATGATTCTATGGGCAGTGTAAAGCTGGGCCTCTGGTACTCTGCACGCTGGCTGAGAAGAATGGGGGCCATTGTCATAGGGATGTAACTCTGGCTGGCTTCAGAACTTCCTTAGCCTGAGCCAAGGTCTGCACCAGCCCCTGCAGCCACGGAACAGCAGAGTCACAAATTGCCTCCCCTCTCCTTGAGCCGGTACAGCTGGCCCACTGATCTAGCTTTCCCCCACCTCAATTTTCACATTGATAAAATTATTTTATTATTATTCCTATTTCTGCGAATGGAGGACGAGGGCCCCATAGTGCTGCTCTCTGTAGAGACGCTGAGTAAACAGACCCAACGGCTCACAATTACAGCCAGGATTTCACGAACACTTAACATCCCGTTAGTGTCAAAGGGACCAAAGAGGTTAAAGTTACTTTATGCCAAAGTCTTTGCAGGTTTTGGGTCTAGGTTATGACAAAAAGCAGTAAGTCAATGAGACAAACCAACTGGGGTCTGAATGGTGTGTGTTGGGGGTGGGGGGTGATGAGGGAAAAGTAAATCTCTCTCACAGATTGTTTGTCCTGGGATGGTTGTGATGCTCATGGATATTGGTTCCATTGCTGGGAAGTGCCTGAATGAGAAAGGAAATAGAAGGTTTTAGACCTTTTTATATTAAATACCTGAGTGTGTCTCGGTCTGTTTCTGTGTCATCATTAAAACGCAGTTCTACGAGTTCAGAGTGGTGATGCTGTTATAAATATGAAAGCCTGAAATCTCGTCTCTTTTATCTGTCCCCCCTGCAGACCCTCTGCTGTCTGCACTGGAGACAAAAAGAGGGGAACCCCTAGGACCACACAGAGCGGGTGAGATTTCAGCTGGAGATTGTCTTAAAATTATGAGAAAATTCCAGTGAAAACATCTTCATGAGATTGCAGCTAAAGTTACCAAGCAAACCGACAGCGACCATGACACACACAGCCCTAAAAATAACACATTAAACAGTAAGGAGATCCAGGGGCACTGGGTGAACCTGGGGGCCACGCCCCCCCCCCCCCCACTTTTAAAAGTGGGATGGTCAGGCCCGACCACTTTTTAACATGGGCATAGTTTGGGGGCGGGAGGCCAAGTTCCCCTTCCCCCCCCCCCCCCCGTCCCAAATGGCAAGCCTTGGGCAGGCATGCAGCGTTGTAGGCAGGGGCTGTGCTTCATGGCAGGGCAGCTGTTCAGCTTCCCTCTGTGAAGCACAGCCCCTGCCCATGGCGCCAGCCTCTTTCCAGTGCCGGCCCCTCTCAGTGGCTGCACCCCTCCTCCTGATTTAACTGGGAATTGGTCCTGCTTTGAGCAGGGGGTTGGACTAGATGACCTTCTGGGGTCCCTTCCAACCCTGATATTCTATGATTCTATGATTCCTCCACACCCAAGGCCCTGCCCCCGGCCAAGCTAGAATCCACAGCTGGGCTGCCACCCAGGGAGCCTAGGCTGCAATGGGGAGCCACGGTCCCTCCACCTGCCCTGGGTGGCACACTCCAGGAAGCGGGGACATGGGCCGGGGGCTGCTCTCAGGCCCCCCAGAAATCCACCCAGAACAGGTGGAGGTCAGGGGGTCTCCACAACAGCCATGGTTCTCAGCCTGTCCAAGGGGTGGGGCCTTGGCAGGAAGAGGAGTGGGGTGGGGCCACGGAGGGGACAGGGACACAGGCAGCAGGACCTGGTGCCACCCCCAACTCCCACCAAGGCTCTGAAACTCCTGGGGAGATCCCAAGTTGAAGTCACATAAACATAGGGTGACCAGATGTCCCGTTTTTAAAGGGACGGTCCCTTTTCTGGGACTTTTTCTTATATAGACGCCTATTATCCCCCACCCCCTGTCCCATTTTTTCACAATTGCTATCTAGTCACCCTACATAAACACTCCTGACACCAACCTTAGCGCTGAGTTCATGCCTATGCTGAGGAACAGAAACACTCTCCCTGAGCAGCACCCGAACAAAGCTCTCTGCCCTGAGGGCTGACACATCCCTCTGCTTTACCCCGGTACCGGGGGTTTGCCTCATCGCTCTTCTCCAGTATATTACCTTTCCTTTGGACAGGGCTAGGCTCTCCCACTGGAGCTGCTCACTGCTTCCTGGATTGGGGAAATGCTCTCCCTCTGATGCTACCAGCTGCTCCCATCTCTCTAGGCTGGGGATGGGGCCACGCCGTGGCGACGCGTGGGTGGGGCATGAGTGGGTCACACGTCCCTCCCCACAACGCACAGGGGGGGCAAGGGGCCAGCAGGCAGAACCGGAATGGAAGAGGCGGGGTCAGAGCCTTTCCTCTTCCAGTTCCGGCCCCGCTGCCCACCTTGGACGCTGCCCAGTACAGCGCAGTGGCTGGACTCTCCCGGGCAGCTGCTGCACTGCACCGGGCAGCATTCCAGGGAGGCAGCATGGCCGGAGGCTGCCTGGGAGAGCGAGAGGCTGCAGCAGCAAGGGGGTGGCTTGGACTAGCTGCTGTACATGTACACAAACTTGTCTGTCTTAACAGTTGGCTGAACACGAAGTAGGACTGAGTCAACTTGTCGGCTCTAAAGTTTTATATTGTTTTGGTTTAGAGTGCAGTTATGTAACAAAAAAAAAATCTACATTTGTAAGTACAACACTCATGATAAATTTGTTAGTCTCTACGGTGCCACAAGTACTCCTGTTCTTTTTACTCATGATAAAGAGATTGCACTACAGTACTTGTAATGAGGGAACTGAAAAATACTATTTATTTTATCATTTTACAGTGCAAATATTTGTAATCAAAAATAGTAATATAAACTGAGCACAGTATACTTTGTATTCTGTGTTGTAATTGAAATCAATATATTTCAAAATGTAGAAAAACCATCCACACTATTTAAGAAATTTCAATTGATATTCTATTGTTTCACAGTGTGATTAATCATGATTAACTTTTTAAATCACAATTTTTTAGTTCATTGCGTGAGTTAACTGTGATTAATCGACAACCCTAAAATAAACCATTAAAAACAACAACAAAGTTTTTTTTAAAAAAAAGCAAAATAGAAACAAATACAAAACACACTGAACTTCAAAGTTCCCCTCCCCCTGGATCGGCTACAGGATTTGAATCGTCTCTTCAGATCCCCAACGCGCACCCCACCACTTCAGCTCTGGGAATACAGTAGTTGCTGTGCTGTGTGTGGATCAGCCACCAGCAGGGACAGGACACATGCTTTGCCAGTGGGTTACACAAGTATTTGCTAGTCATCAGTAGAACATTTTTGATCAGGACTCTGGGTTCCTATTGCTGACTCCTCTGGGTGGAGGGTGAGGGAAGCTCCTTAAAAGTGTGGGGGGGGGGAACCATCACCCCTCCCCTTGCACTGCCCCATTCCTGCCACCCCTGTGCCACCCCTTCCCCTCAAGCTCCCACTCTTGCAACACCCCTTCCCCATGAGGCCCCACCCTTGCCTGCCCCTTCCTCCATGAGGCCCCCTCCCACTGTTTCTCACTCTTATGACCAGTAAAAAGTCTTTTAAAAGTGATGGGGCCATGGCCCCCCTATTCTGGTACCTCTGGTGTGGTGAAATGGTTAGCAACAGGAAAGCCAAAGAACATATATTTGACACTTTGAGACTAAAGCCAGTGGGGATGAGTAGCTAATACCTGGGGCTTCCACACTAGAGACCCTAGTTCTAGTCCCCATTTTGACCTTGTGCAACTTCTCTGTTAACTTATTAGCACACTGAGCTGCAAAGGTGTCCAATACTAGATTGCGTTCTAGGGCTGGAGATATGAAGTCTTGGTCAGCCATAAGAGCTGGGAAGTGTCTGCAAACACAAACAGCACTCATTAGAAGCGAGATGATTTTTACTCACGGCTTCTGGCTTGTTTCACTGTACCACAGCCCACGTGTTTTGTCCTTGTCATTGGAGAGCATCCCCACTCCCCCATCCCACTGCTCCACTAAGCAGTCTGGGAACTGTCTCATTGGCACAGTCAGCTGCAAGTCAAGTGGACTGAGGGATTCATCTCTCCAGCCTCCTCCTCAAAGCTCCTGGAGGCCACTTCTGTCAGCCAAAAGTAACTACATGTCACATGTGTCTGACTGATGACTACAATTCTCAGGCAATACGTTCACCAGCTAAAAAAAACCCAGAAGCAGTGAGATCCTCTGCCTGAGCTCATCCACCAGAGCGGACAGCCTCTGACTGCCAAGAAGCAGGAAGACTGACTGGTTAGAAGGAAATTTACAACCGTGTAACCAGTTAGCCTTACATACTCATGACAATGTGTCTCATCACAGTATGAGTCAGGATCTGTAACAATATTGTATCCCATTGCTCATGAAGTAACCAGCTGCTTCCCCAGCAGCATCTCTGCTCAGCACGCCTTTCCCATTGCAGCTGCAGCTCCTGTTCTGGTTCCAGAAGGCCACTCCCCAGATTCACTGTTCATCTGATCTCAAAGCCACTTTGCTGCAATAGACTCTTGGATGCAGTGCCTAGCCATGAAAGAGCTGCAGAATGAAGGAGTGTGACTGATGGCTAGAAATCTCCAGCCATGCATTATCCAGCAAAACAGGAGCAGTGCTGGCCTTCCTCTTAAAGAAAATAATTTCAGTTCACACGATCCAGCTGCAAAAACGTATGAATTCCACAGTGCAATGCATTAAATAGCTGCAACATTGTACCAGCTGTATGGTACCCCTTGTAACTAACCACATCCCTGGCAAGTGCTCCATTCTCGCCACAGCTGGAGTTCCCTTTCTGGTCCAGCTGGCTGCTCCCCAGAGTCACCCAGGCCCCCTCTGTCTGTCCCCAGATCTCCTCCTGAAGCCAGACTGGACAAGTGGCCTGAGAGCCTTGGGGCCTGGAGTTCTCTGGTTAGCCCATCCCCTGTACAGAGTAGGAGCCCTAGGGCCAGCTCCCTGCACATCCGCTGCCATCTGCAAAGAGCCAGGAGTCCACAAGAGCTGGGGAGACTGTGCAGGGAAACCGAAGCAGTAGCCACCAGGCTAAGAACAAATGTGACAGCTGCCCTCTTGGCCAGCACAGAACCAGGGACCCCTACAGCTCTCTGTTTATCCCACACCCTGTGCAGTGCAGGACCCCTAGTGCAAGATCCCCTCACTCCCACTGCCCTTGGCTATTGGGCCCCAGCCCTCACCCAGGGGACAGGAGCTTGGTCTCCGTGGGCCAATGAGTCCCTGGTGTCTCTGCTGGGGCTGACAAAAAGGGAGAAAATCAGTTCGGGCCTTGCTAGGTATGGTTGTGTGAGATGGGGTCACCTGCCCCACTAGGGCCCAGGCTGAGATCCCAGCACATTCCAACCTGGCCCCCGAGCCACTATCAGATGGACATTCAGCCTCTGTATGCTGGTGCAGGAGGCATTGGGTCATTGCCCTGGGGGAAGCTGCTGGGGGAGGGAGATTTCCTGCTCACAGCCTCAGTGGTCTGGTTTTACTTTAATTCCCCACCAGATACGGAGACTGACAGAGACTGTGGGTGAGGGAGAAAGATTTGTGTCTGTTTCTTCATCCCTTCCTCCACATTCTTATTTACAATGTCACCAGAAAATGAGAACAGGCATTTGCATGGCATTTCTGTAGCTAGCACTGCAATGTATTTACGTGCCAGATATGCTAAACATTCGTATGCCCCTTCATGCTTTGGCCACTGTTCCAGAGGACATGCTTCCATGCTGATGACACTTGTTAAAAAAATAATGCATTCATTAAATTTGTGATTAGAACCAGGGAATCCCTAGTGGAGAAGCTGGCCTAGGGAATGCAAGCAGAACTGGAGGGAGATGGGAGATGTGTCCAGTAGGTGAGCACAGAAAGCAGCTGTGTATTCAGAGACAGCCTGAGCATTTTAGAGCAGGCCTAAAAAATGATACACTTTCACTCCTGTCTACTTCTAAAGGGGAATCTACAAACCCCATACTGAGGTTTTTAGGGGGAGGGGAGCCCCTCCTGCCTGCAAGCAAGCAGCCTGATCACACCCCAACACAGCTGCCTCTACTACCAATAACAGAGGCAGGCTCCCACAGCTGCAACCAGTAAGGGAGGCAAGACCTGCTATAAAAGGAGAGAGCACAGAGACAGTGGGCGGGCATGGCAGAAAGGGCTGGGACAATGGAGTCCTCTTACTATTGGGCTGTCTCTAGAGACACAGCCCAAAAGAACAGATGCAAACTGCTAGGCCTCATTAGATCCTAGGGGCCAACCGAAAAAAGCCAATCGGGGGTAGTAGAGATCCCCTTGAAAGACCACATCAGGGACTGTGACATCACCATTATCACCTGACTCTGCACAGACTGACCTAGTGACTGGGGGGAGGGTCAGTGAGATGATAATCAGAAAAATTCTGTGCGTGTGTCCATCTGTTCCCTAATCTTCCTTTCCCAGGTTCTGGCTGCAGATTTTCCCCATACGCTTCACTCAAAAGCACACTGGTTCAGATGAAAACATAAAACAAGATTATTAACTACAGAAAAATCGAAGTTGAATATAAATTATATCAAACAGATCAAAGCAGATTACCTAGTAAATAAACCAAACCTCAAACTAAGCCTAAAAGACTAGAAAGTTTGGATATGAACTAACAATTTTTCATCCTGACTGATGATACAATCAGACTTACAGATGCTGAAGGCACAAGCTGCACCTGCTTTGCAGCTTGAGCTCCCTACCCCTGTTCCAAGTCATTTTCTTTCGGAGCTTCTTTCAGGTGTTCAGCAGTGGGAGAGTGAACCACCACCAATGAGGTCACTCCCTGCCTTACATAGCTTTTCCATATGGCAGAAACCCTTTCTTTCAAACTTGGTTCCCAGACCAGTTTGTGGAAAAACACAGGTCCCCAAAACAAAGATCAGTGTCATGTGGTCTGGTCATATGCCATGGCATACCTTGCTGAGTCACAGCACCCATTGCTCATAGGCTGTCTGGAGCGTTCTCAGGAAGGCTCACCAGGTGGGGGATAAGATTCTCCTAAGGCCTATTGTTCCCCCTGATGGCCCATTACCTAACATAGGCCCTTCCCAACGCGCTGTCTAGACTGGAAGCATCTTGCCTAGTGCATGTCGCCCAGGTGTAACTACATTTGAAATAAAGACACATAGGCTTTGTCTACACTAGCAACGTCAAAGCACTCCCGCGGCTCTCCCAGCGCTCTAAAAAAACCATCCCCACAAGGGGCGTAGCTAACAAGAGCGCTGAAACTTGCATCGCTCAAGGGGGAGCTTTTTCATACCCCTGAGTGAGAAAGTTTCAACGCTGTAAAGTGCCAGTGTAGACAAGGCCATAGTCACGATTCATAACTTCAGATACCAAGATGATACATGCTTACAAATAGGATCCTCATATTCAGCAAATCAGAATTTTTCCAATGACACCTTACATGACCCATCTTGTACAAAATGCATCATAATTATGCCATAATAATATCATAGCAATGTTACTATGACGAATATGAGGTGTAGTGTCAAAGGCAGTTTCTCTCTCCCTTCCCCCAGCAGGTTCCCAGGAGGCAGGAAGGCCCATCAGTTCAGCAGCCAGGGCTGCAGCAGGGTGGAGAGGCTGACTGGGACTTCTCCTCCTCTGCCTGGGGTTTGCTTAGACCAGGCAAAGCCAGAGGGTCACTAATCAGCTGCTGCTGGAACCTGCCCCTAGAGGCAGGCAGTTGGAAACCTGGAAGCCAAATGCCACTGCGGTGTGTGGGAATTAGGAAATGGAGTTTTTACTGAGGCCAGCCCTAGTCAGGGCACTGAGAGAATTTCTCTCCAGTGTGGAGGAGTCTCTGATGTCCAATATGGTGTTAGCTCCAACTGAAGCATTTTCCATGCTAAGGACATCTGAGAGGCTCCTCCCTGTGTGGATTTGCTGATGCTTGATGCCCTGTAAGCACCAAATGAAGCTTCCCCCCACATTCAAGCTCTTTCTTTTGTGAACTATCTGATGGGGAATAATGCGTGAGCTCAGACTGAATCTTTCCCTGGAGTTACTGAAGCTTTTCCCACAAACCAAGGGTTCTCTCTCGTGTGTGGACTGTCTGATGTCAAGCAAGGTTTGATCTTCAATTGAAACTTTTTCCAAAGTTAAAGCATTTATAAATTCTGGCCCATGTGGATTCTCAGATGTTTATGAAATTATGAGCTGGGACTGAAGCTTTTCCCTTCATCCAAGTATTTATGGGGTTTCTCTCTTGTGTGGATTCTCCCATGCTTAATAAGGCTTGAACGCTGACTGAAACTGTTCCCACAGTCCAAGCATTTAAAGGGTTTCTCTCCCGTGTGGATTCTCCCATGCTTAATAAGGCTTGAGTGCTGACTGAAACTGTTCCCACAGTCCAAGCATTTAAAGGGTTTCTCTCCCGTGTGGATTCTCCCATGCTTAATAAGGCTTGAGTGCTGACTGAAACTGTTCCCACAGTCCAAGCATTTAAAGGGTTTCTCTCCCGTGTGGATTCTTTCATGGCTAATAAGGCCTGAGGTGCGACTAAAACTTTTCCCACAGTCCAAGCATTTATAAGGTTTCTCCCCCGTGTGGGTTCTCTGATGTATAATAAGGGCTGATGGTGCACTGAAACTTTTCCCACACTCAAGGCATTTATATGGTCCCTCTCCTGAGTGGATTTTCCTATGGCTAATAAGGCCAGAGCTCTGACTGAAACTTTTCCCACAGTCCAGGCATTTATAGGGTTTCTCTCCCGTGTGGATTCTCCCATGCTTAATAAGGCTTGAGCTCTCACTGAAACTTTTCCCACAGTCCAAGCATTTAAAGGGTTTCTCTCCCGTGTGGATTCTCCCATGTTTAATAAGGCCTGAGCGCTGACTGAAACTTTTCCCACAGTCCAAGCATTTTAAAGATTCCTCTCCCATGTGTGTTTTCTGATGTATAATAAGGGCTGATGGTGCACTGAAGCTTTTCCCACAATCAAGGCATTTATATGGCTGCTCTCCCGTGTGGATTTTCCCATGGCTAGTAAGACCAGAGCTCTGACTGAAACTTTTCCCACAGTCCAAGCATTTATAGGGTTTCTCTCCAGTGTGGATTCTCTGATGTACAATAAGGGCTGATGGTGCACTGAAGCTTTTCCCACAATCAAAGCATTTATATGGCCTCTCTCCCGTGTGGATTCTCCTGTGGCAAATCAGGCCTGAGAGCTGACTGAAGCTTTTCCCACACTCAAGGCATTTATAGGGTCGCTCTCCTGTGTGGATTCTCCCGTGGCTAACAAGGCCTGAGTGCTGACTAAAAGTTTTCCTACACTTCAAGCATTCATAGGGTCTCTCTCCTGTGTGGATTCTCCCATGCTTTATAAAGCCAGACAGCCGACTGAAGCTTTTCCCACAGTCCAAGCATTTATAGGATCTCTTTTTTTTGTGATTTGTCTGCAGGGCTGTGGTTTCCTTGGGACCATTGCCTCCTCTCCCACATTCAATGGATTCATCCACTTTCTTCCTTGGGCTGTTTCCCAGTTTTCTCTCTGACCTGTGCCAATTACTCCAGGCTTTTCTCTGTTCCAAGCACTGGGAAAAATTACTGTCAGATCTCAAAATGGTCCACTGCATTTCCAGTTGCTCAGGACCTTCCTGCTGTGGATTCCCCTCTTCGTTCTCACTCACTGTCTTGTCACCTGCTGGGGGAGAGAGAGAATCCAGTCAGGAGTCATTGCCTGGGCTGGTCAAAAGGACAGAAAGGGGAACAGCAAAGAGGAAAAACACAATACAGTAACTGTTGGGGAGACTGAGAAACTGGATTCCGCCTCCACATCCCATCCAAACACTCACAGGGAAGTGAAGTCAGGGAGAAAACTCCTTACAGCTAACAGGGTGGGTGGGAAACCATGAGCGATATCTGCCATGATGATATGACACCTCCTGACCACAACCTGACCTGGGTGAGATGAGGCAGAACTGAGGGGGCTCACAGCACATTTTGGAGATTTTCAGTTTTTTCCTTCATTTGCCAGTTTCTGTGTCAGTATCACAGACTCCTCACCTGTGTGGGTGTCTCTTGGGATCTTCCTTTCCTCAGAAGCTTGGAGATCTGGGACCCACGGCTCTTCCCCTGCTTCCAGCTGGGTGATCAGGTCAGGTTTGGGAACGGGGAGTCCTACTCAGGGGGTGAAATCAGGCATGAGCAGAGTGCACGGAGGATTGGTGGAGTATTTATCACAAAGGGCACATCTTGAGTTTAACCTGACCCCATGATTTGCTGGGGGGTTGTGGGATCTGAACAGATGGGAACATGGTCACTGAACCCCCTTGGAATTGGGCGGTGTCTGGAGGGGAGGGAGAGTTGTCACACCCTCACTAGGAGTTTTCAGGATCTGTGTGCTCTGGGGGATTTGCTGAGGCACATGCAGCTCTGATGTTAACCCCCTGCCTCTGTTTAAACCTCAGAGCCCTCCCCACATATGGAGCTAGTCCCATGAAGAAAGATACAGAGAACCTGTTTGAAGTGAGAATTAATGCAGAGAGGATAATACTCTGCTTCTGCCCCCATGACAACTGGAGGGATGGAGATGAATTAGCATGTCCATTAGCTCCACGAATCCCTTATCCCATTGGAGGGGGTTTGGAGGTGAACGGTTCTCTAACCCTGGAGCTGTGGACTACGTGACCCATTCCCCTCTAATGTAACTGACCAGGGAAGAACCTGACCAGGTGCAGAAATACAGGGCCCCATGGCTTCAATAGCTGAGGGGACAGGAATCCTTACCCAGTGAGGTCACATTCTCATAATTCTCCTGCATGACGTCCCTGTAGAGAGCTCTCTGACCGGGGTCCAGCAGAATCCCCTGCCCCTCCGTGAAGTACACAGCCACCTCCTCGAAGGTCACCGACATCTGAAACAACAGGTGCTCCCCACTCAGTGCCTGCTGCCCCAGCCGCAATCCCACTATTCATGGGGGAAGAAGCCCGAAAATGGGACAGCTCTGGGAGGGCCAGAGGAGCAGAATCCCACCCCCACCCTGCTCAGAGTGGCCAGGAGGTTCCAGGGAACAGAGAGATGGGGAGAACTCCTTGTCCCTCCCAGCAGATGGAGGAGGGCAGGGTCTTCTTATTTATCACCCACCTACTACACACAAGCTGATGTGGGAAGCAGTCCCTTTGTATTTCACCGCAGTCTCTGCCTAGTGGGTTCAGGCTCCAGAACTCTGGTCTGTTTTCCCAGCCCCATCCAGGGGGTTATTTCCTGTTTCAGAAACGGGGGAATGTTCACCCCGCCAATGGGCCTGTTAATAAATCAGGTCCTAAGCTGAGCATGTCCCAGCAGGTTTAACACACCCTGTCCCTTCCCTGCCTCACCCTGTTTGTTTCTGCCCCACCCCCTCTACAGTAATCCTCCCCACCAGCTCCCCCCAGAATCCCCTACCTGAGCTGGATCCACCACATCCATTTCCCTTCCCTGTCCCCTAGGAAGATGGGATGATCTGGAGCAAAACGGGGTTGTTATTCTGCAGCCTGTCAGGGTGAGAAGGGAAATTGGGGAGGTTTCTGAATTAGCGTTAGTCCCTTTCACACCCCGATTCCCCCCACGCTCTTTCCCTGCAGACAGACACTCTAGACTCCGCCATGCTGGGAAAACCCTCAGTTACCTTATTACAATGAAGACCTGATCTCCCTGCCCCCTGAGACTAAACCCATGAGACACTTTTAAACCCTCCCAGGAACAGAGTCTCTGAGCCAAATGCTAGAAAAGAGCAGAATCAAAGATGCTGATTTGGGGGATCCCCCCTGACACTGTCCCCAGGGCAACACATTCCCCAGCAGCACAGGGACGAGGCAGAGGCAGGAACTGGCTTTTCCTCCCTCTGCTCCTCACCTTCTCCTCAGGAAAGTCAACCTGCCCCAGGGTGCTGCAGGGAATGGAGCTGGGCAGGGAGCTTGAAACCTCCCTCCCCACTTATTGCTCCTGCTGCCCCTGCCAGTCTCTCCACTCTCCCCTCTGCATGGAAGGGCTGGTTACTGTCTTGCCATTCCTGTTGGTGCTTCCTCTCCAACAGTTACTGCCACTGCTAACAGTGTGCGCCTGGGTGTGTCGGGGCAGCAGCTCTGGGTGTTTCGGGGGCAGCAGACACCTGGGAGCAGAGCTGGGGCAGAGCGGGCGCCATCTCTGCAGAGTCACTTTCCTGCCTATAGGTCTCTCTCATCACCTGCACTCTCTGGCTCAGGAGTTGATGCCAGCAGAGTCCAGGGCTGCCCTAGAGGGCTAGTTCCAGCCACAGAAGAAAGTCCCCCCTCGGCTGGACACAGAGGGGCTTTAATGATGGTCTGTCCCAGCACAGACCCCGCTGGGGAGCAGCAGCTGCTCAGTCTGGACTCCCAGATCACAATGGAGGCAGCATCATGTGCCCCAGGAAGCTCAGCCAGCTCTAGGGTTCCAGTATCCTTAGTACGAAGAGAGAGACTGACACCGGCCTCTTTGACCTTAGCAATTACCAGAGCCCTCTGGTGGTGGCAGCTAATAACCAAGCCTCCCTGTGCTGCCCCTGCAGCCCCCAGGGACAGTCAGGCCAATGTTGATTTCATTTGCCCACCTAGACTCATAGTGGAATTGGAGACCCAGTTCAAACTGGTATTTTATACATTAACCGGAACCGAATCTCAACCATAAATTTGTTTTACTGACTGAACCTCAACACAACTGAACAAAAAAAAAAAAAAAAAAAAGAGGGTGGGGGTGGGGGAAGAGTGCTGTTACCAGTTAAAATAAAGATTCAGCATTTTTTAAGCTCATTATATGAAGAAGAAAAAAAAAAACCCTACAGTGATCTTATTTTCATTTAAGAGAAGCTAACTAGCCAATGGGCTGGTGATGGCTCCCATTCTGCCCCAGGATAGTGAGAAGAGAATGAGAATAGAAGGGGGCCAGACCACAAGCGCAGGGAGGGAGAGGGGAAACTTGGGAGCTGCCTGCACACCATGGGAGGCAGAAGCGGGGCCAGAGGTAGGTGAGCCACCTCTGAGAAGTCCCTCTGGGGAGAGAAGAGGTGGGATGCTCCCTGGGCCCTGAAGTTCATAATAACTCTTCAAGTCCAAGGGCAAAGGTTAATGGCTCCCCAACCTTCGCCTCTTAGACAG
This sequence comes from Caretta caretta, assembly GCF_965140235.1. Classification (NCBI taxonomy): domain Eukaryota; kingdom Metazoa; phylum Chordata; order Testudines; family Cheloniidae; genus Caretta; species Caretta caretta. The sequence continues at coordinate 35,601,091 of NC_134219.1, forward strand.
GCCTCCTTCCACCACTCCCAGCCCCTGGGGCAGCTCCTCCCTCCAGTTGCCGCACTTGAGACAGGGTTCATGATCCAAGCTCCCTTCCTCAGTGAAGCCACCTGCAGGGCTCCCTCCCAGCCTCCTCCGGGCACTGTCTGATACCCACCCCCAACCCCCCACCCCTACCCCAGATAGATACGTTTCTCTCATATGTATATCTTGATCCTAGACATCAATTCCCACTGTCAGCAGAGGACAAAGTCAAGGCAAAATTTCATTACACCAAAACATGGATAAAGATGGAAATGTTTGAGTCAGAAGTCAGAAATAATGATATCACAGAACCAATGTCAGACACGTCTGAAATTGAAAGACGAATTGGAACTTATGCTGAACTCTTGTGAAACCTCTAAAAAAGAAGCGATATCTGGACGAAGGCAAGCCCAAAAAAGGATTGGGCAAATTCCTGATTCATTCGCAGATGGGCCACATCACCATAAGAAAGAAAACATACCAAACTACTGGGAACATCTGAAAAATGTCACGCCCAAGCTAAATCAACTAGCAACTGGCAGTTCCAGCAACACAAGTGAGCGTCGAAATACAATTTCCAGGCCTCAAGTATATCCTTTCACTGCAGAGGTCCAATATGACAAAGCAAATGTTTAAATATTTTTTTTAGGTTTCTCAAACAGATTGTTTAGGAAAAATAATCACATATATTTGACAACATAAAAACACATGGAAAATTCATGTAAAGCTAGTTACTAAATACATAAATAATCAAAAATCAAAACAGTTTCCATTTTAAGTTGCAGATCTTTCTTGGATTTACCTCTACTAAGATTGAAATAGGATTTAAACCGGTAACTGAACTTCTATTTTTGTTTCTTTGGGTGGCTTGAACCAGAAATGAAACCGAACCTACTGAATGGAACTGAACCTCAATCAAACCAAAACAAATACCAGTTGGATTCCTTGCCTGCTGTTGCTAACAGTGACTCTGGTTTGACACAGAAATCAGAGCAGGAACCTGTTCAGTCCTGTCAGCCCCAAACATTTATCATTCAGGAGTCGGACCCCACAAATAATGAGACTGTCTTAAAAAAACCCCAAGACTAAGGGCCTGTCTACACTACCGTTGGAGATCGGCAACTTCAGCTACATGAATAACGTAACTGAAGTCAAAGTACTTAGATCTGCTTACCGTGGTGTCTTCCCTGTGGTGTGTCCACGGGAGACACTCTCCCATCGATTTCCCTTGTGCTTCTCCTTGAGGTGGAGTACCGGAGTCAACAGGAAAGTGATCGGCGGTGGATTTATCGCATACTAGATGCGATAAATCCAGCCCCTGCTGAATTGATCACTGCCCCGTCTATCCGGCTGGTAGTGAAGACATGCCCTAAATTAGGAGCAGAGAGTGTGTGCGCGCATGGGGGTGGGGGCGAAAGCATAATATTTGCTTTGTAAATTCTGAGCCCGTAGGGGGAGGTCCACTGCGCCCCGCTTGTTTAACCATTACTAGGGAAAAAGATTCCCCACTGACTGCTGGGCGGGGCAGCCCCATCCCCCTTTCCTACCCCATGGGCTGGGGGAGCTGCCATTATATCTCTCACCATCCCCCTCCCCTCTGGCTCTCCCTTCCCCAGCCCGTCTCCGCTTGCTCTCATATTCTCCCTCCAGCTTCCCCAGTCACCCCTCCCCATATCCCGCCTTTTCCTTCACTTTATCCCCCCACTCAGAGTTTCCCCTCTGTTCCAGCTCTGTTCCCCTGAGCCCCAGAATCCTCCCCCTGCTTCCTGTATGTTCCCTCAGCCTCCCTTCAGCAGCCCCACATCCCCAAGGCCCTAACACCCCTGTATCCCTGTCCACCCCCCCATCCTGCCCCCTGCAACCCTGTTCACCCCTTCCTACTCCCTCACACACCCCTGTTCACCTCTGGCTCTCAGAGCCCCCTGCCCCTCTTCAGTCCCCTTCTGGCTCCCCACATGTTGCTGTCCCACCCCTAATCCCTCCCACTCAGGGCAAACCATGGGAGCTGGCAGCCAGCTTTCCTCTGCCCAATGCAGCGAATCGCGGCCAGCCCAGCTGGGAGCAGCCTGGGGCATCCCCCTGCCCCTGCAGACAGGCTGCTCGGGGGCAGCGCTCCGTGGGGAGGGGGGCAGGTCTCACCTTCTCTCCACGTGGGGCACTGCCTGGCAGCAGGGCCCTGGGTCCCAGTAGGGGCGTCAGGACAGGCTGGGGTCTGTACTGGGAGAGTCTCTCGGGGAGCAGCAGGAATGTTCCTCCCTCGATAGGAAACCTCCCCCGCCTGCAGCCAGGGCTCTGGGGTCCCCAGCGGCGGCAGCAGCCGAGGCCCTGGGGTCTTGCAAGGAAGGTGGATTGCAGCGTAACAGAGTCACTGCAGAGACGGCAATTCCCTTCCTGCGGCCAGGCTGCGTGACCCCGGGGATGGCTCCGTCCGGTGCCTCCTGGGTCCTAGTGAGATCGATTGCACTAGGTTTGGCCTGCGTGTGTGTGTCTGTTATTGTTATTATTTACTGTATTGTCATCCCCTGACCCACCGATTGGGGGGGGGGGGGGGTTAGTGGTCAATTGCCCAGGGGCCCGGTGATTTAAAAGGGCCCGGGCAGATGGGATAATTTTTATTTAAAAAATACATAACTAAGATTAAAAAAGACCATCCCCCTGCCCCAGACCTTCCCTCTCTGGAGGGCCACATTCGCTAGGAATAGGCAGCTCCTCTCAGCATTAAGGAGGCATGATGCATAGAAGGCCCCCTGTCAGTGGGCAGACAGAGAGGAGCCATCCAGACTGGACGTCTGTGAAGACACTGGATTTTTCCCAAGAGTTCCCAGGATTAACCCAGTGTGACGTGATCCCAGGGTGCAGCTTGGGACCATGGGACCGCTGTGCCCCCTGAACTCTCTCCAGCTTAGGCTGTCTCTCACAGTGCCTTGCTAGTGACCAGCAGCCAACCCCTCCAGGTGCTGTTGTCACTCAGCACAACCGCATATGGAGCCCCACGCCCAGCTAGATTGCAGGAATACTCTCAGAGCCACTCATGAAACACAGAGAGGCACCACCCAGATCCCAGCACTGTACCCCAGGAATATACCGCCCTGCACTGCTCAAGATTAATTTATTAATTGGTTCACCACTTCATCAATGGAAAGTGGACATACACCAGCCTTTGTAAAACCTGAGCAGGTTTACCACACACACTTCATACAAACTCACCGGTAAAGATAAACAGTAAAAGAAGTTTATTGACTATAAGGATAGAATTTAAATGACTATAAGTGATAGGCAAAAAGTCAGCATAGTTACCAAAATAAAATATAAGCATGCAGTCTAAACTCTCAACTCTATTAGAATGGGCAACAACTAGATCAAGCAGTTTTTCTGACCCCACTGGATATTGCAGTCCATAGTACACAGATTTCACCCTTGAAATCTGGGCCAGTCCCCTCAGTTGGAATTTCCAGTCTTCTCAGTGTCCTGGTTGCTCGCAGCATAGGTGAGTGAAGGAGAAAGGCCAAGCATCATGTGGCTACTGTGTTCTGTTTTATACCCTCAGTTCCATGCACTTGGGGAGCACAAGTCCAGGCATGTCTGGGGGCATTGTTGAGTCTCTAAGCAAGGTTGAGCAATTCCCCTCATGTGGCCTCATGCAGGTGAGTCATTGAATTGCAGCTCCCTTGCTGGACAATGGCTGGTGAAGTCTGTTCAACAGCACCCACCCAGGTGTTGGTTACCTCCCTTGTCATTGTCTCTGTGGAGCTACTATCTGGGCGCCTCCCAAATCCACAGCATGTTTTAGTGACAACCATACAGCACATTCTCATAACTTCATATGCATTAATTATATACATATTTAGATAGAAAAATTATTTTCAGCAGATCATAGCCTTTCCCCTGATACCTTACAAGGCATGCCTTGTAAGGGAAAATCACAATGATATAAAAATGAGGAATGTGGGGGTCACAGGATGCTCCCCCAAGGTATAGAATGTCTTACCGGGATATGGGGGTGATGGGTTTTTGGTCCTACAGAAGCTGCCCAGAACCCAGAGAGCGAGAGGACATGTTTTCCGGTGACACTGACTGTGGCGGGATTCACTCTGGTAAGAGATTGATCCAGGAAGCAGTTTGTAAGCTATGGTCTCTTTTCTCCACAGCATGTTCACAGCCAGCTAGCACAGCGTTGAGCTGCAAGGTCTTCCCTAGTTCGGGCCGTGGAGTTGTCAGTGGTATGCCACCAGGTTCCTCTGGTTACCAGGAGGAAACACAAGGAGGAGGGTACAAGATGGGAAGCCTCCCGATTCATACTGAGAAAGTAGGACAATTGGCTAGTTATCTTAAGTGCATGTACACGAACACAAGAAGCCTGGGAAACAAACAGGAAGAACCGGAAGTCCTGGCACAATCAAGGAACTATGATGTGATTGGAATAACAGAAACTTGGTGGGGCAGTTCACATGACTGAAGCACTGTCATGGATAAGTATAAACTGTTCAGGAAGGACAGGTAGGGGAGGAAAGGTGGAGGAGCTGCATTGTATGTAAGAGAGCGATGTATGTATGTTTGAAACTGGAGAAAAGCCTGCTGAGAGTCTTTGGGTTAAGTTTAGAGCAGCAAGGGTGATGTCGTGGAGGGCGTGTGCTATAGACCACTGGATCAGAAGGATGAGGTAGACGAGGCTTTCTTCGGACAACTAACTGAAGTTTCCAGATCACAGGCCCTGGTTCTAATGCGGGACTTCAATCACCCTGACATTTGCTGCGAGAGCAATACAGCAATGCACAGACAATCCAGGAAGTTTTTGGAGAGTGTTGGGGACAACTTCCTGGTACAAGTGCTGGAGGAACCGACTAGGGGCCGTGCTCCTCTTCAGTACCAGGTTTACCATGGCGCCGAGCCCAGGCTCCAAAGGGGCCCCGGCCTGGCCCGCTCTGCTTGGGCTGCAGTCCAAGGCCCCACCAGCTCTTTTCCGCCCCTCACCCAGCGCTCTCTCCTGCCGGGGCAGAAGCTTGGTCCTGCCAGCTCCTAGGGCTCCTGCTGCAGGGCAGGCTTCGCCTGCACCCACCGGTAGCCAGGCTCCCCCCTCCCCCACCTCTTCCCCAAAGCGTGCCACATTCCTGCCCCTTCTCCTACCAGCACTTTCTGTGCTGCTGAACAGCTGTTTGCTGGTGCTCCTGGAGGGAGTGGGAGGAGCGGGGCAGCAGCACGCTCGGGGGAGGAGGTGGAGAAGACGGGGGCAGGGCCTTGGGGAAGGGGGTGGAATTTGGGCAGGGCAGAGCAAAGGTGGGGTCCCCTGCACTCCTCCTACACATACCCCCTTTAGCCCCCTGCCATGAGCCGCTCAGGGCAGGAGGCTGGGAGCACACCCACGACCCCAGCCCACACCCGGAGCCCTCTGCCCTGACTCCTACACCCCCCACACATCCCAGCCCCCTGCCCTGACTCCTGCACCCCCCCCACATCCCCACCCCCACTCTGAGCACCAAATGGGAGCTCCTGCACTGCCCCCCCCATTCCCACCTGCACCCCTCACACCAAACAGGAGCTGCCCCAGGTAAGCGTTCCACACCCCAACCTCCTGCCCCAACCCTGAGCCCCCTCCCTCACCACTCTAGCTCCAGGCCAGACCCTGCACCCCAACCCTCACCCTGACTCCTACACCCCCACACACACACTCCCAGCCCCCTGCCCTGCCTGACTCCTACACCCCTCTCACACACACTCAGCCCCCTACCCTCCCTGACGCCTGCAACCCCCAAACCCCCTGCTCCCCCATACCACCAGCCCCCTGCCCTCCTTGACTCCTGCACCACCACCATCCCCACATCCCCACCTGCACCCCTCGCACCAAATGGGAGCTGCCCCAGGTAGGCGCTCCACACCCCAACCCTAAGCTCCCTCCCTCACCCTAACTCCTGGCCAGACCCTGCACCCCAGCCTGCTCCTGAACCTTAACTCCCTCCCAGACCCTACACCCCAAGCCCTGAGCCCCCTTCTGCACCCTATGTCCTGGCCAGACCCCACGCCCCAATGCATTTTTACATTTTTTTATAAAGCGCTCTTATTCAAAGAGCTTTACAATCATTAGCTAATAGTACAAACAATATTTGGAAAGATCATTAAGTGGTTCACCGAGACCCCCAGTGATTTTCAAGTGGTCTGTGGAAAAATAAGTTAGACTACAAAAACAATCAAGGTACTGCACCTTATTTTCATTTACTTGCTATTACTTATAGGAGGTGTCATAAATATAAAGGGAAGGGTAGACACCTTTAAAATCCCTCCTGGCCAGAGGAAAAACCCTTTCACCTGTAAAGGGTTAAGAAGCTAGGATAACCTCACTGGTACCTGACCAAAATGACCAATGAGGAGACAAGATACTTTCAAAAGCTGGGAGGAGGGAGAAAAACAAAGGGTCTGGGTCTGTCTGTGTGATGCTGTTGCCAGGGACAGAACAGGATTGGAGTCTTAGAACTTAGTAAGTAATCTAGCTAGATATGCGTTAGATTATGATTTCTTTAAATGGCTGAGAAATTAAACTGTGCTGAATAGAATGGTTTCAGAGTAACAGCCGTGTTAGTCTGTATTCGCAAAAAGAAAAGGAGTACTTGTGGCACCTTAGAGACTAACCAATTTATTTGAGCATGAGCTTTCGTGAGCTACAGCTCACTTCATCAGATGCATACCGTGCATCTGATAAGATAAGCTATTACCAGCAGGACAGTGGGGTGGGAGGAGGTATTGTTTCATATTCTCTGTGTATATATAAAGTCTGCTGCAGTTTCCACGGTATGCATCCAATGAAGTGAGCTGTAGCTCACGAAAGCTCATGCTCAAATAAATTGGTTAGTCTCTAAGGTGCCACAAGTACTCCTTTTCTGAATAGAATGGATATTCCTGTCTGTGTGTCTTTTTGTAACTTAAGGTTTTGCCTAGAGGGATTCTCTATGTTTTGAATCTAATTACCCTGTAAGGTAGTTACCATCCTGATTTTACAGAGGTGATTCTTTTTGACTTTTGACTTCTATTAAAATCCTTCTTTGCAGAAACTGAATGCTTTTTAATTGTTAAGATCCAAGGGTTTGGGTCTGTGTTCACCTATGCAAATTGGTGAGGATCTTTATCAAACCTTCCCCAGGAAGTGGGGTGCAAGGGTTGGGAGGATTTTGGGGGGACCGATGTTTCCAAACAATGCTTTCCTAATAAATAAACCCAGATAAACCTTTGGTGGTGGCAGTGGAAGTCCAAGGGCAAAGGGTAAAATAGTTTGTATCTTGGGGAAGTTTTAACCTAAGCTGGTAAAAGTAAGCTTAGGAGGTTTTCATGCAGGTCCCCACATCTGTACCCTAGAGTTCAGAGTGGGGAAGGAACCTTGACAGAGGAGGATGAAGAAAAAAAGAATGAAAAACGGGGGCGGGGGGAGATCAGAGAGAATGTTCTTTTTCTTGGCTGGGTCCCAAGGAGGGGCCTCAAAAATGAAGCTGAGCACAGGGCCACACTGACTCTAAATCCACCACTGGGGCTGACCCCCGCTCCCTGAGCTCCACATACGGCTGCCAAGACAGGGGCTGACCCTCCCTCGCCCCAGCTCCCCACACCACTGCCAGGAGCTGGGGCTGGCCCCTAACCCCCCCCCAAGCTCCATTCTGGCTGGGGCTGACCCCCCAAGCCCTGCTGCATGACACCTTGCGTTGCTCCCCCCTCTCCCCCGACACGTTCCTCCACGCACCGCTAGGGTGGCGCACCGGACTTTTCTGGTAAACTGGGCATTTGTTCATTTGCTCTTGCCAACTGATCAGCCGGCAAGAGCAAACTGTATAAATGCCGATTTTTGTCAAAAAAGTCAGGATGGCCGGGGACAGAGCTTAAAAAGGGAACTGTCCCAGCCAAACGGGGACGTACGGTCATCCTATCTCCAGGCAAGTGGGTCCTGAGGGAGTCCGGCCAGGGTGGGGGCAGACCCTGGCCTGGCTAATCGAGCCACTCCCGAGAGGCCAGGGTGATTCCCCGCCCTGGCACTGCACCAGCCCCGGCCACGCTGCCAGCTAAGCCTGGCAGACGCTGTCACCTTCTAGCAGGGCTGGTGAGTGTGGCCAGGGTGTGAGGGAGTGGGGTCTCCGGAGGTGGGGGGGGGGGCTGCTGGCCAGTGACGGGGGGTCTCTTGGGAGGCGGTGGGGGAGGTCTGTGTGTTGGGATGCTGGGCAGTGGGGGGTCTGAGTGGGGTGATGTGCAGTTGTGGTGGTGGGCTCTGGGGAAGTGCATTGGGCAGCTGTGGTGCAGCTGTGTGGGGGGGTGCTGGGCAGGGGTGGTAGTGTGCAGGCCACTGTGCATTTGTGGTGGAGGGTCTGTGTGGGGGGCTGCTGGGCATAGGGAGTTGGGGGCTGTGTGGCATGGCATGGGCCCACCCCCGAGGGGAAGGGTCACACTGGCAACACAGAGCTGGGCGGGCCAGTGTGTGTCTGGCAACTGCCAGTTTGTATACAGTGCCCTTGCACTGGGCTGGGTGGAGTGGGGCCAGCCCCGCCATGCCATGCCCCATTGCCCCTGGCTGGCCCCTTGCTCTGGGGACCGACCTCCCCATGCCATGCTCCTTTGCCCCCAGGGGGGCCCAAAAATATGTTTGGCACCAGGCCCACAAAAGGTTAATCCAGCTCTGCTCCTCTTGACTTGCTGCTTACAAACAGGGAAGAATTGGTAGGGGAAGTAGAAGCGGGTGGCAACCTAGGCAGCAGTGACCATGAGATGGTTGAGTTCAGGACCCTGACACAGGGAAGAAAGGAGAGTAGCAAAATATGGACCCTCAACTTCAGAAAAGCAGACTTTGACTCCCTTAGGGACCTGATGGGCAGGATCCCCTGGGAAGCCAATATGAGGGGGCAAGGAGTCCAGGAGAGCTGGCTGTATTTTTTAAAAAAGCCTTATTGAGGGTGCAGGAACAAACCATCCCAAAGAGCAGAAAGAATAGCAAATATGGCTGGTGACCAGCTTGGCTTAACAGTGAAATCTTCGGGGAGCTTAAACTCAATAAGGAAGCTTACGAGAAGTGGAAATTTGGACAGACGACTAGGGAGGAGTATAAAAATATTGCTAGAGCATGCAGGGGTGTAATCAAGAAGGCCAAGGCACAATAGGAGTTGCAGCTAACAAGGGATGTGAAGGGTAACAAGAAGGGTTTCTACAGGTATGTTAGCAACAAGAAGGTGGTCAGGAAAAGTGTGGACCCTTGCTGAATGGGGGAGGCAACATAGTGACATGATGTGGTAAAAGCTGAAGTACTCAATGCTTTTTTTGCCTTGGTCTTCACAGACATGATCTGCTCCCAGACTGCTGCACTGGGCAACACAGTATGGGGAGTAGGTGAGCAGCCCTCAGTGGTGAAAGAACAGGTTAAGGATTATTTAGAAAAGCTGGATGTGCACAAGTCCATGAGTCCAGATCTAATGCATCCAAGGGTGAAGAGGGAGTTGGCTGATGTGATTGCAGAGCCATGGGCCATTATCTTTGAAAATTCATGGCGATCCGGGGGAGGTCCCGGACGATTGGAAAAGGCAGATATAGTGGCCATATTTTAAAAAGGAAAGAAAGAGAACCTGGAGAACTACAGCCTCACTTCAGTCCCCGGCAAAATCATGGAGCAGGTCCTCAAGGAATCCATTCTGAAGCACTTGGAGGACAGGAAGGTGATCAGGAACAGTCAACATGGATTCACCAAGGGAAAGTCATGCCTGATCAACCTGATTGCCTTCTATGATGAGATAACTGGCTCTGTGGATATGGGGAAAGCAGTGGATGTGATATATCTTGACTTTAGCGAAGCTTTTGATATGATCCTCCACAGTATTCTTGCCAGCAAATTAAAAAAAGTATGGATTGGATGAATGGACTATAAGGTGGATAGAAAGCTGGCTAGATTGTCGGGCTCAACAGATAGTGATCAACGGCTCAATGTCTAGTTGGCAGCCAGTATCAAGTATCGACCCAGGGGTCAGTCCTGGGACTGGTTTTGTTCAGCATCTTTATTAATGATTCATAGATTCATAGATATTTAGGTCAGAAGGGACCATTATGATCATCTAGTCTGACCTCCTGCACAACACAGGCCACAGAATTTCACCCACCCACTCCTGCGAAAAACCTCTCACCTATGTCTGAGCTATTGAAGTCCTCAAATCGTGGTTTAAAGACTTCAAGGAGCAGAGAATCCTCCAGCAAGTGACCTGTGCCCCATGCTACAGAGGAAGGCGAAAAACCTCCAGGGCCTCTTCCAATCTGCCCTGGAGGAAAATTTCTTCCCGACCCCAAATATGGCAATCAGCTAAACCCTGAGCATATGGGCAAGATTCACCAGCCAGATACTACAGAAAATTTTTTCCTGGGTAACTCAGATCCCACCCCATCTAATATCCCATTACAGGCCATTGGGCCTATTTACCATGAATATTTAATTACCAAAACCATGTTATCCCATCATACCATCTCCTCCATAAACTTATCGAGTTTAATCTTAAAGCCAGATAGATCTTTTGCCACCCAGAAGCCCTTGCTGAGAGGCATCCATTCAATGACAGCCTCTGCTGAGAGACCTTTCATAGTTATGGAGATATAAAACATTTCATTATCATGTATCATCTAAATGAGAGAGTGCACAGGGGAGCCAGGAGGGGCAGATTCTCTCATCCGCTGAGGCCATTTTGTGCTGCACAAGCAACACAAGTCAGCCTTCAACCATCCAAAGACAGCTGGTGGAGAATTTCCCCTACACAGAAGAGTTCCTTTAAGGGAAATGCGAGGGCATGGCCGGGGCAGGACAGGGATCTCCTCTACATTCAATCCTCCACTTGGTGTAAGTTAGAGCTGCCTCTGTGCCCTAACCTGGACCAGGGCCAGGGGTTCTGAATCAGGGAGCTGCAACCAGCTCCCAGTGGTCCCTTTTCTCTGTTCCACCCAAAACGTAGCTCCAATGGAATGACGAATCAAGGCCATAAGGCAGTGGTTCTCATCCTTTCTTCATTTGTGAACCCCTAAAATATTTCGAATGGAGGTGTGGACCCCTTTGGAAATCTTAGACATAGTGGGTCCGCAGACCACAGGTTAAAAACCACTGTCATAAGGGTTTCAGAACAAAATTTTCAGAAATACTTGTCTGTGTGTTGTAAGAGGTATGACAATTTCCTGCACTATCCAGGACAAAACTTACTGAATTAAGTTTAAGTAACTTAGGAGCTCATGTTTGAAATGTTTGTGTTGTTATGGGATTGTATGTAACTTATCTAGGACACAGGACTAATCCAAACCTTGGGAAGTGTTATAAGCTTCAAAGGACTCTTAAATAATGGGTTAAGACAAGAATGAGCTGTTAGTTGAGTAGGTTTCCTAGGAAATACTTGGGAGGAGGGAAATGCAAATGCCCACCTCCTGACCTGAACTTTTGAGTTTTACCATGGGGATGGGACCTTTGTCTACAAATCACCTATTCCCAGGATCAAAAGGCCCAAACGACATAAAGGAGTAATTCACAGATTCATGGGAGTGCTTATTCTGAGCGAAAGGAGTTATGAACGGGTAACCACAGGAAAACCCCAAGGTTAAGGTTTAAAGGACTGTTCACCAGCCAGAAGCCTTGTTAGAGTGAGGGGGTGATCTCTGGTAATCTGATTAGTATGCATTTAAGTTCTTTTATTGTTTTTAATCCATTTTCTCTGTAGTGCTCTTACCTTAAGAGTAAATGTGCTTGATTAGAATCTGGATGATGGGATGAATTGCACCCTCAGCAAGTTTGCAGATGACACTAAGCTTGGGAGAGAGGTAGATATGCTGGAGGATAGGAATAGGGTCCAGAGTGACCTAGACAAATTGGAGGATTGGGCCAAAAGAAATCTGATGAGGTTCAACAAGGACAAGTGCAGAGTCCTGCTCTTAGGAAGGAAGAATCCCAGGCACCGCTACAGGCTGGGGACCGACTGGCTCAGCAGTAGTTCTGCAGAAAAGGACTGGGGATTACAGTGAACGAGAAGCTGGATATGAGTCAGCAATGTGCCCTCATTGCCAAGAAGGCCAACAGCATATTGGGCTACATTAGTAGGAGTGTTGCCAGCAGATCGAGGGAAGTGATTATTCCCCTCTATTCGACACTGGTGAGGCTTCATCTGGAGTATTGTGTCCAGTTTTGGTCCCCCGCACTACAGAAGGGATGTGGACAAACTGGAGAGAGTCCAGCGGAAGGCAACAAAAATTATTAGGGGTCTGGGGCACATGACTTACAAGGAGAGGCTGAGGGAACTGGGGTTATTTAGTCTGGAGAAGTGTGAGGGGGGATTTGATAGCAGCCTTCAACTACCTGAGAGGATGCAGCTAGGCTGTTCTTATTGGTGGTAGATGACAGAACAAGAAGCAACGGTTTCAAGTTGCAGTGGGGGAGGTCTAGATTGGAGATTAGGAAACACTATTTCACTAGGAGGGTGGTGAAGTACTGGAATGGGTTACCTAGGGAGGTGATGGAATCCAGTTTTCAAAGATAATGGCCAGTGGCTCTGCAATCACATCCGCCAACTCCTTTAGCACTCTTGGATGCAGCACATCTGGCCCCATGGACTTGTGCTCCTCCAGCTTTTCTAAATAGTCCCGAACCACTTCTTTCTCCGCAGAGGGCTGTTCACCTCCTCCCCATGCTGTGCTGCCCAGTGCAGTAATCTGGCTGCTGGCCTTGTTCGTGAAGACAGAGGCAAAAAAAGCATTGAGTACATTAGCTTTTTCCACATCCTCTGTCACTAGGTTGCCTCCCTCATTCAGTAAGGGGCCCACACTTTCCTTGACTTTCTTCTTGTTGCTATCATACCTGAAGAAACCCTTCTTGTTACTCTTAACATCTCTTGCTAGCTGCAACTCTAGGTGTGATTTGGTCTGCCTGATTTCACTCCTGCATGCCTGAGCAATATTTTTATACTCCTCCCTGGTCAATTGTCCAATCTTTCACTTCTTGTAAGCTGCTTTTTTGCGTTTAAGATCAGCAAGGATTCCACTGTTAAGCCAAGCTGGTCGCCTGCCATATTTACTATTCTTTCTACACATCAGGATGGTTTGTCCCTGTAACCGCAATAAGGATTCTTTAAAATACAGCCAGCTCTCTTGGACTCCTTTCCCCCTCATGTTATTCTCCCAGGGGATCCTGCCCATCAGTTCCCTGAGGGAGTCAAAGTCTGCTTTCCTGAAGTCCAGGGTCCTTATTCTGCTGCTTTCCTTTCTTCCTTGTGTCAGGATCCTGAACTCGACCATCTCATGGTCACTGCCTCCCAGATTCCCATCCACTTTTGCTTCCCCTACTAATTCTTCCCGGTTTGTGAGCAGCAGGTCAAGAAGAGCTCTGCCCCTAGTTGGTTCCTCCAGCACTTGCACCAGGAAATTGTCCCCTACACTTTCCAAAAACTTCCTGGATAGTCTGTGCACTTCTGTATTGCTCTCCCAGCAGATATCAGGGTGATTGAAGTCTCCTATGAGAACCAGAGCCTGTGATCTAGTAACTTCCATTAGTTGCCGGAAGAAAACCTCGTCCACCTCATCCTCCTGGTCCAGTGGTCGATAGCAGACTCCCAGCACGACATCACCCTTGTTGCTCACACTTCTAAACTTAATCCAGAGACTCTCAGGTTTTTCTGCAGTTTCATACCGGAGCTCTGAGCAGTCATACTGCTCTCTTACATACAGTGCAACTCCCCCACTTTGCATTTGTCCTTATTGAATTTCATTCTATGTACTTCAGACCATTTCTCCAGTGTGTCCAGATCATTTTGAGTTTTAACCCTATGCTCCAAAGCACTTGCAACCCCTTCCAGCTTGGTATCCTCCGCAAACTTTATAAGTGTACTCTCTATATCATTGATGAAGATATTGAACAGCAACATGTCCAGAACTGATCGTTGCAGGACCCCACTCATTATGCCCTTCCTGCATGACTGTGAACCACTGATATCAACTGTCTGGGAACTGTTTTCCAACCGATTTTGCATCCACTTTATTGTAGCTCCATCTAGGTTGCATTTCCCTAGTTTGTTTATGAGAAGGTCATGCAAGACAGTATCAAAAACTTTACTAAAGTCAAGGTATACAACGTCGACCACTTCCCACCTATCCACAAGGCTTGTTACCCTGTCAAAGAAAGCTATCAGGTTGGCTTGACACGATTTGTTCTTGACAATTCCATGCTGACTATTACTTATCACCTTATTTTCTTCTAGATGTTTGCAAACTGGTTGCTTAATTATTTGCTCCATTATCTTTCTGGGTGCACAAATTAAGATGACTGATCCGTAATTCCCTGGGTTGTCCTTATTTCTCTTTTTATAGATGGGCACTATAATTGCCCTTTTCCAATCTTCTGGAATGTCTCCCATCTTCCATGACTTTTCAAAGATAATTGCTAATGGCTCAGATATCTCCTCAATCAGCTCCTTGAGTATTCTAGGATGCATTTCATCAGGCCCTGGTGACTTGAAGACATCTGATTTGTCTAAGTAATTTTTAACTTGTTCTTTTCCTATTTTTGGCTCTAATCCTACCTCATTTTCATTGGCATTCACTCTGTTAGACGTCCAGTCGCCACCAACCTTCTTGGTGAAAACCGAAACAAAGAAGTAATTAAGCACTGAGTAATGGGCCTACCCTGTCCTTGGTCTTCCTCTTGCTTCTAAAGTATTTGTGGAATGGTTTCTTGTTACCCTTTATGTCTCTAGCTAGTTTAATTTCATTTTGTGCCTTGGCCTTTCTAATTTTGTCCCTGCATATTTGTGTTATTTATTTATGTTCATCCTTTGTAATTTGACCTAGTTTCCACTTTTCGTAGGACTCTCTTTAAATTTTTAGATCATTGAAGATCTCCTGGTTAAGCCAGGGTGGTCTCTTGCCATACTTCCTATCTTTCCTATGCAGTGGGATAGTTTGGTCTTGCACCCTTAATAATGTCTCTTTGAAAAACTGCCAACTGTCTTCAGTTGCTTTTCCCCTTAGACTTGCTTCCCGTGGGATCTTACCTACCAACTTCCTGAGTTTGCTAAAATCTGCCTTCTTGAAATCCATTGGCTTTATGTGCTGGTCTCCCTCCTACTATTCCTTAGAATCATGAATTCTATCATTTCATGATCACTTCCACCCAAGCTGCCTTCCACTTTCAAATTCTCAACCAGTTCCTCCCTATTTGTCAAAATCAAATCGAGAACAGCCTCTCTTCTAGTAGCTTTCTCCACCTTCTGAAATAAAAAATGGTCTCCAATACATTCCAAGAACTTGTTGGATAATCTGTACCCTGCTCTGTTATTTTCCCAACAGATGTCTGGGTAGTTGAAGTCCCCCATCACCACCAAGAATATAAGGTGGTTGTTGTTGGGATATAGATATTCAGGCCTGTTTGTAAAGGCCTGTACTCTAAGAATGTAGTTGTATTCTTATCACTTGGCTAGTTAGAGGTAAGAATAAAAGAATCAAAATCACTGTCTGCCAGTGTAAGTTCCTTCTCTTACTGTGACAGTCTGACTCCCTGTTCTTAGGTTAAGGCCTTTGGCTAAGCAACAGAGGCAGCCATAAGCTGGGAAGTGAACGGTCACATCCTCACATTCCAAACTAGTCACATTGAAAGAAGGTGCTATTGGGCTGTTAGGAATACAGTCCTGTCCTGATAATGCCGATCGAAAGGGAAGTGCCTAGAAGATATAAAAGGAAACTTAGTTTGATAGCATCCTGTCTGGCAAGAACTCACTTATCCATAGCTGGGATGTGAAATCCTCACTTCTGTATTGTTTTGTCATTATAGTTCCCACTTTGCCATTGGTTGTCTGTATAATCTCTGTCTGGTTCTGTGATTGTTCCTGTCTGCTGTATAATTAATTTTGCTGGGTGTAAACTAATTAAGGTGGTGGGATATAATTGGTTACATAATCATGTTACAATATGTTAGGATTGGTTAGTTAAATTTCAGGAAAATGATTGGTTAAGGTATAGCTAAGCAGAACTCAAGTTTTACTATATAGTCTGCAGTCAATTAGGAAGGGAGTGGGTGTGTGTGTGTGGGGAAAATGGGAACAGGGAATGGGGGTGAGGAAATTGGAATCATGTTTGGCTAAGGGCAGGAATGGGAACAGGGACACAGGTGTAAGGCTCTGTGGTGTCAGAGCTGGGAAGGGGGACACTAAGGAAGGAAACTGGAATCATGCTTGCTGGAAGTTCACCCCAATAAACATTGAATTGTTTGCACCTTTGGACTTCGGGTATTGTTGCTCTCTGTTCAAGCAAGAAGGACCAGGGAAGTAAGTGGGTGAAGGAATAAGTCCCCTAACAGTTGTTATTTGCTGACTTTGCCTAATTTGCTAAAACTTGACAGTGGTGTGGGATGGAAGCATAAAGTCTTTGTCTTCCAAACGACCCTGCCTGGTGCACATATGTATCAATTACCTCTTAATAGAGGATTGTAACAAATAGAGTGAGATCATTTAAACATCATTTATTTTGCTGCTTCTTTTACTGTGCTAACAATGTAGCATCCTGACATTGATACTTGTGCCCAAGTGACCTGTGGGTTGGAATCATTGTAGTGGGATGCAGGACATGTGGAGTGTAATTTAAACTCTTAATTTCCTTAGGGTTTTCCTTCAATATACTTCTAGGCTGGTGCGATCTCTGACCATTACAGTTCACCAGCTCAGCAAGCAGCTGTGCACTCGTCCTGTTGCCTTGACTGAGAAAGGTTCTGATCAGAGGGAGTGTAGATTCCAGCAAGCTCCTTGGGTAATGTCTCATTGGAGATGAAAGGGTGTGTTCAGAAAGATTTTTTTAAGTCTGTGGGGTATAGATGAACCAGAAGGGTTTTTCTCTATGCAAGTATATTTCAGTTGCTGGAGGCTGGATAGAAAGGAGAGAGAAGTATTTTGGATTTCTTCTTTCCCTTAGTGAGGGCCATCTATGCTCACCTGAAATTTTTCCTGGCAGAAGCAGTCCTATCTGTTTGTTACAGAGTCAAAATATGGCTGCCATCACACAGAGGTATTAGTGGAGGTGAGAAGAGGGCCCAAAAGTCCTTTTCCATCCCCCAAACACTCCCATGCATGTGGAAGCCATAATGTTGCTGCTGCCTAAATACCCTGATGGCAAACGGGTGGGGGCAGAAGGCACTGCCAGCTGTCCTGAGCACCCCAGAGGAGCCAGGCACTGTGTGGAGTGTATGCTGCTACACCTATTCTATATTGGTGAGGGCAACCCTCACATCCCAGTGCTCCTGGTGGCCACAGAGCTTCCCTTGGCTTCCACCAGCACAACCACCACTCCTACCACCATTGCTTGAAGATGTACCACCTTCTCCTCCTCTACCCCATTGCTCAAGCTTTAGAGCCATAACTGAGCCTAAAGTGCTCATGATCTCTATAAAATATGGCATAGGTTGATTATAACTGTTGCTAGTGAGGATCTCAAACTCAGACAATTGTTAGAGGGGAGGCAAAGAGTTCTAGTGAAAAACTGACATGGTATTTTCGGTGAGGTGAATAGCTCTTTAGAGGTTCAGGCTTCTCCCATGAACAAACACATGAGTCAGAGAAGCAGCCTAGCAAAAAACCCCAAACCTACCCTGCTATTTACATTAGGAGCATAATTGATGCTGAATCCTGCAGCTGACAGAATGTGATAGAAACAAGTATTACACAGATCTCTCTATCATTCCCAGAGCTTTCGGCTCAGCTCTTCACATGACCTGCCCAGTCACACTCCCTACTTTCATCTGGCTTCTCACTCATCACAAAACCAAATGCACACAAGATGACATTTGGAAAGATGAAAGTTTCAGCTGATGAACCTGTTAGGTAATAGCTGCTGCTGGAAATACAGCATGTGAGTGTCTGTGGGGACGGGGCGGGGGGAGGGGGTGTAAACGTGTCTTAGTGGATCACAACTGAGGATGCCAAATTCAGGACGAACTGCTGAGAAATAGGGCAAACACAACCCCAAACGGGTGGTTAGTCTTTTATAAGATATACCAAACCAGTCACAAAAGTAAACTCCTGTTTCACCACACTGGCTAACAAAAAAACATAAAGGCAGTTTCCTCAGGCATTCCAGTTCTTATATCACCAGCAAAAACACTGGATTCAGAGATGAGTGGTTCTTTACAACCAGTCTCATCAAATAATAGCTTCTTCTGATCCCAAAGGACCAGTCACACCCAGGTCAATATATAACTTAGATCTTACACCAAAATCATGTTGATGCCAATCCTTTAGTATCTAAAATCTAAAGGTTTATTTATAGAAAGAAAGGAAGGTGAGAGTTAAAATTGGTTAAAGGAATCAATTACATAAAATAATGGCAAAGTTCTTGGTTCAGGCTTGTAATAGTGATAAATAAACTGCTGGCCTAAGCCAAGTCTCTGGAGTACCTCCACAGCTTGGATGGGTCATTCAGTCCATTGTTCAGAGCTTCAGTTTGTAGCAAATTTCCTCCAGAGTTAAGAAGCAGGATT
The DNA here is from genome assembly GCF_965140235.1 of Caretta caretta. Lineage (NCBI taxonomy): Eukaryota > Metazoa > Chordata > Testudines > Cheloniidae > Caretta > Caretta caretta. Next base: position 35,619,590 of record NC_134219.1, read on the forward strand.
GAAGACAAAATGGAGGTGTTTCCAAAGCCTTTTATAGCTTTTGCCATGTGGCGGGCATCCCATTTTTTACTGTGGAAAATTACAGCAACAACATGGAGTTTGGAGTCACATGGGAAAGTCACATGTTTATGCCCAATTTCCCTCAGTCATTCCCACTGTAGCTCAGGCAAATGACCAAGGATCTAGTGGCTCTGACATATCTGCCAAGGCTTAACAGAGCCTGTTAGAGTCTGTGTCACAACCTGGGGGGATCCCAGAGAGGAAGACACAGGAAGAGTGCTTTTTCCTTCCTTTGAGGGCTTTGACAAAGCCCTGTCTGGGATGATTTAGTTGGAGATTGGTCCTGCTTTGAGCAGGGGGTTGGACTAGATGCCCTCCTGAGGTCCCTTCCAACCCTGATATTCTATGATTGCAGGAAGCCATTACTTACACTCCGGACAGCACTTTTACATGACTATCCACTCAGTGTGGATGGGCATCTCCCATGGTCCACTGTCAACCAAGTGTTTCTTGATGAACCACTTGATTTGAACAGTTCCTCCAAGATGTGCTGGCTAGCTAGCTTGTGGGTGTTACCCTAGGAGCAAACATTTGAAATCCAAGTACAGAGCCAATACTTATAACTTCACATACAAAAGTGATACATGCATACAGATAGCATAATCATAACCAGCAAAACATAACCTTTTCATAGATACCTAACTCGACAACCTTTGTACAATATTTGCTGCAAATATATAACAGTGGTTGCAACAATGATCTATATAGTTATATTTTAATTAGATAACATCACAGCAGTATACCAGACTAATCAGGCCTTTGGAGAATGTACAAGGGGAATCCAGTAAGTTTATAATTTGGGATTCTGCAGAAAAGTACAGGGAACTGAGAGCCAGGATTTCCACTGACTTGCTGTGTAACCTTGGGCAAGTCACATCGCCTTGTGTGCCTCCAGTATCTCCTCTCAACTTCCCCCTCCTCTGGTCCAGGGGTAGCAACGTGTGACCAAGGGGGGTACCTCTGGCACAATTTGCTTTGAATGTGACAGGGTTTCAACTCCAGAGCACAGCATGAGAAAGTTCAGAGGCAGCAAACCTTTATGGATGATTGATGCTCTGTTACAATCGGTTACCAGTGTGAAATCTCCATTGTAAATGTGGACACAACTATAGACAGGTATTTTTCAAAATATAAAACCATTAGTATTGTAACAAGATATATAAACAAGAACATTTTAGTTTTCAACAATTTTTAAAAAACAAGCATCTGAACATATTTATAGATGCAGTTATTAACACATTTTTTCTTTACTGAAATGTACAGTAACGTTACACTTCTCTACTTCTCATTTATATTTCAGCAGTGTTATTTGAAGAAAACCAAAATACTTCTCTTAACAAAATCATTCTACAATGTACATTTTAGTTAAATAACTGAACTATGCACACTTGTTGCACCTTTACTCTTTCTTCTCATCAGTCAGGTTTTCTTCATTAATTCCCTCTGGAAGAAGAGGTGCCCACCTCTCACAAGAGTCGCAGTGGACCTTTGGTAAGTAATAGATGAAAAAATGAAATAAAAAAAACAATGGTCCAGATAATTTCAATTGGGTGGTATGGGCTGGAGAAGCTACATTGTATTCCCAATGTTTTGCAAATCTCCAGGTTACACTGAAAGAAAACAAGTTATGTCATAAATTTTCCTTTGGACAGGTTTGGTGGGTAAAAAGAGATTAAAGAATAAAATATTATAGCAACCCTGATGGGGTGACCAACAGTACTGTTTGCCAAAGTTGAGTGGGAGTTCATAGAAACTTGTCAGCAAAAATGTCCATAAAGAAAAACTCATGTTTCATGGTGTGCACAATGACAACTTTTCTTCCTCTGGCAGAAAGGAAAAGTGTCCTCTCTGATAATCAGAGAAGATGGAGATGTCAACTGTTGTGGCCAGCATATCCCTCGGCCCACGCTGCTTCCCGCAGCCCCAGTTGGCCTGGAGTGGTGAACTGCAGTCAGTGGGAGCCGCGATTGGCCGAACCTGTGGATGCGGCAGGTAAACAAACTGGCCCAGCCCGCCAGGGGCTTTCCCTGAACAAGTGGCGGACCAGCTTTGAGAACCACTGGCTTAGACAACATCCTCACAGTACCTATTAGATAATACCTGATACCAAACACATTTTTGGAGTAGAGAGGACCAAGCCCGCATTCCTATCTATTCAGGACTGTTTAAAAAGCATTTTACAAGCTGAATTTCAGGGCTATTGCATGAAAAACCCTTCATGAAAGTCTGAGCATTTCAAAATAAATCTTTATTAGTCCCTTTCCACTGCATAGTAGGTCAATCTATTAGTAAAGAAACATTGAATGCTCACAAAACATTGAGAGTAGTGCAAAGCATTATCAATAGTATTTGAAATGCTTATGAATTCCTTTTGAAAGCAAGCTCATAGGCAGAAAAGCTACCACTGTGCTTTATACAGCCTTCCACTTTTGTCACTGTTACATATATTGAGCAACAAGGTATCCCCACAAAAAATTTATACTCAGAACCATGGCGCTCACATGTCACATCATTGCTCTCTGATTTAATTTTTGAGACATTTTCTTGAGCCTTTTCTCTCACTGTTAAAACTTAACTTGTGTTGTCTTGTCTTAATTGTGTTGTCACTTCAGAACAGATCAATCACCCTCCTTACTGCAAGGTGATAAAAAAATCAAAGTTTTTTAGCAGTGAGGAGCAGGCCTATGTCTGCATAATGTGGACATAACATATACTGTACACACCTGGATTCTTCAGTGCAGTGGTTGATAATGTCAGAGCCTTCTCCTTCTCAGTATCCTGAGCTGAAGCATTTGTCTTCCCAACATTCAGGTTGCTTCCAGCATAGGTGGGTGAAGATTTTGAGGCAAATGCATGTTGCCTTTATTTTATAGCTTGAGTCCATGTGCCTGGAAAATCCTTGTCCAGACAGGTGATGATGGGCTTTGCAGAGTGAAATTGTTCAGAAATACCCCTGCTATGGTTTGTCACTGAATTGGAAATCCACTGATTACATCTCCCATTGACGAGTAATGGCTGGTGATGATCATTCAGTACCCACCTGACTGTACATTCCCTCTTCTGTTGTTACTGGAGAGCAACTCCCATACTTACAACATATTTCAGTAACAATCATACAGCAAAATTTAATTATTTGATAGGCACTAACAATATACATACTCTGACAGAACAATGGGTTTCAGCAGATCCTGACCTTTCATATGATATGTGACTTGGCATTCTTTGTATGAAATATATCATAATTATATGACAGGGGACAATGGGAAGGAGAGGGTACTTCTTTAAGGTTGGAATATGGCTGTATTCAATCAGTGAAGATTGAATGTTAGGGATAAGGATATCACCTACAAGACTGTAGCCACGTATAGACATAGTAACTCAGGACATGAAATGTAACAGTCCAAAAATGTCATTAAAAAAAGAAAACACAAGCAGAGTTGCTTGAAGATAATGGCTTCCAAAAACAAATGAATACACATGGAAACACTCTACTTACCTGCCATTATGTGTGCAGTACAGGTCATTTTTTGCTTGGTGCAACTTTTGGGAGAAAATTGTATTCTGAAATTCTGAAGAATCAGAAATTAAGAAACCCCTATAACATTCACATATCAGTATCACCTTATTCTCAGCGTTGCCTTTCACCAGTCATTGTACTCACAAAAAGAAAAGGAGGACTTGTGGCACCTTAGAGACTAACCAATTTATTTGAGCATAAGCTTTCGTGAGCTACAGCTCACTTCATCGGATGCATACTGTGGAAAATACAGAAGATGTTTGTTTTTATACATACAAATCATGAAAAAATGAGTGTTTATCACTACAAAAGGTTTTCTCTCCCCCCAACCCCACTCTCCTGCTGGTAATAGCTTATGTAAAGTGATCAATCTCCTTACAATGTGTATGATAATCAAGGTGGGCCATTTCCAGCACAAATCCAGGTTTTCTCCCCCGCCCCCCCAAACAAACCCACTCTCCTGTTGGTAATAGCTTATCTAAAGTGATCACTCTCCTTTGTAGTGATAAACACCCATTTTTTCATGATTTGTGTGTATAAAAACAAACATCTTCTGTATTTTCCACAGTATGCATCCGATGAAGTGAGCTGTAGCTCACGAAAGCTTATGCTCAAATAAATTGGTTAGTCTCTAAGGTGCCACAAGTACTCCTTTTCTTTTTGCGAATACAGGCTAACATGGCTGTTACTCTGAAACCAATCATTGTACTGTAATTTAAATAATAAATCCTAACATATTGTAACTTGATGATCTAACAAATTAGATCCCACCACCTTAATTGGTTTACACCCAGCAAAATTACTTATACATCACCCCAAAAAAATCAAAGAACCAGACAGAGACCATACAGATAAACAATAGAGAAAGGGGACCATAAAGACCAAACAATAAATAAATCACCATGATTACAGGCATGCAAATCATTTAAGAAATGCCTATACATTTATTGTAAAGATTCTTGATTATTCATGCAGTTAGCCAGGAAGACCCTTAGTATTTGGGTACTTTTGCCAGATTTTCCCATTACTTGGGGTATGCTCATTTATTGTTGTTACTTGTCTGGGTATTCCCCCCCCCGATAATTATAGTAATGCACTGCTTGTGTATAAAGCTGTTGTAAAGCACCCCCTTTCCCAGGGGCATTTTCCCTTCTTCATTACCCATCTCTCTAACCTGTTGGTTTTCTCCAGTCTTAAGCGAGAAACCATAAGGTCTTTTTCACCCATCACTAATGATCCCCACCAACAGCTCTTTCACCACTAACAGTATTGCTGTAAAACCTTTATTTTTAAGGCACAACTCTTAACTCCTTATTGCACAGTTCTACAGGTATTCTAAGCACGATTCTTAACAGAAGGTTACCAAATATTCTACGAGAGAGAGAGAGAGAGAGAGAGAGAGACCTTGTAAAGGAGCTTGGTCTGAAAAAGGAAAAGAAAGCTTGCTCGGGGGCTGTGACTCGGTTTCCCTTCGCCACAGCAACTACTCAATAAGCAGCATGTGATTAGGGTCACGTGCTGCCTGCATTTCTCCACCAATTTGTTACCAGATTTGCCTGTTACTTTGGGGTATGCTCATTTATTATGGTTACTCTTCGGGGGAGGGGTAGTTCTGTAATTCTATCAATGTACTGCTTGTGTGACTTGTGTTTTAATATGGAGCTCTACTCCTCTCTTCTGCAAGTCCCCTCCCAATGGATCTATCCTGTAGGACCTAGGTTCCCCAGGGCTGGATGGGTTCCTCCAGCCCCAGAATAAGATGAACACACACATACTAACAGAGCAAGTCTGAGTGGACTGGGTCAATCAGCACTCTCAAGCTGATACCCTCAAATGTCCGTGTACTCAAGGGGCTGGGTCAAGCAGCACTCTGAAGCTGGTACCCTCATCTGCCCCTGGTCTCAGTAGGTTGGGCCAAGCAGCACTTTCAGCTGCCACCCTTCTGTGCCCCAGGTTCAACACGTCTCTATCCCCACTTGCACGTCACACTTGTACGGGTAGTAATCCACTTGATGAGCAAACCCCACAGTATTTTTGGGTGTTACAGGGATCTTTAGCTTAGGTAAAAGAAGCGTTGCTGGAGAGTAAATGGGGAAGCTACAAACACAAGAGTAAAGATGAGAGAGAGAGAGGCAACCAGCTTAACCATAAACATTATTTATTGAATAATAGTGATAAACCAACATAACAGTTACATTATTAAAGGCTAATATCTGAGGTAGAAAAGGAAACAGAGAGAGAGAAGGAGGGATCTCACCCACTCCAGGAAGTTTGAACTTGGCAGGGTTCCCAGGTGATGGTGGTAGCTCAGGGTCTTGAATCAGACAGGATGAAATCCCAGTGGAACTGAGGCAGAGTTTAGTTCTGTGCATCAGAACACTTTTACTGGAATGTAAGTAGGAGATTTTATAGGGAAAATACAATAATTCAAGGGAGGACACTAGGTTTGTTTATGGGTAAAGGGATGACTCAAGGGTTTTCTTTAGGCTAGACTATAGGAGCTGACCACTCCTAGGTATGCCTGATGATCCTTAAGGGAGTTCACAGTGCGATTGGGCTGCTTCAGTATTTTGGATATCCATCAAGAATTGGTCTGATAACTGCTGAGCTGGGTGTGTGCAGGTGTAGGTTCATTAATATCTGGAGCAGAGATCTCCCAGGATGCATTGCTTGCCTGCTTTTCTGGTCCCAGAGTTCAATGCGGATCTCTGTTCTCCATTCTGTATGCTAATGAGATGTCTCCATGTTCCATCTTTCATGCAGATGAGGCTAGGGGAGTGGCCTCTTTTCTCCATTCCGTATTCTAATGGACATGGCTCTGTTCCATCTTTCATGCAGATGAGGCTAGGGGAGTTGCCTTAATCTTGTCACCCTTGTTATGAGGGGTCTAGGTGTGTCTCATACTGCCATTCACTGCTCTATGCAAGTTTTTTCTCTGTCCTTTCATGAGTCAGATAGGCTGGATACTGTGCCCTGGTTCCCCAAAAAGACAAAGCTGACTAGTATCATCTGTGACTGCAGAGGTGTTAACAGGGCATTGAGCATGAAATGATCTTTAACAATATGTTCTGACTACTTACATTAAAGAAATGCATTCCACCTTGATTTAGTAGAGAGACCTCTGATTGACCAATAAGAATCTAGTGGTACAGGTCCTCATAGTGCAATTATATTTGCTTCTCCATTGTCAGTGCAGCTTTTATTTTGGTGAGTTTTGCACACAGATGCAGGAATGTGGACTTACACATCCAAAAGTTCTGCAGCCACTGCTCCTCAGCCCAAGCCTTCATTGTTGCAGAAGATTTTTGCCCTTGGGAAGGATGTAAGATAACACAATATAATACACTTACTGAATATTTGTGAATCAACTTCTACACACAAGCAGTGACTTGTGAACTTGGGACACTAAGGGCTGGATTCACAGAGAAGATAAATGTGGCAAAAGGCAATCCTCATTGCTGGATCAAATGCAAAGGAATTGTTGAAAACAGGAGAGGAAAATCAGCCATACTGGAAGTCACATGACACAACAAAATAAACTTGTGCTATAAAAAGAAAAAAAGGTAGAATTAAAAACTCCAAATTACAAATCAAAGTGCAAAAACCATAGCAAGTGCTATAATAGAAAGACAGATGGAATTGCTAAAACCAATAACTAATTACTTAATTTTTTTTGATGAGCATTAGCTATTAAAATAAAAAATAAACAGCACGACATGCATTGATCAATGATAATACTGATAAATGACAAAATATTCAGAGTAATAAGAGTAATAGAAATAACATTTTTAAAGGAGCAAAACTATAATTAAAATGGATTACAAGGAAGAGAGTGCACTTCAGGGAATCACAGCAGCCGATATGACAGATTTGTGAACTGTTATGAGACTTCACGTAGACACATAGTGATGAGACTTTTAAATACTCAAAATGTGTGATGCAGCAGGTTTTTGTATTTTTTGGTGGCATCCAGAAAAGTCCAAGGGAGTTTTGCTGTGCGAGGGGGTTTGGGGTCAGTACTGGGTTTACAATGGTGTCAATGGTGCCATCGCACCAGGCTAGGGTTACCAGACAGCGAGTGTGAAAAATCGGGGCAGGGGGTGGAAGGTAATAGGAGCCTATATAAGAAAAAGACCCCAAAATTGGGATTGTCCCTATAAAATAGGGACATCTGGTCACCCTACACCAGGCCCACCCTAGGAAGGGGTCCATTACAGACCCCTCTAACCCAGCAGTGTCCAATAGAAATTTGATGCTAGCCACGCTGCTAGCCACCCTTGTGGTTTTGAATTTTTCTTATTAGACACATTATAAAAAAGCCACATGCATTAGCCACAATTCAATAGCCTATTAGCCACACATGGCTAGTGGCGAAGGTATTGGACACCGCTGCTTTAACCCATCCACACAGCCAGGTCTGGCCCCTTGCCTGGGGCAGTCCAGCACACAGGCCTTGCTGTGTGAGCAGCTCTCAGCCAACAGGTTCCACTCACCTGTAGGGGGCTCATCACTCAGCAGTTGGGGTCCACCATGCCGGCTGGGCAGGGCTGCTGGCCACGGGGCCAATGGGTGTGGCTGGGCCAGGTGGGATCTTGGGAGTCATGTCCCAGGGATCTGCCCTGCTCCCCAGCACTGCTCCAGCTCTAAGCTGTCTCTGCTGCCTGAGACCTGTGGGGCCCGACCTGCCTCCAGTGCAGAGTCCGGGCCAGTCTTAGCCAGCCACAGGGGACAGTGCAGGGGGCTCAGCTGGGTCCTGCCAGGCATGTGGGTCCTGAGGGAGCCTGGCCTGGGCAGGATCTGCTCCTGCTCTAGCCTTGGTAATTGCACCACTCCCAAGGGAACAGAGTTTTCCTGCCCCAGGACCAGCCCTGGCTGCGCTGCCGGCTCAGCCTGGCAGACACAGTCACCTCCCATCAGGGCTGGCTATTGTGGATGGGGGTCAGGGCATGGAAGAGTAGGTCTCGAAGGGGTTGGGGGGGGTATTAGGCAGTGAGGGTGTGGAGAGATCTGTGTGTGTTGGGGGGCTGTGCAGTGGGGGAGATATGTGTGTGTCGGGGCGCTGGGAAGTGTGTGTGGGGGGGGTCTGTGTGGGGCACTGTGCAGTTATGACGGTGAGGCTGTGGGGGGCACTGGGCAGTGAGTGGATCTGTGGGGGGGGGCTCTGGGTGGGGAGGTGCAGGGCAATGTGCAGTTGTGGGAGGGCTGTGGGGGGCACTGGGCAGTGAGTGGATCTGTGGGGGGAGGGCTCTGGGCGGGGAGGTGCAGGGCACTGTGCAGTTGTGGGAGGGCTGTGGGGGGCACTGGGCAGTGAGTGGATCTGTGGGGGGGGGGCTCTGGGCGGGGAGGCGCAGGGCACTGTGCAGTTGTGGGAGGGCTGTGGGGGGCACTGGGCAGTGAGTGGATCTGTGGGGGGGGGCTCTGGGCAGGGAGGTGCCGGGCACTGTGCAGTTGTGGGAGGGCTGTGGGGGGCACTGGGCAGTGAGTGGATCTGTGGGGGGGGGGGCTCTGGGCGGGGAGGCGCAGGGCACTGTGCAGTTGTGGGAGGGCTGTGGGGGGCACTGGGCAGTGAGTGGATCTGTGGGGGGAGGGCTCTGGGCGGGGAGGTGCCGGGCACTGTGCAGTTGTGGGAGGGCTGTGGGGGGCACTGGGCAGTGAGTGGATCGGGGGGGGGGCTCTGGGCGGGGAGGTGCCGGGCAATGTGCAGTTGTGGGAGGGCTGTGGGGGGCACTGGGCAGTGAGTGGATCGGGGGGGGGGGCTCTGGGCGGGGAGGTGCCGGGCACTGTGCAGTTGTGGGAGGGCTGTGGGGGGCACTGGGCAGTGAGTGGATCGGGGGGGGGGCTCTGGGCGGGGAGGTGCCGGGCACTGTGCAGTTGTGGGAGGGCTGTGGGGGGTGGTCAGCGGGGGCACTGGGCAGGGAGTGGATCGGGGGGGGGGCTCTGGGCGGGGAGGTGCAGGGCACTGTGCAGTTGTGGGAGGGCTGTGGGGGGTGGTCAGCGGGGGCACTGGGCAGGGAGAGGATCGGGGGGGGGGGTTCCGGGTGGGTGAGGTATGCTGGACATAGTGGTCTGGGGATGGGCACTGGGCATAGGGGTTTGTGGGGGTCTCGGGGCGGTGGGGCACTGTGCGTAGGGGGTGAAAGGGGTGCTGCCAGGGGGGTGCATGGTGCGGCGTGGGCCCGCCCCCAAGGGGAAGAAGCACACCTGACCCTTCTGCACCCGACAGCTAACGCCCCCCACGCCCGAGGGCACAAATCCGCGACCTAACCGGGACCCGGCCAGGATCCACTTCTCTCTGCGGCCCCTTCTCCAGAGAAACCTGCAAAGCCCACCGGGCGCGGGGTCTGTGTCGCAGGGAAACGGGTCCCCCAGCAGGAAGTGCCTTGCGTTCACTGCCGTGCGAAGGCTGCTGCCTGCAGGCCGCTCTCGCCCTTGTGTCCCTCGCAAAAGCCTCCAGCTGCTGGGGCTCCAGCGCCCTGGCCGTGCAAGGGAGAGGTTGATATCGAGGAAGCAACGTACCCGCTGTTTCCCAACAAGCCAGTCTAGTTCAGAGACCCCCCCCGCCCTGCCCAGGACACCCTGACCGAGAAGATAGACCTTCCCTTCCCAAAAGAGCTGGGGCGCCCCCCACATTTCAGGGGGCACAGCCTAGAGCGAAGGTAAGCGGGTTTTTGCCATCACCTTCCAGGTGGAATGAGGCGTCCTGGGTAAACCTGTCTGCAGAGGGGGGAGGTTTATGCGAACCTCTGGGACTGAATTCTCGGCAGTGGCTGGTTGAACTGCCCCATGGTTAGGGTGTTAATTTAGAGCGTGGGAGAGGGATGTTCAGTTCTGTGCTCTGCCTCAGGCTGGGTGAGATGTTGGGAAAAAATCACTTTGGCCCAGAGCCACGAAGGTTCTTTAGGTTCTTATTTTCCACTGATTTCAATGGATGCTGAAATGTCTTTGTGGACCTGGGCTGGAGGGTACAGTTTTTCAAAGGTGCCTAAGTCCTATTTTTAAAAATGTTGCAGGGCCCCCACTCTGCTCTTGGAAAGAAGTTCATAGAATAATAGGGTTGGAAGGGACCCCTGAAGGTCATCTAGTCCAACCCCCTGCTCGAAGCAGGGCCAATTCCCAGTTAAATCATCCCAGCCAGGGCTTTGTCAAGCCTGACCTTAAAAACCTCTAAGGAAGGAAATTCTACCACCTCCCTAGGTAACGCATTCCAGTATTTCACCACCAGTTCCTAAATCCAGACTGTAGGGAGGCACTTCCCAGTGCTTGGGATTCTCAGCTGCAAACCCTTTTTTGGCCTTCCGTGCCTATGCCATTTTAGCAAGGAAGAGGAAGCATTAAGCCCAGCATTTAGCCCAGTGGTCAGAGCGCTCACCTGGGATATAGAGGAGCCCTCATTCAAGTCCCTTCTCTATCTAATGTATCCTTATTGGAAGCATTACAATTAAAGGAATAAATAAATATAGCGTTTATGCCTTTTCCTCATTTTTAGAGAAAAATATGGTTTCTGTACATTTAGTGCAATTCTAAATCAAGTCTAGGTGTTCAGAGTCTTAATGACAGAAGAATCATAGAATATCAGGATTGGAAGGGACCTTAGGAGGTCATCTAGTCCAACCCCCTGCTCAAAGCAGGAGAATAAAGTGCTAACCTGCATTCTTAGAGAAAATGAATTTTAATGCAATGAGTCCATTTCTAAATAGTCATTTAATAATTTAGAAAATCTTAGGGCAGGTCTACACTTAAAACACTGCATTGGCACAGCTGCAGCACTTTAATGTAAAGACTTGCTCTACACTGATGGGAGAGAGCTCTCCTATCCACATAGTTAATCCACTTTTGGGAGAGGCAGTAGCTATGTCAATGAGAGACACTCTCAACTCTCATCAGCTGTGCACGTTAGCCCTGATGTTTCTGAATTTTCTTTCTTTCTTTCTGTCTTTCTCTGAAATTCTTGAAGATTATCCCTCTCAGATGTTGCCTTATTTTCTCACTAATAATACTCAAAATATAAAAATCTCAGATTATGGAGGGTTTTCTACCCTTTTAATCTGCAGCAATTTCCCCTTTGTTTTGGAGAGAAAGTGTTGCCCTGAGTTACTATCCCAGATGTGGGGAGAGGGGCTGAAGAAGGGGAATAAGCTCCCTGCTAATCAACTTTCCCCCTCATGTCTTAATTCCCCCTCCCTTTATGTACATTAAAATTGACTGATTTCCCCAAATGTAGTAAACATCACAGCTGGAAGCTTCCCCCTGTTCAGTCTCTGATGCTCAGGGGACCTAAATATCACCTGAAGTTTCAGGAGAAGGCCCATGGTCCACAGCTCCGTTCCTCAGGCACATAAGAATGGTCAGACCAAAGGTCCATCTAGCCCAGTATCCTGTCTTCCAACAGTGGCCAATGCCACTGAACAGAACAGTGAACAGAAGAGGCAATTATCAAGTGATCCAGTCCCTGTTGCCCATTCCCAGCTTCTGGCAAACAGAGGCGAGGGACAGCATCCCTGCCCATCTTAGAATATCAGGGTTGGAAGCGACCTCAGGAGGTCATCTAGTCCAACCCCCTGCTCAAAGCAGGACCAATCCCCAATTTTTGCCCCAGATCCCTCAATGGCCCCCTCAAGGATTGAACTCACAACCCTAGGTTTAGCAGGGCAATGCTCAAACCACTGAGCTATCCTTCCTCCACCAATAGCGATTGATGGACCTATCCTCCATGAATTTATCTAGTTCTTTTTTGAACCCTGTTATAGTCTTGGCCTTCTCAACATCCTCTGGCAAGGAGTTCCACAGGTTGACTCTGCGTTGTGTGAAAAAATACTGCCTTTTGTTTGTTTTAAACCTGCTGCCTATTAATTTCATTTGGTGATCCCTACTTTTTATGTTATGAGAGGGAGTAAATAACACTTCCTTATTTACTTTCGCCACCCCAGTCATGATTTTATAGACCTCTATCATATCCCCTCTTAGTTGTCTCTTTTCCAAGATGAAAAATCCCAGTCTTATTAATCTCTCCTCATATGGTAACCATTCCATACCCCTAATCATTTTTGTTTCCTATTTCTGAACATTTTAAAATTCCAATATATCGTTTTTGAGATGGGGCGACCACATCTGCATGCAGTATTCAAGATGTGGGCGTACCATGGATTTATATTTATATATCTCTCATTATCTATCACTTTCTTACTAATTCCCAACATTCTGTTCACTTTTTTGACTCTTACTGCATATTGAATGGATGTTTTCAGAGAACTATCCACAATGACTCCAAGATCTCTTTCTTCAGCGGTAACAGCTAATTTAGACCCCATCATTGTGTATGTATAGTTGGGATCATGTTTTCCAATTTGGATTACCTTGCATTTATCAACAATGATATAACAGTGGAGCCATGGACAGGTGGGGTAGAGCACATCTGGTCTGGAGATGGCACTTTCTCAGGAGCCCCTCCCCGGCTGCAGGACAAATCTGAGTGGGTTGGTGTTACTCCCTGGTGCACGAAGTTGCAACACCATTCAGATGTGTTGTGTGTGCTAAAAGTTGTGGTTTCCGCAACAAAGTCGCAGCCTGTGATTTTTTTACCATCTTAACTATTATTTATTTAATTTCCCTTCGGATTCTGAATACTGATCTAAATTCCCCTTTAGTCACCCTTTTTTCCCCTAGTTATTGAATGCCCTCACTTTTGTCTCTAGTTATTGACTATTAATATCAAATCTCCTCAGATTTTGCTGTTTTCCTTGTGATTGTCAGTCTGATTAAAAAAATCTTATACCTTGTACCCTTTCCCACTAATTTTCAAAAGTTTACATAATATCCTCTCAGATTCCCCCACCTCCAACCCATACATAAACCTTTTGAACTGCAGGAATTTGTCTGTATTTTGGAAAGAAACTGTTACTGATGAAGACATACTGACAAGTGTGTTTTTAGGATTTTACTGCTTTAAAACAGGCTCAGGTTTAAAATCATGGAACATGCTTTGTGAGAAATATTCCACAAATTCACCGGATCTCACTTGTTCTCTTTCCCCTGAGCAGGGTTTCCAAGCCTGATGTGGTTTCCTGGTTTGAATGGGGTGAAAACCCATGGGTCAAAAAGGGACCCTGGTAGCTTTGGTCAGCGCTGCTGACCACTGTTAAAAATCCGGTTGGAGGCTCAGCAGGGCTGGCAGGCTCCCTGCCCAGCTCCGCACTGCTCCCGGGAAGCAGCTGGCATGTCCAGCTCCCAGGTGGAGGGGCAGCCAGGGTGGCTCCGTGCGCTGCCCTCACCCCTTGCCCGCACACATAGCTCCCATTGGCCAAGTTAGGGCAGGGTTACGTAGCATGACTCACGAGTGCTCAGCTGGAGGCAGCTGTTGAGGGGTCGTGGCGCACACCTCTCCCGCTGCAGCCCTAGTCTCCTGCTCGCGCTCCTGTGGCTAGACTCAAGCTGCGGTGCGTGCCCCCACGCTCTATCTCCCCGTCGCTGGCACCCAGGCGTTCAAGGTATCCCTGTATCTGAGCACTGCAAGGGGCTCTGGGAATGGGGCTGCTGGAGGGGAGGAGGACGAGACTGCCCCTCCCAGGACCCTGTGGCCTGCAGGGACTCCTGTGCCGCCTCCCTGGTAGGGGCCCGCATCCTGTTGGCGCTGCTTGCCTCAGCCTCCTCCCAGCTCACCAGTGGGGCCCTTCTGGCCTCGGGCACCTGGCTCTTGCCAGTCCCGGGCCTGGTGCAATGGTCTGGCCCTGCCTGGGTCTGGGGCCTATAGTGATTCTACGGGGTGCCCCTTGCCACCCCCACTGTGTTTGTTAACCCCGCTCACTCGCCCTCCGTGGCTGTGGCAGGCCAGGGAGCAAGCTAGAGGCTGGGGATGAGAATTAAGTAAGTGTCAAACCTATTTGTTAAAGCTGTAAAATTTCCAAAATGAACTACAGTATTCAAGCAATTAATGAAGATCCTGTAGTTGCTGGAATGAAAATCAAGTTCACTAGTTCCCAGATGTTCTCTCCTTAACTATTAAGGGCTCTATTTGCTCTAGCCACCACAGTATCTAATATTCTTAACTGAGATTTGCCTTTAGTGTTCAGACCATATAATTAAAAAAACATATTCAAACTTTAAATCCAGTCAAGGATTTGGAAATCTCCCACCATTACTGAAATTGCCACATGTATTTACAAGTGATATTACAAAGTAAAAATCACAGCCAGATTATAAAAGTACACTAATTTAGCATTCATGTGCTTAGATACTACTTTGATGGGTGACACAGACAAAGATACGTAGCTACAGAGTGGAGAAGTCCAGCTCAAAGAACAGAATTATTCAGGCTGAATCATTCAGGATTTGGGTTTCTACATCTAAATTTGAGACAGCAAATGTAAGTAAAATTAATGTTCAAAAAGCTGTTTTTAGTACAGAAAGAGACTTTAATGTACAATCATGCATGATTAAGAAAATATACATGATCTTTAATAGCAACCTGGCTGAAGTACATATTGTGACAGAACTAGGATTTATATGAACTTGCAATATGTCAAGCATTTCTAATTTATTTGTGTTCTGCTGATTTGAAAAACCATTGCAATCTACTTCAGAAGTTGTTGTTGCATCCATACTAGAGAGCCAGTTTTTCACACAAAAAGAAAGTGACTGTACTATTTGTATAGGTTCTTCATATGATGAAAAATATTGTCTTACAAGTTCACAAATTTTTTTTTTGGTAAGTCATTAGTAATTGATATTTATGAGCTGCTTCTCCTCTCATTTCCACTGGTATAAATACAGAGTTGCTCCATCAAAATCAATGGAGCAGATCCTCAATTGGTGCAAATCAGTGGAGCTCTGGTTTTTGGTGTTTTTGTTTTGTTTTTTGTTTTGAGGTATGCTAGTTTACAGTAGC
Source organism: Caretta caretta (assembly GCF_965140235.1). Taxonomy (NCBI): domain Eukaryota; kingdom Metazoa; phylum Chordata; order Testudines; family Cheloniidae; genus Caretta; species Caretta caretta. Next base: position 35,635,048 of record NC_134219.1, read on the forward strand.
TGAGGATCTGGCCGAGCAGCATTATAACAATGTAATACCATTGTGACAGGAGAATCAAGCCCTTGAATATAGTCAGCATTGACAGTTAAAAACTCTTCCCCCTTTTTTTTAAGCTATCAAGTACTATGAGGTTGCATATAATTGCAAGGCCTGCTTAGCACAGGTATTCTTGGAGAATATCGTAGGAGGTATATAAAAGGATCAAGACTTCATTAAGATTAGATGCCTAAAGATGAAGTTGGACATTTTGAAAATCCCACCAGGTCAAGGGTATGAATCCAGCTGAGGTTGCAGGCCAGTAAGTAGTCCCATTCGGTTCCATAAGAATATTCAGGTGAACAAGGGTTTGCAGCATTAGGCCCTACGTTCAGTCCCACATTCTTGTTAAACTGGCACTCCCAGCAAAGAGAGAGAAGTGTGAATCAAGAGCAACAAGATATCTCATGGCTGGGAGGCTCCACTCCACAGTTGAGGCACATTGGTTAGGGCCACATGGAGAAGCTTGCACTGCTGTTGCTCCCCGGTCTGTTTGTTAGATCTACCTTTTGTCTAATATGTAGATTGTAAGATCTTTGGGGCAGGGACTGTATGTTATAGATGTGTACATTGCTTAGCACAATTGTCTGGTGTAAGTGCTACTGTAATACAAATAAATAATGTTTACAACATTACTTCAGTGTGTTGAGCACTTAAGGTGGAACCATATAGCACTTTTTATAAAAGGTATAACCTAGAAGATATATCATTGGATTTAATCTAATTCTCTGCCCTCTATACAGCTAGGTTTTTTGCACTGGAATGGGTATACAGTGAGATTTGTGACTGATCACCACGTAATAAAAATGTAATTACTCCAATATTTCAGATCAGAGAATAGTATCCTTTTATTTTTTCCAATATAAATTACTTTGTGGTAAAAAGCAGTGAGTAGCAGCTTTGTATCAACTGAGTTGTGGAACAGATGACCTACATCAGTGGTTAATCTTGCTTCTTGATTAGTCTGAGCCCTAAAGCGCCTAAGCTGTATTTTGCACTAAGGTAAATGTTTAATAGTAATGATAATTAGCTAGCAGAATGCAGTTTGATGTTGCTGAAATCTACCCAGGGCCATTTATAACCAAATTTACAGGTACTATTGTTTTCCTTTATCTGTTTGTACATAAGACCTTTAAAACATGGCTTTTTGTACAAAAATTGGACAGTTTTGTTAATCACTTTGATATTATGTGCATTTTCTCCATAGAATCATAGAATATCGGGGTTGGAAGGGACCTCAGGAGGTCATCTAGTCCAACCCCCTGCTCAAAGCAGGACCAATCCCCAACTAAATCATCCTAGCCAGGGCTTCTCAAGCCTGACCTTAAAAACTTCTAAGGAAGGAGATTCCACCACCTCCCTAGGTAACGCATTCCAGTGCTTCACCATCCTCCTAGTGAAAAAGTTTTTCCTAATATCCAACCTAAACCTCCCCCACTGCAACTTGAGACCATTACTCCTCGTTCTGTCATCTGCTACCACTGAGAACAGTCTAGAGCCATCCTCTTTGGAACCCCCTTTCAGGTAGTTGAAAGCAGCTATCAAATCCTCACTCACTCTTCTCTTCTGCAGACTAAACAATCCCAGTTCCCTCAGCCTCTCCTCATAAGTCATGTGTTCCAGTCCCCTAATCATTTTTGTTGCCCTCCGCTGGACGTTTTCCAGTTTTTCCACATCCTTCTTGATGTGGAAAAACTCCACTCCACTTGATACCGGCTGCCAACTAGACATGGAGCCATTGATCACTACCCGTTGAGCCCGACAATCTAGCCAGCTTTCTATCCACCTCATAGTGCATTCATCCAGCCCATACTTCTTTAACTTGGTGGCAAGAATACTGTGGGAGACCGTGTCAAAAGCTTTGCTAAAGTCAAAGAACAACACGTCCACCGCTTTCTCCTCATCGACAGAGCCAGTTATCTCGTCTATAGAAGGCAATTAGATTAGTCAGGCATGACTTGCCCTTGGTGAATCCATGCTGACTATTCCTGATCACTTTCCTCTCCTCGAAGTGCTTCAGATTTGATTCCTTGAGGACCTGCTCCATGATTTTTCCAGGGACTGAGGTGAGGCTGACTGGCCTGTATTTCCCAGGATCCTCCTCCTTCCCTTTTTTAAAGATGGGCACTACATTAGCCTTTTTCCAGTCGTCCGGGACCTCCCCCTATCACCATGAGTTTTCAAAGATAATGGCCAATGGCTCTGCAATCACATCCGCCAACTCCTTTAGCACCTTCAGATGCAGCGCATCCGGCCCCATGGACTTGTGCTCATCCAGCTTTTCTAAATAGTCCCGAACCACTTCTTTCTCCACAGAGGGCTGGTCACCTCCTCCCCATGCTGTGCTGCCCAGTGCAGTAGTCTGGGAGCTGACCTTGTTCGTGAAGACAGAGGCAAAAAAAGCATTGAGTACATTAGCTTTTTCCACATCCTCTGTCATTGGGTTGCCTCCCTCATTCAGTAAGGGGCCCGCACTTTCCTTGACTTTCTTCTTGTTGCTAACATACCTGAAGAAACCCTTCTTGTTACTCTTAACATCTCTTGCTAGCTGCAACTCTAGGTGTGATTTGGTCTTCCTGATTTCACTCCTGCATGCCTGAGCAATATTTTTATACTCCTCCCTGGTCAATTGTCCAATCTTCCACTTCTTGTAAGCTTCTTTTTTGAATTTAAGATCAGCAAGGATTTTTCACTGTTAAGCCAAGCTGGTCGCCTGCCATATTTACTATTCTTTCTATACATCGGGATGGTTTGTCCCTGAAACCTCAATAAGGATTCTTTACAATACAGCCAGCTCTCCTGGACTCCTTTCCCCCTCATGTTATTCTCCCAGGGATCCTGCCCATCAGTTCCCTGAGGTTGTCAAAGTCTGCTTTTCTGAAGTCTAGGGTCCATATTCTGCTGCTCTCCTTTCTTCCCTGTGTCAGGATCCTGAACTCGACCACCTCATGGTCACTGCCTCCCAGGTTCCCATCCACTTTTGCTTCCCCTACTAATTCTTCCCGGTTTGTGAGCAGCAGGTCAAGAAGAGCTCTGCCCCAGTTGGTTCCTCCAGCACTTGCACCAGGAAATTGTCCCCTACATTTTCCAAAAACTTCCTGGATTGCCTGTGCACGGCTGTATTGCTCTCCCAGCAGATATCAGGGTGATGAAGTCTCCCATGAGAACCAGGGCCTGCGATCTAGTAACTTCCATTAGTTGCCAGAAGAAAGCCTCGTCCACCTCATCCCCCTGGTCCGGTGGTCTATAGCAGACTCCCACCATGACATCACCCTTGTTGCTCACACTTCTAAACTTAATCCAGAGACACTCAGGTTTTTCTGCAGTTTCATACCAGAGCTGTGAGCAGTCATACTGCTCTCTTACATACAATGCAACTCCCCCACCTTTTCTGCCCTGCCAGTCCTTCCTGAGCAGTTTATATCCATCCATGACAGTACTCCAATCATGTGAGTTATCCCACCAAGTCTCTGTTATTCCAATCACATCATAATTCCTTGACTGTGCCAGGACTTCCAGTTCTCCCTGCTTGTTTCCCAGGCTTCTTGCATTTGTGTATAGGCACTTGAGATAACTCGCTGATCGTCCCTCTTTCTCAGTATGAGGCAGGAGCCCTCCCCTCTCATGCTCTCCTGCTCTTGCTTCCTCCCGGTATCCCACTTCCCCACTTACCTCAGGGCTTTGGTCTCCTTCCCCTGGTGAACCTAGTTTAAAGGCCTCCTCACTAGGTTAGCCAGCCTGCTTGCGAAGATGCTCTTCCCTCTTTTCATTAGGTGGAGCCCGTCTCTGCCTAGCACTCCTCCTTCTTGGAACACCGTCCCATGGTCAAAGAATCCAAAACCTTCTCTCCGACACCACCTGCGTAGCCATTCGTTGACTTCCACGATTCGACGGTCTCTACCGGGGCCTTTTCCTTCCATGGGGAGGATGGACGAGAACACCACTTGCACCTCAAAGTCCTTTATCCTTCTTCCCAGAGCCACGTAGTCTACAGTGATCCGCTCAAGGTCATTCTTGGCAGTATCATTGGTGCCCACGTGGAGAAGCAGGAAGGGGTAGCGATCCGAGGTCTTGATGAGTCTTGGCAGTCTCTCTGTCACATTGTGAATCCTAGCTCCTGGCAAGCAGCAGACTTCTCAGTTTTCCCGGTCGGGGCGGCAGATAGATGACTCAGTCCCCCTGAGGAGAGAGTCCCCGACCACCATCCCCCGCCTTCTTCTCTTGGGAGCGGTGGTCATGGAACCCCCATCCCTAGGACAGTGCATCTCATGCCTTCCAATCGGTGGAGTCTCCTTCTGTTCCCTTCTCTCAGATGTATCATCTAGTCCACTCTCCACATTAGTACCTGTGGAGAGAACATGAAAACGGTTGCTTACCTGTGTCTGCGTTGCTGATACATCGACGCTCCCCTTTCTTCTTCTGGAGGTCACATGCTGCCAAATTGCTTCACCATCCTCCTGTCCCCGCTGCGCAGCCTGCTCTGAATCTTCAGAACATTGTGCCCGTAGAAGCATATCCTGACATCTGTCCAGGAAATCTTCAGTTTCTCTTATGCAACGCAGGGTCAATCCTTGTTTCTCCAGACCCTGAACCTTCTCTTCCAATATGGAGACCAGCTTGCACTTCGTACAGACAAAGTCGCTTCTGTCCTGTGGAAGAAAGACAAACATGGGACATCCAGTGCAGGTCACAACAGCTGAACAGTCCCCATCCATACTACCTTCCTTCTATGAGCTTCCTCAGGAGTTGTCGTGACTACTCAGAGAAGCCGGCAAGATGTAAGCCGCAGTGGGCTCTCCCAAGGCGAACTCCTCTGTTAGCCTCTCTGCTGTTCGCTGCTCAGCTGGTTCGCAGCTGACTGGCTTTTTATAACAGTCAGGCCCACTCAAGGTTCACCTGGAACATAGCACCCCAAATTCACACCTTTCAAACAACCAGTCAAGCACAAGGTCAGACTGTCAAACTGTCCCCACAACAGACATTCAGATACTCACCAACACAGCCTCCCTAATGCAGCCCTTAGTGTACCTTCTTTCAGGCAGATCCCAGGCAAACTCCCTCTGTTAGCCTCTCTGCTGTTCGCTGCTCCAGTTACATTGTGTCCTCTTTTGTACGACATTTAGCAATAAACACTCTTCTGGTAGAGTAATAAATAAAATAAATTAAGGGCTGCCCTCATGCCAGATTGTGCAAGTAAACCACCGTTTTTGGTATGGTTACAAGTCTCAAGGTCACTTGGCACCCATAAAAATAGCACTGCCCATCACCAATAGGGTGATATTTTGAGATGATGTGACAATGTAAACATCAGGACATGACAAGGACCATTGAAAATTCTCATCTTACAACTATACGGCAGTTTGATATTTTTTAAACTATGCCCTGCTCTCTTCTGGATGGGCTTTTTATTGTCTTAAAGATTAAAACAAAATTCTGAATATATTATCTTAATACAGTTGACTTAATATATCAACATGTTACTTCCTTGTTTTGTTAATCTGGAGAGTCGCTGGTATCAAATGTAAATTATATTTTTATCTTATAGCTGTCACATCATTTTGCCATGGCTTAATAAAACTGCACTAACCGTGAAAATTGTAAGCATGTGGTTTTGCGTTTGATGTGCTAGCTGCATCAGTTCCTGCTGTTCCCGGGGGGGTGCTAATTGAACTGCTGCAAATATAGAGATTTCCTTGCAGAATTAGATGTTACACAAGCTGGTCAAAACACCTATGTTAACTTTAGCTCCACTGAAAACAGAAAAATATAATATAATATAATACAATATAATACGCCCAATTTTACGGGGACCTGTGCAGTCAGAAGTATTGACCGGAGACTAAAAGTCCGGTTACCATAATTTTCTCTAGTTTTCTAGCGTCCTGTAACTAATAAAACCTGAAATTAGCATAATATGTCTGTCAAAAATATATTTGATTGAATCTTTGAATAACTTTTTCAGTGCACAGCCACAGGCAGTGGGGAGCAACTGGCCTTTAAAGAGTTAAGAGCCTAGCCAGCAGGCATCAACAGTCATCTACCTTGTTAGTGTTGCCACATCCACAGTGGACACTGTTTTATCTATCGGCTAAACTGTGCTGCAGTCAGACCAGGGCGAGGTGAAATGGCAGAACCTGAAAAGCAAAAGATTCAAAGGTTGTCCAGTACAATCGATAAATTCTTTTTAAAGGCTGATACCTCCGAAGAACAACACATATGCATGGCTGAATTGCTTTTAACATACCATGGAGTTAAACACCACCACAGCTACCATTCTCAAGACTGTGGAAATAAACTGTACCCCTCCATTTTCACCGATTCCAAGATCGCCTCCAAAATTCACTGTGGAAGGAGAAAAGCGGAGGCTTTGATTGAGACTGTATTAGCCCCCCATTCATTGAAACTGGCTGTGCAAGACATTGGATCAACATCGTTCTCAATAGTGACAGGTGCTTCTAATAAAGGGAACACAAAATTATTCCCAGTTGCTGTCCGCTACTTTAATAAGGATAAGGGAAGCTGCACATGTATCATAGACTTTTTTGAGGATGCAGATGAGACATCAGAGGCTATTGCAAACAACTTACAAAGTTGTCTTCAAAATGCCAGTCTGATACATAATAAAATAGTGGCATATGGAGCAGACAACGTAGCTGTCAATTTTGGAAAACACAAGTCTGTTTTGGTGCACCTAAAACGAATGTTGGATTTACCAAACCTTGTACCAGGGTACTGCAGTGCTCACATAGTGCACAATACAGTGAAACATGGCTTGAAAATGCTCTCTTATGATGTAGAGAACTTGGTCATCAAGGTTTTCAGTGAATTCTCGTCCTGTGCAAAGAATATTAGTGAACTTAAAGAGTTCCTTGACTTCATGGAGACAGAATATTCAGAAATCTTATGCCATGTACCTACACATTTTTTGACCCTTTTCACTGCCGTCGACAGGTTACTGAAGAATTGGCCTGCACTCAAGTCTTACTTTGTGAGCAAAGGAGAGGAAACAGTGAGTTGCGCAATATGGGCCTTTCTTTCTGAGCAGGAGGTTGCAGTATCCGATGATGACATTATTACGCTTCCCGAGCTGTACATCTACTTCGTGCACAACATTATGAGCCATTTTAACAACACCATAAAGGTTCTTGAAAGTGATTACATTCAGGTAACTGAACTGTATGCTATATTCAGCAAGCTGAGAAGAGAGATTCAGATTCGACAAGAGCAAGGCTTCTATGGATACAAGGTGACACAGTTCTTGAAGCAACTGCCGCCTAACGAGCAGAATAAATTTGTTGGAGATGCCCAACAGGTTTACACACGCATGCTACAGTACCTGGAAAAGTGGTTTGATTTCAGCGAAAACTCTTTCTATATGTTGTGTGCGCCACTCAATCTGGACGGACCTCTTGAACTAGACAAACTGTGTGCTTTGACTACAAACTTGGACATTCAAGTGGACGGAGATGAACTATTTACAGAAATGTGTACGCTGAATGATGTGCTACCAACCCTAAAGAGTTTGACAAATGATCCTGAATTGACATTGTGTCAGGAGCAACAAGAGCGCCATCATCGAATCAATGTCTCTGAGGTATGGGTAGAATTCTTTAAGCACTGGGAGGCCCCAAACTTACTTAAAATTGTGCAGCATGTGCTTGCTATACCACCCAGCAACGCATTTGTGGAACGCGTTTTCAGTGTTATGAAGAACTTGTGGACTGATGAAAGGAGTCGGCTCCAAGTGGACCTGGTGAAAGCTGAGCTATTCATGCACTTCAACTATAAAATGACATGTGCTGAGTTTGCTGGATTTTTGAAGACAGAAGCGGCTAAAGAGCTTGTGGTGGCAGCAAGAAAAGAACAGAAGTATAAATGTAAGTAGTTTTAATTGCCACTCTCATTAAAACTGTTTTTGTTTAATTTTGTTTGCTTCTTCTTTACACTTCAGAAGAAGTTAAGAGTTTTTTAATTTTACAGTAGTGTTTAAAACCTCTCCCTGGTGAGGTGAAGGGTATTTGAATCACACGTTCCATCTCCCACATTCAAACGGTTGCAGCACCTGCCTTCTCCTGGTGCCTGCTTGCGCCTTGCAGTGAAAATGAGCAAGTGTGGGGGAGAGCGAGCGACAGAGGGAGGGGGGATGGAGTAAGCAGGGGTGGGGCCTTAGGGAAAGGGTGGGGCATGAGGGCGGGGCCTCAGGGCAGGGGGTGGGGCAAGGGTGTTGGGTTTTCCGCAATTAGAAAGTTGGCAACCCTACTTCTAAAGTCCCCCAGGGTCTGCTTCATCTTAGCCAGGTCAGAGTTGTTCCTAGAACTCTAGACGCTTGGCAGTAGCTCCCTCTCCCCTGACCTCCCTGCCTCTGATTGTTCAGATGGGATATGGTGTCCAGATTTGTCCCCTTCTCTCTCTCCCTTGGGAAAGGGTTTGGGGAGGATTCTGTTCGTGATTTTTCACTTTCTCCAATGCTATTTGGGTTTGTTTCTCTCCTTTCCCCCTCCAGTGCAGGGAATGACTCATGTTTGGACTCTCTCTCTCTCTGTGTCCCAGCAGGTGAGGGGATGATTGAGAATGTGGAAGAGAATCCTCAGCAGGAAGATCCTGAACAAGTTGAAACTCATGTTACATTATTAGAAAGATCTGAAGCGATTGTGTCCTGGAGTCCAGAGCATGGAAAAGCTAGTGAGTATCAGCACCAGCCAGAGAGACAGCAGGGAACTCAGTCAGGGAAGAACGTGGGTAAATCCATTCAATGTGAAGGTGGTTTGAAAAATCTTAGTAAAAACATGATGCACCAGAGACTCTCCAAAGGGGAGGGAAAAAACACATGCACCGAGTGTGGGAAAAGCTTCAGTCGGAGTTTACACCTTATTATACATCGCAGAACCCACACAGGACAAAGACCTCTTAAATGTCTTCAGTGTGGGAAAAGCTTTATTGACAACCCAACCCTGAAAGTACATCAGAGAATCCACATGGGAGAAAAACCCTATAAGTGCCCTGACTGTGGGAAAAACTTCAGTGAGAGACCACACCTTATTGGCCACCAGAAAATCCACACAGAAGCAAAAACTTTCATATGCTCTCAGTGTGGGGAAACCCTCTGTAACTGGTCAACCTTTCTTAGACATGAGAGAATCCACACCGGAGAGAGATCTAAACCTTATAACTGCCTCGAGTGTGGGGAGAACTTCCGTGATAGGTCGGGTCTTAGTAGGCATCAGAGAATTCACACAGGAGAGAAACCCTATAACTGCCTGGACTGTGGAGAAAGCTTCAGTCGGCGCTCAAACCTTACCAGGCACCAAAAAGTTCACACTGGGGAGAGACCCTATAAGTGCCTCAAGTGTGGGAAAAGCTTCAGTCGGAGATCAACCCGCAGTAGACATCTGAGAACCCATTGGGGTGAAAGTGAATAAATGCCCTGACAAGGGCTGGCTGAAGTGAATTATACTGAAGCAGTTGCACCACTACAGCTAAAGTTGAGACTAGCTTCCTTTTTAACTGCCAGTTTTTCTGTGTGCTCTAAAATCCACATGTGGACTTGGATTGTCTTGAAAATTGCTGTGCCTCATCTGGGCCGGGGGCAGAGCTAGTGATGGGAGGTTGTAGTCTTTTGGTCTAGGGGTTCCTCAGATACAGCTCCCCCAATAAGGAGCTGCTTTTACTATTCAGATAGCTCTGAAACCCTATGCAAATTTAACCCCCACGAAAAGCAGGAAATATAACATTAGAGAACATGCTACCCCCACAACATAACCTTAACTCTGCCCTCTTTGAGTGAAGTCCCAACGTACCGATAACACACATTAGCCCTCTACCTTTACAGATGCTACAGAACACTTAAGGAATCGAGCACCGATGAGCAGTGTAGGACAAAGTCTGCCACCTTCTCTTGATAGGAAAGACTCTGGTGTAGGTCAGGCCTAGTGAGCAGCTGCCACTTACACTCAAAAACCAAGCCTACTCCACACAAACCACCCCAGAATTGCAAAGTGTTCCCATGCCTTCACCCCTGCACTGAGGATTCCTTGAGACATGGCTTTCACTGACCCCGCAGTAAGCCCTGGAGATCCCATGACATATGCCACCAGATTGCTGACAGTCTCCATGGCTATACTCCCTTGTGCATTTCTACTGACACAGCCTACAGAATTCAGCACTGCAGTGAACCATAACTGATCCTTTTAAAGTACACCTGCACCTCTTCTCATATCACAGTGACAGCTCTGCCAGCCTGCTCCAGCTAATCTCTTCACCATTCAACACAGCTACGCCTCACACAGTGAAGGGAGACGAGTGCATGCAGATGAATTCTAGGATTCAAATCTGTGGAATACAACACAAGCAATGGAACATTTTCTTAGTCCTTCATATCTAATTATTATGGCAACACAGTTACTGAACCATTCTCACTGGCTATTGCCAGCTCTAAGGGGGCAGAGTTAAGGTTGCATTGTGGGAATGACATTTACCTTAATTTCTTAGTTTTTAGAGGTGTAAGTTTAGCTACTCTCCACATTGTGGAAGGGCACAAGGCAGTGCTGGGCAACCTTAGCTCTGCATTAACTAAAGTTTTGGACAGTTAATATATTTGCTGATTCCAAAAATGACATCACCGTTTGACTTTTCAGTGTCTGGTGTTAGGAGACAGTAGTCATCTCCCATCTGCTCAGCCCTCCTCTGGCTCTGCCTGGTTTAGCAAAGAAGCCCTGATCAGCCCCTCCACTCTGCTGCCATCCATCTCTGTCTCAGCTGGAATCTTCTATCTCATCTTACCTGGTTCCCCAGCCAGTGTCCTGTGGACTGGGTATCTGAGGAACCTTTCATACCCTTTATTCATAAAGACGCCCAGGGACCTGAGGTGATCCAGTATGAAGGGCCCAGGAGAGATGGGTGATTGGCAGGAAAGAGCCTGTGTTTGAGCACAGGGGGATGGGAACCAAGGGATTGAGTGTGTGAATCAGTGAGTGATGGTGAGAGCGCTGAGACTGGAGAACTTGCTGCACTAGCTGAGCACAGCTTGTCATTACAAAGAGGAGCTGTAGCCGTAGCCAACACCCAGAGAAGAAGCTAAGACAGTATTTGCCCAGCCACAGGTGGCTCACAATTACAGTCTGAAGGATCTGGCAGCCCTGTAGCTGCCAACGACTTGGAGAGAGATGGGCATTCAGCTCAGGGAGTTCAGTCATAGCCCTAAAGCGCTCTCTCAGGGTTGCAACATTTGGTTAAGACCCCATCAGAGTGCAGTGAACTCAAGGGGAAATTAACGAATTGCCGGTGGTTCTGCCTAATGAAGAAATTTCAAGAGCAATTAGAGAGCAGTTCCAAAGTAATCCTCTGCATTTGGGGGCAGCAGCATGGTGTCCTGGTGGGTCTGCATGTGTGTGTGTGAAAAACAGGATCTGGATTATATAAATTGATGAGGAGATAATTTTGACATTTAAATAAAACAGTTATTGTCCCATTTCTTTTCAGTCCCTCACTATAGGAAACGATCACCAGCGACAGTTAATTTCATTGGAATCAGCCCAATTAACCTTCTAAGGATGCGTATAAATGATGTGCACATGACTGGTGATGCCTTTCTCCAAATAGAGGGTAGGGCTTAGTGAGGCTCTTGTGTGATAACAAGCTGGTCACAGGGAATTCAGTGAATGGAGTTATTCTTTGATGCACAGGGCCTGTTTTGGGTGACATTTTGCCCCCTCTACTCTGGGTAGTCCCTCTCCCAGAACCATCTTCCGGCCATTTCTTTTATTTCTCTTTATGCTTCATTCTGGTGAAGAAAACCTGCAGATACAGACACATCTGGAATCTGCTTCTTCAGTTCCAAACCCATCTGTGAGAGGAGCTGGGATTGCTCATTCCAGCCATGCAGCCCTTGGGATTCACACCCAGATTTCTCACCTCCTACCTACCTCCTCTCTGCCCTTCTTCCCACATCCTGCCAGAGCTTCCCCTGCTGTCTCAGACCCCTCCCATCCAATGCTTTCCAGCCCCCCTAGGGATAAAATGATTCACCGCAATCCCCACCTTGGTCTCCTATTGCCGTGGCTGCTGCTACCACGTATCCTCTGAATTCCCACCTTTGCCTTGCTGTCCCCCAGGTCTGACCCCAAAATACCACAGCTGGGACCTTCCTCTTTGAAAATCCCCTGCTTCTGTCTTCTAAGATTAAGTTCCAGGGCCTGGTCCCGCTGTGACAGGTTGCCCCACTTAGAATGCCACCTGAGGTGCTGAGATACCACAAAGCCTGCCTGTTATGTCAGCCTGGGCACCTTTTTTACTTGTCTTGCTGAACCAGGCTATTGAGCCTCCTCCAGAACACATGCAGGCAGGGCCACACCCAACTGCAGAACGAACAGACACTGAGATCAGTTCTGGGAAGGCTCAGCTTAAGGGACTTGCCCCAGCACTCAGGTGTCCACCTCCCTTGGAGTGCAGACCCAAAGGTATATTATGAAATCCGCCTCCTCCCTCAATGTGGAAGAAAGTATGCATAGCCCTTACCCCCCCACGCTCTCCCAATTGTGAATTGTACAAAGGGGGTTATATTATAAACAAAAAATAAGTTTATTAACTATAAAAAGTGAGTTTTAAATGAATATAAGAGATAACAGACAGAACAAAGCCGATTACTGAGCAAATAAAACAAAATACAGAAGCTAAGCTCAATATACTTAAGAAACAGGTTACAAAATGTAGTTTCTTGCCCTAAACGTTATTTTAGGCAGGTTACAAAGTTTCCGTGGTTTAGCATTCCAGTTATATTTCTTTTCAGATTGGATCCCTGTCTCAGTCTGGACTACCCCCTTGCCTTCCCTTCAGGTGTCTTTAACAGTCTTTCTTCTTGGGCAGATAGGCCATGGAGAGGAGTCCCGTTTGCTTTTCTCCCCACCCTTAAATAAGATTTACACAAGGTGGGAATCCTTTGTTTCCCAAACTTGACCCCCCTTCTCTTTTAGTGGAAAGTTACAAGCAGTATAAGATAACGTTTAGTATAAGGTGACAAGACCACCCGACCTAGTAGTGTCACAGTTATGTCCCAAGACACCTCCCAGGAGGGAGAGAGATTAGTATCTTCATGGTCTTAATGTTCCTTCCTAATGACCAATCAAATCCATTAATGGGCAGCAGGTTTAAAACAAATAAAAGGAAGTTCTTCTTCACACAGTGCATAGTCAACCTGTGGAACTCCTTGCCTGAGGAGGTTGTGAAGGCTAGGACTATAACAGCGTTTAAAAGAGAACTGGATAAATTCATGGAGATTAAGTCCATTAATGGCTATTAGCCAGGGTAAGGAATGGTGTTCCTAGCCTCTGTTTGTCAGAGGGTGGAGATGGATGGCAGGAGAGAGATCACTTGATCATTACCTGTTAGGTTCACTCCCTCTGGGGCACCTGGCATTGGCCACTGTCAGTAGACAGGATACTGGGCTGGACGGAACTTTGATCTGACCCCATATGGCCATTCTTATGTTCTTATGATGGCCTGTCTGGTGGGGGTTTTCCCAATACACACCCAGTTGTAATTGTTACATAGTCCATATTCCTAACTTTACATACAGAAATGATACATGCATACAAATTGGATAATCACATTCAGTAAACCATAACCTTTCCAATGATACCTTACAAGACCCATCTTGCATAAAGTATATCTCAGTTATGTCATATCCATATTATAAAGAATATGGAGTGTAATATCACACCCGCTCACTTCTACCAGCACCTGGGTTCAGGCTAGAGCCCTGAGGAGACTAGAACAGGAATTAAACTGGAGTCAGAAGAGGTTGGTCCCTCCAGGGCTACATGTTGCATCCGGAGAGCAATAGAGCCAGTAAGGAACTAGCTTGTTTCACAGCTTGCTAACCAGAAGGGGCCCTAGGCCAGAGCATCAGGGCCCAGGTGCTTTCCCATGTTCCCATGGCTAAGAGAGGGCACGCGGCCCCCTGGGATGCAGGACCCTGGTGCAGGCACCCAGCCCATTGCCCCCTCCAGCCATGAGGTCATGGCCTGTAAACCTAATTTCTAAGTGTTACACTCACCCAATCGGGAAACAGGAACTACATCTTGTGACACGGGTCAGTCAGAAACAGTTCACATAGCTCAGATGGTTTTCAAGTCTTATTTGGCAAATCACTTTGAATAATGAATAAATCCAAGAGAATTGTGCTCCGTCTCTGGGTAACACTCAGGGAAAGGAGCTGAATTCCTGCCACTCCTTATTCCCTGCACGTTCTGTGCTTTGTGATTCTTGGGGCCCTTTTCTCACCCCTCTCTGGGGTTCTGGCTCTTCCTGCCTATTATTCCCCTTTTGCTCTGCTTGGGAATCACTACTAGTCCTGCGGTTCCTACCACGTGCAGAGAGCACTGTACAGACCAACGAGGAGACTGCGCTGGGAGCTTGCAGACCCCTTTGTGCTGCTAGTGGGATTATTGTGATTATTCATTAGTATCTGTCAGTGCCAGGCACATCACAGAAGACCCATGGGCATGGCTTCTGCCTGGGGAGCTCACACTCTGCACATGTTTAAATGTTCCCGGGCATAGAGGGGGGGGCTGAGCGTTCCCTGGAGAAGAAGGTTTGAGGAGGGGCGGGAAGGTGGATGGAGGCCGGGGGAGCAGGGTCCAGGCAGAGGTGAGAAGGTGTGTGTTTGTGTGGCCAGGGTCGAGTGCATATGAGGGGCAAGGGATAAAAACCTTCCTGGGCTCCTTTCCTTGAGCAGGTCCCATTCACCCAGCCTGGGCCCACTGCTCACACAGCCCTGGGGCTGGGCTCTCACTTCCCTTCCCCTGGCCCAGCTACCAAATCCACTTTCCCAGCTCTCCCCACCCCTCCCTCCGTCGCGCTGGGACCAGCTCCCCTCACGAGGCTGAGTCTGCAGCGCAGAGCAGCCCATCCAGCAGGGCCCTGGTGCTCTCACTCCTGCCTCCGTGCTGCCCCCTGAGGCCGTTTCACTCCCCTCCATGGGCAGAGAGTCTGCCAGGGTAGGAAATGCCAGGATGTTCCCCTCACTCACTGGCCCCATCACATTCTCTGGGCTCCTGGGCTTGCCTTTTCTGTGGGATTCTGATAATGCAGTTAATGGCCCGGAGGGGACCTGGGAATCCTGCAATCCCCACCCCACTTCTGTTCCCCCCCCCCCCCCCCCACGTAATGCTGAGTAGGACCCAGTCAGGGGTAGATAAAGGTCTCTGTCACACTGGTCACTGTGTGTAACGGGTGTGAATTCAGTTCAATGGGCCTAGGGTGACCAAACAACAAGTATGAAAAGTCAGGATGGGGGTGGGGGGTAGGGTAATAGGTGCCTATATAAGATAAAGCCCCAAATATCGGGACTGTCCCTATAAAATCAGGACATAGTTACCCTAAATGGGCCTGAAGCACATGCTGATGGGCTGTAGTGAATTGGGGGAGGGGGAGCTAGTTGCCAGGTTCCTCCCAGAGAAACATTGTCCAATCAGGGGCAGCAACTTCAGCCCTTACATTAACCAACACCTCCCCCCTCCCACCCCGATTCCCCCAGTCCCTTTTTGGACACATCCTCCCATCTCAGCAGTGCTCTGGGCTGTGGCTGAATCAGATCAGGGCCTTCCCTGGAGCCATAGGTCCCCTTGCTCACAGCTCTCTCTGTTCAGCCCCAGCTGGGTGGGAGCATTTCTCTAACTGTCATCCCCACTCATTTTAGAAAGAATTGGATCTGAAATGTTTGTAATGCAAAACCTACGTTCCTCACTTTCCACCCGCTTTAAACAACATAGGGTAATAGGTGCAGGGAAAAACTGAAGTGGGAACTCTGTGCAGTGAGGGGGCCTGAGATGGTAGGGCAGGAGAAATAACTGGGGCAGAGGGGCCCCGTCTGCCAGCAAAAGCCATGTCACCCCCAGCATCCACCATGTCTCCTGATACATAGAAATCAAACCTGTGGTGGAAGGAATGGAGGAGTTGCTAACATCTTGGCCCTGGCATTTCTACGTTACATCATCCCATTGTAACTCCCTTATCTCTGTCCCATTCTCTCTTTCTCTCTGCTAGTTGGCTGCCCCCTTTGCTGGCCACTGCTCCTTCCCCAGTGTTACAAACACTCATGA
Source organism: Caretta caretta (assembly GCF_965140235.1). Taxonomy (NCBI): domain Eukaryota; kingdom Metazoa; phylum Chordata; order Testudines; family Cheloniidae; genus Caretta; species Caretta caretta. Next base: position 35,651,181 of record NC_134219.1, read on the forward strand.
TTTTGTCACGAGTCTCATGATAATGTTTTCCTTAAAGCCCAAGCTCCTGGAGTCAAGTGGAGATGTGATGATTTCAGCTTTCATTCTTAAAGAAAAAGTAAGTTTCTAGCCCTCATGGCTGTGGAAAAAGCTTCAAAATGTGACCCCCAGTTCACCCTAAAGGCTTAAAAAGCAGAAGGCAAATAAAACAAACCCCAAAGCTGTTATTCTTACATAATCTCATGATTTTAAAGGCAGTCTCATGGTTTTTGGTGAGCCTGACTCATGACTGTTGAACATTTGGGGTTGGCAGTGCTGTTTCCCCATCATGGACAGGATCTGTTTTCCCCACTCTCCCCCTTCTATGGGTCTGCCTACACCATCAAACTACCCGCTATGGAATCTGGTCTCTGGACAGAACAACCCTGGCCCGGCTAACACCTGAATGGGGTTTGCAGTAGAATATGGTTCTGATCCACGTTCCCCTTCCCTCAAGTAGTGCAGGGTTCTGCAGACACCCCCTGGGGCGGTGCAGCTCCTGAGACCTGGGTCAGTCCTGTCTACACTGCAGTGCCCAGCCATGCTCTAAGGGTTTTGAGAACCATGATTCATTTAATGACATCCCCAGAACAAAACTGAGAATGCAGGCAGGGCCCAGACCTCTCTCCCTTCCCTGGTTCCAGACTTCTCTGCTCCTGGATCCCTCCCTTCTGCCCACTCTGCCCCTCCCCAGGATTGTCCCATCCTACTTCTTGGATCTCTTCCCCTCTGTAATTTCTTCCCCTCTGTAATGTCTGTAAGCAAGGACTGGCCTGTCTTGGGAGATCTTGGGAGACAGGCCAGTCCTTGCTTACAGACAGCTCCCCAACCTGAAGCCAATACTCACCAGCAACCACACACCACACAACAAAAACACTAACCCAGGAACCTATCCTTGCAACAAAGCCCATTGCCAACTCTGACCACATATCTATTCGGGGAACACCATCATAGGACCTAATCACATCAGCCACACTATCAGAGGCTCGTTCACCTGCACATCTACCAATGTGATCTATGCCATCATGTGCCAGCAATACCCCTCTGCCATGTACATTGGCCAAACTGGACAGTCTCTATGTAAAAGAATAAATGGACACAAATCAGAAATCAAGAATTATAACATTGAAAAACCAGTCAGAGAACACTTCAATCTCCCTGTTCACTCGATTACAGACCTAAAAGTCACAATACTACAACAAAAAAACTTCAGTAACAGACTCCAACGAGAAACTGCTGAATTGGAATTTATTTGCAAACTGGACACCATTAAATTAGGCTTGAATAAAGACTGGGAGTGGATGTGTCATTACACAAAGTAAAACTATTTCCCCATGCTTATTTTTCCCCCTACTATTACTCATACCTTCTTGTCAACTGTTGTAAATGGGCCATCCTGATTATCGCTACAAAAGATTTTTTTTCTCCTGCTGATAATAGCTCACCTTAACTGATCACTCTTATTATAGTGGGTATGGCAACACCCATTTTTTCATGTTCTCTGTTTGTGTCTGTATATATATATATATATATATATATCTTCCTACTGTATTTTCCACTGCATGCATCCGATGAAGTGGGTTTTAGCCCACGAAAGCTTATGCTCAAATAAATTTGTTAGTCTCTAATGTGCCACAAGTACTCCTTGTTCTTTTTTCTGTGCAGATAGGGATATAAAAGGCAGAGGAGGAGAGTAGGTGACAAGGTGGAGAGAGGATCCTGGATCCCTGGTTTGGAGGGAAACAATTGCCCTGAGACATTTGCCTTTCCTTCTCGGAAATTATGTAAGCTCCCACCCCCCCCAAAAAACCCAACAACACCTTCGCTCTTTTTCTCTCTAATGATCTAATATCGATATAAAATCCATTCAAAATTTCTGTATTCCCCATCTAATTACGGAATTAGATTTAAAATCTCCTTTAATTTTGCCCCTTCCCTGTAGATTTCGGTTATTAGTATAAAATTGCCTCAGATTTTCCCAATTTCCACCTAATTCTGAAATACTGCGATAAAATCTTCACAGATTTGGGGGATTATTCACCCTTTTGAATGGCAGCAACTTCTCCTGGTTTTGGAGGGAAACAGTTTCCCTGAGTTCTTACACCAGTTACAGAATTAAACCACTCAATAATCTACTTTCCCTCACATTAAGGAATCAAATTGTTCCTCTTTGCATCGATGAAACTGATATTTTTCTGATTAAAGTGACCTGCTTTGTGGTTCATAATAAAGTTTGGTCCTTCCCCATTAGGAATAATGATGTTTGTATTGCTGCTAATGGGGCAGTTGGCCATCTTATTGCCCCAGACAAGGCAGGATGAGGAAGAATGAGGGGTTTCCCTCCCTCCAGGGCTGCTCCATGCTTCCTGGGTCCCTAGTGCAGCAATTCCCAAAGTAATGGAAGGACTAGCTGGGGGTCCGGGAAGTTGTATCAATTAACTACAGGTTGAGGAGTCTTTTTGCAGAATCCCCGGAGTGGGTGTGATTGTTTTCATATTCCTGAAGGGGAAGTGGGGAATTGAGTTTTTAAATGTTTACAAAATGCCACCCTATGTAGCACTCAGGGTAGCCCAGGAGGAGAAGGGAAGAATAAGGTCTCTGAAGGAGACTGCCCAGACCCAGGTTATCCCATCCCAGCTGCTGCTGCCCACTCCTGGCCACAGCCCAACCCAGCTCCCCACAACCACCAGCTGCCATTCACCTGCCCTGCCCATTCTGCTGCCCCCTCCCCAACAGCTATGGACCCTTCCAGCTCCATTCCCCTTCTGTGCTGTGTTAAAGCCACATCAGCCAGGGCTCCCTGCTGCCCATGTTGATGGCAGGGCTGCGGGAAATCAACATGCTCTAGTTATTTATTAAATATTGATATAAATTCTTCCCAGAATTTGCTCATTTTTCTCTGATTGTTCAAAAATATTTTCAATTTCCTTTGCTCTAATTAGTAAATATTCATAGAAAAAGCTCCTTAGATTTTATTCCTACTTCCAACCTCCTCCTTTAAATGTCAGGAAATCCTTGGTTTGGAGGGAAAACACCTGGACTGATTCCTTCTCCCGCATGGGGAAGCAGGAAGGGGGAAGGGTTAAAACTTCTCAGTGACCCACTTTCCCCTTACATGAGAATCCAGATGTTTCTCTGTTTATGTCAATACAACCTGATTTGCTTGGTGAAGTGGGTTTATTAGCATTACCAATTTTGACCTGAACATCTACTCAAAGTTCAGACCACTGTGGGTTTTTTTCCCCAGTCGGAAGGAGAAATTGAAGATGGAGTCTTTGATGCAATTTTGTTTATTTACAATTGTACAAAGTGCTGTTTCCCGGAACACAGAAGGAATCAAACAACAGGGGACAGCATCCTTGCTCAGGGAGAGCACTTCAGACAGCACCCCAAAAGCTCTCTGTCCAGGCTTTTTCCAGGGTTGAGTTGTGGCTGCTTCATCAGGCTATATCTTTCTGTGCTCTGTCTGCTGCTTCTGTTACCTCTGGTCAAACAATACCCAGTGTAGCCCTCTGTCCACATAGTGCTAACTTCTGGACTGGCTTGCCATATCCCTTTGGCTTAGGTGAGGCTGCCCAGCCATTTCTCACAGCTATCTTAAATGAAGGGTACAGGCCAGACAGTTTGACAGGTTTAACCCAACCCATGTATCTATGTTTGGTAAAACTACAGTAGAATTTTTCCTTTAGGAGCAATTTCCAGGAAGATAGCATAGTGCCCTTCATGAATATTTGGGAAGTAAGTTCCACACACAAGTGGTGACAAAAAAAGCACTTAAGACTTGTCTACACTGGAAGGTTATACTAGTGTAACTCCCTGTGTGGACACTGTTATTCTGGTATAAGAGTGGCTTTTTACAATTTTTTTGTGGTTTAGCTTATATCGTTTGGTAAAGAGTTTAAGCTAAACTGAAAAAAAGCCACTCTTAGACTGAAATAACAATGTCCACATGGGAAATGTACTGGTAAAACTGCACCTATGTAACTGGTAAAATTTTCCAGTGTAGGCAAACCCTAAGATTAGGGTGACCAGATGTCCCATTTTTAGGGACTTTTTCTTATACAGGTGCCTATTACCCCGCACCCCCGTCCTGTTTTTTCACAATTGCTATCTGGTAACTCAGCACATTCATACAGTTTCCCTTTAGTGCAGATTCCTGGCTGGATCATGTCTTCAGGAAGGTCCTTCAAACCTCCCCCTTGGTGAGTGGGTTTATCCCAGCAACGAAATCAGATTTCTTTTGGCAGCTCAGTGAATCATTTCAGATAGAGACGAGCTGCTGTAACTGGGCATTGAGCCACACTGCAGCTTTAACACCATAGCCCTGGGGAAAGGGTGCTGAGATGGACTCTCCAGGGAAGAGCACAAGCCCCTCTGCTACCCACACCCTATTTTGATAAGCACGGCAGATGGCTCATCCCACCTATGGTAACTTTTTTTTATCCCCTCCGCCCCTGTCTGGTGCTGCATTCCCCCCTTTCTGAACCCCGATTCTGTCTATCTGCCCCTCCCCTTCCCCTCCTTCCACCAGTTTGACCCATCTCTGGATACATTTTGAGCCCTGTAAAAACAAAATCTGCCCATCCCTCCCCACCAATTTGCCCCCTCTCTCCCCTCATTTAAAACTGTGTATAGCAGATTCTGATTGCGAGTAAGGGCAGAGGCTTCAGCAGATGTTACTGAGCATGTTCAGATCCATCCAGCCTGCTCAGTAACAACAAAGCAGCCAATTTCCCTTTTTGCCCCCAGAGGAGGGCTCCATGAGGAGCAAAATGCGGATGAGCATCCTGGCAGGGCAAGTAGGGTAATTTCAGAAGGGGCTTATACTGGAGTTTGGAGAGACAAGGTGGGTAAGGTAATATCTTTTATTGGAGCAACTTCTTTTGGTGTGAGAAACAAGCTCTGGAGCCACACAGAGCTCTGTTCCAGGTCTCTGCTGGAGAGAGAGACAAACTTTAGTCTATTTCACACCCCCAATTCCCTCCCCTACCCCTTTCTCTGCAGACAGACATTCTAAGCTCAGGTTACAGCCGGTCCCAGGGAGGGCTGCAGGCTGCCTGAGTTGATATTCAGGGACATAGGAAGGGGTTGCTGAGAGCGGTTGTTGTATCCGGTGCTGGCAGAGGTGAGGCAGGAAGTAGGGAGAATTAAAGGCTCTTTGGCACTTCCGCACTGCAATACATAATAATTATTGTCACAGAGGCTCAGAGATTGTGCCGCTCCTGCATTTGGGTGGTCAGTGTGAGAAGACGCTGCTGCTGTCTCCATTGTGAGCTGGAAGCCTGGATTGAGCAGCTGCTGCTCCCCCAGTGGGGTCTGTGTGGGGGGAACCTTCCTTAAAGCCCCCTCTATGCCCAGGCAGGAGGGACTTTCTCCAGTGGCTGGAGCCAGCCCCTGGAGCAGCCCCGGGCTCTACCCACACTGGCTCCTGAACCGGAGACTCCAGGTCAGTAGCGCTCAACTTTTCCAGACTACTGTACCCTTTTCAGGAGTCTGATTTGTCTTGCATAGCCCCCAAGTTTCACCTCACTTAAAAGCTACTCACTTACAAAATCATACAAAATCATACAAAAGTGTCACAGCACATTGATACTGAACAATTGCTGACTTTCTCATTGTTACCATAGAATTATAAAATAAATCAATGGGAATATAAATACTGTACTTACATTTCAGTGTATGGTATATAGAGCAGTATGAACAAGTCATGTGTATGACATTTTACTTTGTACTAACTTATTTTGATACTCATACTTACCAAGAGCTTTACCTGCATGGAGGGAGCCGGGGGGGGGGGGAATGGTATTGTTATTCAGAGTTGGAGGAAATATTTTGTTTTGAAAAAGCCTTCTTTTTTTAAAAAAATAATAAATCTCTGTTAAACAGCTCCTAGGACTTCAAAATAGCTTTTAAAAAAGGCTTTGTTTGTTTTTTTCCCCCTGGGAAGAAAAGGCCTGTGAAATTCAATCCAAAATGGTGTGGATTGGTTTTTCTTGTCACTGGAAGTGTTTAAAGCAGAAATTGAGTCTTTCTAAAAAATTTACTTTAGCTCCCCAAGAATGTATGGGCTTGATGCAGGAATTACTGGGGAACAAAAAACTCTGTGAGCTCCTCCAGTTCTGCCTTATCTCACCCAGGATTGTCCCAGGCAGGTGTTGTAGACATATGGCAGATGTTGCTCATGAATTCCCCACCACCCTGGCTGACACCTGGGAGTAGCTCCCTCCCTTTGACTGTTCGGATGGGCTGTGGGGGCAGGGCTGGTCCCCCACCTCTCTGCTAGGGAAAGATTTTGGGAAGGATACAACTGATTTTTCAATCTTCCCAACAGGTATTTTAATTTGTTTCTCCCTTTCGTCTTCCACTTTCTGAGATTCCCTTTCCTCCAGTGCAGGGAATGACTCATGTCTGGATTGTCTCTCTGTCACATCAGGTGATGGGATGGTGAGTGAGAACAAGGAGGTGAATCCTCAGCAGGGAGGTCTGAGCAAATGGAATCACAGAGAACGCTATCGGGAAGATCTGAAGGGGAAGTTTCCTGGACTCCTGAGCAGGGAGAAGCCTGTAAAAATCAGCACAGGCCAGAGGGGCAGCAGGAAAACTCCCCTGGGGAGAGATTGGATAAACCCACTCACCAAGGGGGAGGTTTGAAGGACCTTCCTGAAGACATGATCCAGCCAGGAATCTGCACTAAAGGGAAACTGTATGAATGTGCTGAGTGCAGGAGAAGCTTTGATCGGCGATCACATCTCATTGTGCATCAGAAAATCCACACAGGAGAGAGATCCTATAGCTGTCCTGAATGCGGGAAAATCTTCAGTAACATCTCATCCCTGATTGTTCATCGGAGAGTCCACACAGGAGAGAGACCCTATAACTGCTCAGAGTGTGGGAAATCCTTCACTCGGAGCTCCACCCTTGTTGTGCATCAGAGAGTGCACACAGAAGAGAAACCCTATAAATGCCCCGACTGCGGGAAAAGCTTCAAGCGGAGCTCAACCCTTATTTCACACCAGAAAATCCACACAGGAGAGAGACCTTATAACTGCCTTGAATGTGGGAAAGGCTTCAGTGAACGCTCAAACCTAAACAAACATCAGAGAATCCACACAGGAGAGAAACCCTATAATTGCCTTGAGTGTGGGAAAAGTTTCACTCGGCACTCACACCTCATTAGACATCAGAAAATGCACACTGGAAAGATACCCTATAGGTGCCCTGACTGTGGAAAAAACTTTAGTGACAGCTCAGCTGTTATTAGACATCAGAGGATTCATACCGGAGAGAGACCCTATAAATGCCTTGAGTGTGGGAAAAACTTCAAGCAGAGCTCCGACCTTATGAATCATCAGAGAATCCACACGGGAGAAAAACCCTATTACTGCCCTGAGTGTGGGAAGGGGTTCAGTCGGAAGGCTCACGTTATTTCACACCAAAAAATGCACAGGCCAGAGAGATCCTTTAACTGCCTTGAGTGTGGGAAAAACTTCACTAGGAGCTCTGACCTCATTAGACATCAGAAAACCCACAGTGGAAAGACACCATATAAATGTTCTCTCTGTCGAAAAAGCTTCAAGCAAAGGTCAGAACTTATTTCACATCAGAGAGCTCACACAACACAGAGAAACTATAAATGTTATGTCTGTGGAAAAAGCTACAAGGCGAAGGTCTCTCTAATGTCCCACCAGAAACTCCACACAGGCTAGCAAGTGGCAGGAGCTCTCACTATGGGACAATGGGTCTGTGCTCTCCTGAAGCAAAGTGTAAATGTGCTTCATTGATAGACAGTCTGTGCAGGGGCAGCAAGTGGATGAAGGGTTTGGGTTTCAGTGGGGGATAGTTGGCAGGGGCAGAAAAGAACAGAACGCTGGGTACTGAGGAGCTGGATGATTTCAGGGTCTGGGGTGAGCAGGCAATGGGATTGGTAGAGAGACATTTCTGTGGGTTACACACATATTTTCCAATTTAGAGGAGAGGTAAAAATGCCCCATTGCAGTTCTTGTCTGAGTTGTCTCTGCAGCTCCAAGGGCATCTCCGCGTAGGGATAGGGGAATATTATTCAGGGAAGCAGCAAGGGACCCTCTGGGGCTGTAGTTGCAAGGAAGGAAGAGCTGCTGATTTGAACTAACAGGATGTCAGAGCACTGCTCAGTGTACTGGACATCTCTGAAGTCATGGATGGTAGGGGCGGCTGGAGATTGGGGAATTAATGGTGGAGATTCCCCAGAGACGTGGGAACTCTGAGGAATGCCCTTTTGGGAGTGTAGTCTAGTGGTTAGAGGGGAGGGTGGGGGAAATGAGAGTTAAGATTCCTGGGTGTGAGCTAATGCCGGTCACTTCCCCTCCTGTCTTTGTGTCCATTTCTCCCATCCCTACAATGGAGATAATAGTTGTCCAACTCCCTGGAGAGTTGTGATGGGCCACTAATTATTGTGTATGAAATGGTTCAGGAGAATGCAAGTATAGGAGAGGCCGAGTTTCACTGTTATTATTTTTACTGTGTACTGTATTCACAGGATTATAGAATCACAGAAATGCAGGGTTGGAAGGAACCTTGAGAGGTCATCTAGTCCAGTGTCCTGCACCGAGGCAGGACCAAGTAAACCTATACCATCCTTGACAGGTGTTTGTCCAACTTGTTCTTAAAAACCTCCAATGATGGGGATTCCACAGCCTCCCTTGAAAGTCTATTCCAGAGCTTAACTATCCTAATAGCAGTGGTCCCCAAATTTTTCAGAGTAGTGACCTCCCTTACCCCTGTTCATGCCCCCCTGCTCCCCCTGGGAGCCAGGTTCAGGAGTGGGACTGCGGCTCCCGGGAGGAGGGAGGAAGCATGGACAGGAGTAAGGGGGCCTAGTCCAGGGCCAGGTGTGGAGCCACGACTGGGACATGGTCAGGGGCTGAGGCTGGGGGTAGTGCAGGGGCATGGGGCCACAGCTGGGGGCAGCACCAGAGCAGAGCTGGGAGTGAAGCAGGGCTGGGTGGCATTCCCTCCCACCCCCAAAGGGGGCTGGCCTGGACTCCCCTGCACCCCCCCAAATGTTCCTCCGCACCCCACAGTTTCAGGACCTCTGCCTTATTGGAAAGCAGTTGATTTTTTTTCCTTCCTAAGTGTAATATTTTGCATTTGTCTTTACTGACTTTATTTCAGACCAATTCTCCAATTTGTCAAGGTCATTTTGAAATCTAATCCTGTCCTCGAAAGTGCTAGAAATCCCTCCCATCTAGGTGTCATTTACAAATTTTATAAGCATATTCTCCACTCTGTTATCCCAGTCATTAATGAAAATATTGAATGGTACCAGATCCTGGACTGACCTGAGGGACCCCACTAGATATGTTCCTCATATTTGAGTATGAACCATTGATAACTATTCTCTGAGTATGGCCTTTCAAAGAGTTTTGCACCCATCGTATAGTAGTCTAGATGAAATTACATTTTCCTAGTTTGCTTATGAGAATGTCATGTGGGACTGTGTCATAAGCCTTACTAAAATCAAGATTACTCCTGGGGGAATTCTGCGCCAAAAAAAAATAATTCTGCACACAATATTTTAAAATTCTGCATATTTTATTTGTCAAAATAATGCGTTTTTTTAATGCAAAAAGATCCACAATAACAGACAGTCACTCATGACTGAGAACAACATTGCAGGATATGCAAAATAATTTGTCCCCATCCACATGCAATTTTGTAGGGAATTCTCGAGCACGAGAAGCTGGTGTAGCAGTTTTGATGCATGATGTGAAGGCTGTTCATGTCATGCAAAAGAATGAATATCCGTTTGTCATTTGGTAACTTCATCTGGACCTGGCTGGGTACTTTGGGAAGTGCTTGGTTCTGATTGTCCTGACATTTTATTAACTGCTTGATAAATGTTTTATTTGCCCTCAAAGTCTTTTTTTTTAAAATGGGTAAGTAAATAAAATAAAATAAATCCTGAGCTATAATCTAACCCCATTGTGTCACTTTGGCACAGGAAAAAAGTGAGAAAGCACATAGATCTTCCTAGTTGAGGATTTCCTTACTGTCCTTTATAATAAGGCTCCTTTACATCACTCTGGCAATGTAAAGGAGCCTTAAAATGTTTATAGGTTTTATGCTCCTGGGGTAATTGACTGAGAATGGGAACAGTTAACTGACAATAGAAACATTAACCACATTACTATGCAGGCAGGCTGCTACATTTCTGCCTCAGAAAATGAGATCAACTATCAAAAGCACCATTAACAATGTTGTTTTTCCCCATCAAGAACAGTGTTTTGTTTCAAACGTTGAAACAGTTTTGCACAGAAAGAACACTCTTCTTCTTCCACACCTTATCCCCTCTCAAATAAAAACTGACTGAATTTTGTTTCAATCCAATCCCTGTGATCTTCTATAAAGTGAGCCTCCAGGCAATTTAAGGGATAGCACTGGCTGATTGCATTTCCAAACCTGGCAAAACAGCTGCTTGCTTCATTGCAGTGAAGGAACATAGGCAGGCAGGCTGTTACATTTCTGCCTCAGGGGACAGAGCCTGCCTCCTGCCTAACAAAAAGCCTTACCCCTCCACGCCGGGCACTCTGCAGGAGAAAGGAAGAGGGACAGAGGGCTTGGCTACACGTGCAGATGTAGAGCACTTTGGGTTAAACCAGCCTTCGTACAGCGCAGTAGGGAAAGTGCTCCAGTCTGTCCACACTGACAGCTGAAAGCGCACTGGCGGGGCCACAGCTGCAGCACTTGCAGCTGCATTGGGAGCTGTGCATTATGGGCAGCTATCCCAGCGTTCAAGTGGCTGCAGTGTGTTTTTCAAATGGGGAGGGGGTAGGGTGGAGTGTGTTGTGTGTATGTGGGGGGAGAGAGAGTGGGTTTTTGGGGTGCTGAGAGTGCATCAGCATGCTGTCTTGTAAGCACAGACCCCTCCCCCACCTCTCTCTCTCTCTCTCTCTCTCTCTCTCTCTCTCTCAGCAAACATTAGCTATTTGTTTTTTTTCTTGGAGATGATAAGCAGCCGGCACTCCAAAGCGGAGCTTTGAAAGGGCCACTTCCGCATTCCTGCCGGAGTTCACAACAAAGACGAGAAGCCACTTCAGTTAATGGGACCTTTCCGGAGGGCAATCAGAGCTCTGTAAGGTAACTCCTCATTCACACTGACGCTGTAGCGTCTCCCCCAATATGCAGCAAACCTTATCCCTCTCGGGGAGGTGGCGTACCAGCGGTGCTCTAGCCAGGGAGTTAGAGCACTCTACATGCCGTGCCAGTGTGGATGGGGAGTGAGTTAGAGCACTCTGGGCGGCTTTATTGTGCTGTAACTCGCAAATGTAGCCAAGGCCAGAGTCTCTCCCGCTTGTTTGCTCACGTGCGCCCAGCCCTGCCCCTTGACGGTAACGAACGCCCCCCCCCCCCGCAGGCGTGCATGCCCAGCCTCCCTCCCCCGCAGTGATTTGCATCTCTGACAGCTATTCTAGGCATGCTGGGACAGATGCTCTGCCTGCGCTGCCAGGGAAGAGGTGTGTCTCCCCCGCATATTTCTTCTGCATTTTTCTGAGCGGGGAGCACAGAAAACTGTGAACCATAAGAATTCTGCACCTACACAGGTGCGCAGAATTCCATCAGGACAGAGGCACGCAAACTACAGCCCATGGGCCACTTCCGGCCCACAGGGCCCTCCTGCCCGCCCCCTGAGCTCCTGGCCCGGGAGGTTAGCCCCCGGCCTCTCCCCTGCTGTTCCCCCTCCCATGCAGCCTCAGCTCACTGTGCTGCCGGCGCAATGCTCTGGGCGGTGGGGCTGCAAGCTCCTGGGGAAGTGCAGCTGCAGAGCCTGGCCTGACCCGGTGCTCTGTGCTGTGCAGTGTGTGGCTGGCTCCAGCTGGGCGGCGTAGCTGGTGTAGCTGGTGCAGCTGCGCCGCCAGCCACCGGTGCTCCAGGCAGCGCGGTAAGGGGGCAGGGAGCAGGGGGGTTGGGTAGAGGGCAGAGGAGTTCAGGGAGGGTGGTCAGGGGGCGGGGGTGTGGATAGGGGTTAGGCAGTCAGAAGGCAGGGAACACGGGGGTTGAATGGGGGCGGGGAGTCTGGGGGTGGTCAGGGAGAAGGGGTGGTTGGATGGGGGTGGGCCACGCCTGGCTGTTTGGGGAGGCACAGCCTCCCCTAACTGGCCCACCATACAATTTCAGAAAACCGATGCGGCCCTCAGGCCAAAAAAGTTTGCCCGCCCCTGCATCAGGAGTACAAGATGTATCACATCTACTGCTTTCTCCCTAGCTACTAGACCAGTAACTCTGTCAAAGAGGAAATTAGATTGGTTTGGTATCATTTAAGAACAGTCACACTGGGTCAGACCAATGGACCATCTAGCCCAGTATCCTGTCTTCTGACAGTGTCCAGTGCCAGATGCTTCAGAGGGAATGGACAGAACAGGTAATCATCCAGTGATCCATCCCCTGTTGCTTATTCCCAGCTTCTGGCAACAGAGGCTAGGGACACTTCAGAGCATGGTTTTGCACCCCTGGACATCCTGGCTAATAGCTATTGATGGACCTATCCATCATTAACTTATCTAGTTGTTTTTTGAACCCTGTTATAGTCTTGGCCTTTACAACATCCTCTGGCAAAGAGTTCCACAGGTTGACAGTGCGTTGTGTGAAGAAATAGGTCTTTTGTTTGTTTTAAACCTGCTGCCTATTAATTTCATTTGGTGACCCCCTAGTTCTTGTGTTGGGAGAAGGAGTAAACACTTCCTTATTTACATTCTCCACACCAGTTGTGATTTTATAGACCTCTGTCCTATCCCCCCTTAGTTGTCTCTTTTCCAAGCTGAAAAGTCCAGCCTTATTAATTTTTCCTCACACAGAAGCCGTTCCATACCCTAATCATTTTTGTTGCTCTTTTTTGTACCTTTTCCAATACCAATATATCTTTTTTGAGATGGAGTGACCAGATTTGCACACAGTATTCAAGATGTGGGCGTACCATGGATTTATATAGAGGCAATATGATATTTTCTGTCTTATTATCTATCCCTTTCCTTATGATTTCCAACATTGTTTGCTTTTTTGACTGCCACTGCACATTGAAAGAAGAAAAGGAGTACTTGTAGCACCTTAGAGACTAACAAATTTATTTGAGCATAAGCTTTTGTGAGCTACAGCTCACTTCACTGGATACATGCAGTGGAAAATACAGTGGGGAGATTTTATATACACAGAGAACATGAAACAGTGGGTGTTACCATACACACTGTAACAAGAGTGATCAGGTAAGGTGAGCTATTACCAGCAGGAGGGGGAAGGGGGGGAAGATAAGATAACCTTTTGTAGTGATAATCAAGGTGGGCCATTTCCAGCAGTTGACAAGAACGTGTGAGGAACAGTGGGGGTGGGGGGAAATAAACATGGGGAAATAGTTTTACTTTGTGTAATGACACATCCACTCCCAGTCTTTATTCAAACCTAAGTTAATTGTATCAAGTTTGCAGATTAATTCCAATTCAGCAGTCTCTCGTTGGAGTCTATTCAAAACTTCAGAAACAGACTCCAATGGTTGGGATTATGTATTCCAATGTGCATTATTTTGCATTTATCAACATTGAATTTCATCTGCCATTTTGTTCCCCAGTCACCCAGTTTTGTGAGATCCCTTTGTTACTCTTCACAGTCTGCTGTGGACTTAATTATCTTGAGTAGTTTTTTATCATCTGTAAATTTTACCACCTCACTGTTTACCCCTTTTTCCAGATCATTTATGAATGGGTGGAACGGTGCTGGTCCCAGTACAGACCCCTGGGGGACACCACTACTTAACCTCTCTCCATTCTGAAAACTGACCATTTATTCCTACTCTTTGTTTCCTATTTTTTAACCAGTTACTGATCCACAAGAGGATCTTCCCTCTTATCCCGTGGCAGCTTTCTTTGCTTAAGAGCCGTTGGTGAGGGACCTTGTCAAAACCTTTTTGAAATTTTTGACAAATCCATGTTGGCTATTTCTTACCCTATTATCCAGTAGGTGCTTACAAATTGATTGTTTAATAATTTGTTCCAGTATCTTTCCAGTTAATGAAGTTAGTGTAACTGGTTTATAGTTTCCCCAGTCCTCTGTTTCCCTTTTTAATGATAGCTACAATGTTTGCCTTACTCCGGTGTTCTGGGACCTCACCCACCCACCACAAGTTCTCAAAGATACTCACTAATGATTCAGAGACTGCTTCAGCTAGTTCCTTAAAGCACCTTAGAGTAAATTTCATCAGGACAGCCCCATTTGAATACTATTATCTAACTATTCTTTAACTTGTTCTTTCCCTATTTTGGCTTGCACTCCTCCCTTGCTGTTAATATTAATTATGTTAACTATGTGGTCACAAAAGTGAATACTAAAGCAAAAAAATGGCATTACACACCTCAGCCTTTCTGATGTAATCCATGATTATTAGTATTTGATGTTCTCTGGTGCCTTCCCAGCTCTTTCTGTCAGGGGGAGTGTATTACTGAATGGAAGGGAAGGACGGTAGCTGGAATCCCTTATCCCTGTTTTCAGGCAGGGACTCATTGGAGATTGTGACATGCTGGGATTATTCCTGAAATAATTGCCCTGGGAGGGATTTTCTTGCTTCTGGACAGCGGGGTGGGGCAGGGACTCATGTTTCATGAAATTCAGGTTTTGGGTGAGTCTTTTATGTCTCATTGAAATTTTTACATGAATCTGTTTTGTTTTATACAAATAAATTCCTAATCATTTTTGTGTGTGTGCAAAGTCTGTCTCCCAGAGCTCTGTCAGGGGTATGATGATCCTTAGAGTCCCAGGAGGGGACTGAAAGCTCAGAGAGGGTGGATCAGAGTTCTGGTGGGGTGGGTCTGAGAGACCCAATGGGCAGAGAGGAGGCCCAGGGACAGATGAGAGCCCCAAGGGCTGTGTGGACTCAGAGACTGTGGTGAGTGTGAGAGACAGAAAATGTGGCTGTGTGAAGGGGGCAAAAACAGAGTGAAAGTAACAAAAGGAGGAAAATAGAAGAAAAGGGGAATGATTGGAAATGAACAAGGGTTAGAAGGGAGAGGAAGAAATAGCAACACACGGTGCTTTTAGATCTCAGGTCTCCCCTGCTGCTCCTGGTCCTCACCTTCAGCGTTACCATTAGGGTTGCCAATTTTCTAATTGCTGAAAACTGAACACCCTTGCCCTGCCCCTTCCCCTGAGGCCTCCCCCTCTCCCCCCACCCTCTGTCGCTCACTCTTCACTCTCCTTCCCTCCTTTATTCCCCCCTCATTCCCCCGTCTCCCAGGACTCACCTGCTGCCTGCAGAGTCAGGCTGGGAGGAGCTGATGTGGAGCCTGCCCACCTGGGGCACAGCAGAGCGGGGGGGTTGGTCCCCAAAGCAAGGAGCTGGGACATGTGGGGGAGAGTCCCTGGAGCAAGGGGCCACGGGTGGGGAGGGGCGAGTCCCAGGAGCCAGGGCCGGGGCAATCAGGGCATGGCGGGCAGAAGGGAGGTGATTAATAGGATTCTCCCCCGGGCAGTGGCACCTACTTCTTGCAGCCCCGTCTGGAAGCCAGCCTCTGCTCTCTGTCAGGCATCAGCAGCTGAGCAGCTCCTCCATGGGGCTCTAGCCTCAGCTGCTGCTTGTCCTACCCCCCAGTAGTAGAGGCCAGTTACTGCAGCCAAACCGGAGTTTTAGTGTCTGGTCAGATGTGCTGATGGGATGCAGCAGATTCCCTTTGAAAACCGGACACCTGGCAATCCTACTCTCAACTGATTTCCAAATAGGTTGAGGGCTGGTCTCTATGGGGAAGCTTAAGATAGATTCATTGATTACATGGCCAGGAGGGACAATTGTGATTACCTAGTCCCACCTCCTCTATAACAAGCCATAGAACTTCCTCGGATTAATTCCTGCTTGAACTAGAGCATATGGTTTCAAAAACAGCCAGTCTTGATTGAAAAATTAGTAAATTTCCCCCCGGCTAATAACCCTCACTGTTAAACAATTGCACCTTGTTTCTTGTCTGCATTTGGCTTCACCTTCCAGCCATTAGATCTTGTTACACCTTTTTCTGGCAACATGAAGAGCCCCCCTGTATCACATTTCTGTTCTCCATGTTTATACATCCAAGGATCGCATCAGCCCTTTTGGCCACAGCATTGCCCTGGGAGCTCAGGTTCAGCTGATTGTCCACCATGTCCCACAAGTCTTTTTTCAGAGAGTTCCTGCTTCCCACGAGACAACACCCCATCCTGCAAGTGTGGCCTACATTCTTTGGTTCTAGATTCATAACTCTGCATTTGGCCATATTAAAACATAAATTGTTTGCTTGCACCCAGCTCACCAAGCCACCCAGATGCTCTCTGTCAGCAACCTGTCCTCTTTGATATTTACTGCCCCCCTTCTTTGCAATTTGCAAACTTTATGGGTGATACTTTTTGGGTTTCTTCCAGCTCGCTGGTGAAAACGTGAAGTAGGGTACGGCGAAGTACTGATCCCTGCAGGATGCCACCAGAAACACACCGGCTCAGTGATGGTTCCTCACTATACAATTCTGAGACCTCTCAGCTAGCCAGTTTTCAATCCATTTGTTTTGTGCCATACTGGTTTTTTTTTTTTTAATCATTTACCATCTGTCCCCCAGCTCCTGCTGAAGGTATGCCTGTCCATCTGGGTGCCCTTTGCAAGGCGGCTGGTGAGGGAGTGTTCACCTCCCTTCTCCTAGCGGCGCTGCGGTCTGAGTGGGAGTCTGGGGAGATGCTCTGGGGACCAGAGATCCCATCGCTCGAGAGAGTCCCCCATCAAAGAGACCCCCTGAGCTGAGACACAGCCCTGGCGGGCAGCAGGGGATGCTGCTCTGTAGGACACGTTTCCAGGGTTGGGGAAAAGATTCTGGCTGGATCCCTCCTGGGCCAGGCTTTCAGCCCTAGGGCAGGGCGCAGGAGGGGAGCGGGATTCATCAGCTCCTGCCACCAGAGGGCTCTGGGTGGTGCGAGGGCTGGGGACGGGCGGGCTGCGCTGCCCCTTTAACTCGGGCTGCCAAGGGATCCAGGATATTTGCAATTTGAGCTTCCTGGGTCAGGCAGCGCAGGCGACGCTGCTGCCGCCTCCATAGCGAGCCGGGAGCCCGGGCTGAGCTGCTGCGCCCCAGCGGGGTGTGTGCGGGGAGAGCCCTTCCCCAGCGCCCCTCGGGGCCCAGCCCGGGGACTTTCTGCGGTGGCTGGAACCAGCCCCGGCCTCTGCCGACACCAGCCCCTGAGCCGGAGCCTGCAGGTGAGGGGAGAGACCCGGGGGAAGGGGGGGAAAGTGACTCCGCACAACGGCCCCTCCTCGCCCCAGCTCTGCTCCCGGGGGGGTCTGCGAGTCCCGGAGCTGCTGCCCTCCCTGACCCCCCCGGCTCTGCCCCCCTGGGCGCCTGCAGCCAGCCCGAGCCAGCTTAAAGGTTACAGTGACAAAGTTTCAGAGTAACAGCCCTGTTAGTCTGTATTAGCAAAAAGAAAAGGAGGACTTGTGGCCCTTTAAAGACTAACCAGTTTATTTGAGCATACAAATTACAGCTCACTTCATCGGATGCAACAAAGTTGTGTGGTTTCTTCCACACCCCGGACTAACATAGCCATGCGGATAAAACCCCCAGGGTAGACAGAGCTGTGCCGACAAAGTGTTTCTGTTGGCAGGGCTATCGAGAGAAGTGGGGTTCCTGCACCGGAAGAAACACTCCTGCTGCCTCTACACTAAAGATCTATGTAGGCATCAGCTCTGCAGAGTAGACATGGCCGCAACAAAACAGCAACCAGATCTCCTATCCGGAGGGGGGAAGGGGAGTGAAAGGGGGGGAGAAAAAGTGTGGGAAAGGAGAAGCAAGTGGGGAGAGAAGTTACAGGCTCCTAAACCTGCCCAGGTCTGTTGACTTTAGATTCACTTCTCATTGCACAAGATAAGGAACAGAGGCCGGAAAAGTCAGTTCCTACCTCTGCCTGGGCCCTGCTACAGCCCTGGGTGACCATCTCAGGGGGAACCCCAATGCAGCTGTTTTGATTTTGTTCTTTTCTAGTATTTGGTTCTGGGAGGGTTTAATTATGTGTTGATGGGTTTAGAAAAATGCCCCAGCGTTTTTGCAGTGTGGCAGAATGCAGAACATCTGTTTGCAGGGAAGGGGAGGGGGGTGAACCAGTGTGTCAAATTGTCTAAACCCCCCTTCTGAATCTTTCCCTCTGCCCTTTTCACCCTGATAGGCTGGAAAGTAACATCCAGGTTTCACTCCAGATTTTCCCACTGTCCCTGGGGATAGTGAAGGGAAATGGCTGCAGTGTAACAGGCACAGGTAAGCGATTATCGGGTCCCTACCAGTGTCCCTGATTTCCCTCTTACCCCTGAGAACTCTGTGTGCCCCTCCATTACACTTAATAAAACCACCAGCTTTTCCTCCTTGGGCAGTTAGTGATTAGGTACTGTTCTAGTTCCTTGATAGATGAGGGCCAGTCCTCTATTGAGCTAACAAACAAGTCCATTTCCCCCAAACATCCAGACATATTAACCCTTTTTTCTTCCCCCTCTCTCCCCAGTAAATGAGCAGTTTACTGGCAGTCCCAGTGATCGCAGGCTGTGATTTCCTTTTTGTTTCACTTCCACTGGGTCTCCGGAGTCATTGCCTATTCCACTCTATCTCTGGGTTCCGATTCCATCTGCATAACCAATTGTTGTGTCTTTTGCTCTTTACACAACAAAGAGAAACTTGTAGAAACCCCAGGCACTGTTGAGTTCCAAATAACCATACTTATTTAACTAGTTCAGCTATCCAAAGCCTAACTACATTCACTGCTGTTCTGACAGGTTTTTAGAGCTTTCTAAAACTAGAACATGGTGAGGGCTAACAACTATTTATAGGGACACTACATTCTCTTTAACGTGGAGCTGGAAGATATGGGAAAGGCCCAGCAAGAAGAGTTAGAAATTACCCACTATGAGGAAACAGCCACATGTTCAGGGGTTTATCAAAGACCTACTACCAACCCGCAGAACTCCGAAGCCAAGCGTCACTCCAGAAAGTCAGGAGACAGGCAGAGATTCATAAGTTCTGAGGCTATAATGGACCATTGTGATCATCTACTCAGACCTTCTGTATAATGCAGGCTATAGGACTTCCCTGTATTAATTCCTGATTGAAATAGAGTGGATCTTTTAGAAAAGCATCCGATCTTGATTTTAAAATTTCCAGTATTGGAGAATCCGCAACCTTTTTTTCCCGTAAGTTTTCCCCAGTGTTTAGTTATGCTCTCTGGTAGAAAGTTTGCACCTAATTTCTAGTCTGAATTTCTATTGCTTCAGCTTCCAGGCACTGTATCTTGTTGTACTTTTGTCTGCTAGATTGAAGAGCCCATTATCAAACTTCTGTTCCCCATATGAGTACTTGTAGATGGGGATCACATCACCACTTAATCATTTGTTTGATAAGATAAATGGATTGAGCTCCTTGTGTCTATCACTATAAGGCAGGTTTTCCAATCCTTTAATCATTCTTGTGGTTCTTTGAGCCCTTTCCAATTTTTCAGCCTCATTCTTGAACTGTGGATACCAGAACGGGACATGGTAGTCAAGTAGCAGTTGCACCAGTAACACACAGAGAGGTAATATAACCTATCTATTCCTACTCAAGTTTCCCCTGCTTATACATTAAAAGGGCTAATGTGATCCTTCAGGTACAGCACAAAGAAAAGGAATGCTTGTGGCACCTTAGAGACTAACCAATTTATTTGAGCAGGTACAGCGTCAAACTGGGAACTCACATTCAGTTGATTATCTACCTTGAGCCTCAGATCTTTATCCTAAAAAGCAGAGACTCTGCAAGAGTATCCCATTTCGCAAATACTGCCTGCTTTGTTCCTAGATGTGGGTGTTTATATGTGGCTGTGGAGAAACACATCTTGTTGGCCGACATCCAGTTTACCAAGTGATCCAAACCTCTGTAAAATGACCAGTCCTCTTTATTATTTACCACTCGTCCAATCTTTGTGTCATCTGCAAACTTTAGCAATAATGAGTTTGTTTTCTTCCCGGTCATTGATAAAAATGTTAAATAGCATAGGGCCATAGAGAACTAGCCCCTGTGGGATTCCACTAGAAACACACCCGTTCTCTGGTGATTCTCTGTTTACAATTACATTTTGAGACTTATCAATTAGCCAGTTTATTTTTTTGAACTATTTATTTATTAATTTCTAACAAGTTCACAAATCCTTGCCTGGCACATATCAGACAGAAAACACTTGTTACGAGAGTTAGCTTTTGTTTAAAGAGACATTATACACAGTTAGCCGGTTTTTAATCTATTTAATGTGCCATGATGATTTTGTATCATTCTAGTTTCTTAATCAAAATGTCATGTGGTATCAAGTTGAATGACTTGCAGAAGTCAAGTTTACAACATTAACATAGAATCATAGAAGGTTAGGGTTGGAAGGGACCTCAGGAGGTCATCTAGTCCAACCCCCTGCTCAAAGCAGGACCAATCCCCAGTTTTTGCCCCAGACCCCTAAATGGTCCCCTCAAGGATTGAACTCACAACCCTGGGTTTAGCAGGCCAATGCTCAAACCACTGAGCTATCCCTCCCCCCAAAGGAAAGCTCCTGGTTACCTTGATCAATGAAACTCGTAATCATCAAAAAATATCCTAAGTTTGACAAGATCTATTTTCCATAAATCCATGTTGATGGACATTAATTATATTACCCTCCTCTAATTCTGTAGAAATCAATTCCCACATCGGCTATTCCATTATTTTTCCTAGGACTGATGTCAGGCTGACAGGTCTATAATTACCCAGGTCACCCCATTTACCCTTTTAAAATATTGGCTCAACATCAGTTTCCTTCCAGCCCTTTGGAACTTCTCTACTGCTCCAAGCTTTTTATTTTTTTTTTAAATCAAATCAGATGCGCTGATTTTAAAACGTCTAACTTTAATAGCTGCTGTTTAGCATTCTCTTTTAAGTTATTGTTAGAGTGGACAGTATTTTATCATCAGATGATATGAATATATCATCAGTTTTTTCCCAAATATGGATCAAAAATATTTATTGAATACTTCTGCCTTTTCTGTATTAGTATTGACAGCTATTTCCATATAGCAATGGACTAATAACATTGATAGGATTGCTTTTCTTCCTTGTAAGCTTTAAAAACTCCTTATTGTCCTTAACTATTCTGATCATAGAGTTCTCCCTATGTACTTTTGCTTCCCTTATTAATTATATACAGTTCCTAGCTTCTAACATATTAATTGCTGTCAGCCTCCCCTTTTCCCCATTTGTTGTGTATGTATGCGTATATTTCAGTTTTCAAAAATACTCTCACTTCCCCGCTAAGCCAGGCTGTTCCTTTTTAAACCAGTGTAGCCTTCTTTCTCGATTTTGGGATTGTGGCTTTTTGGCCGTCTAGTAAAATGTTTCTAAACAGTTTCCCATTGTCATTCACGTTTTTCTGTTTAAATTATTGTTACCAGCTGATATGGCTCATAACCATCTTCAGCTTTGTGAAAGCGGCCCTGTTAAAGCACCAAGTAGAGAGAGAGAGAGAACTGGTTTGAACTTTATACTGTTTGTAACCGCTAATTGTTAGTGCTAGGATGAAGAGGAATTTATCTGTCAAGATGAGGTCTCAGCTAGAATTCCCCCATGTTGGATGCAACACTTTTGAGTGAGTAAATTGTCGTGTATAAATGAGAAATTCTAATGACATTTTAGTACTGGTAGGAGAACTGCAGCCTATATCACTCAGATTAAAGTTCCTCATGATCACACAGCTTTCTTCCCTACACGTTATAGATAGAACAGGATGAATGGCTTCTCAAGCATCTTTAAGTGTTAATTGGTAGTCTGTAGCAGACACCAACTAGTACCTCATCTTGTGCTTTATCTGTTAGTACACTGATCTGTAAGCATTTAAGATCATTTGCACTGAGGTGTTGGTGATTCAGAAACAGGTAATGGCATTTGTGACGGAGTTCCAGGCTCCCTCTCCTTCTGCCTACTCAGTCCTTCCTAAATAGATTATAACCATTGATTTTAACACTCTGATCATGTGAATCATCCCACCAGTTTCAGTAATGCTATCTAGATCAAATCTGTGTTCATAAATGAGTAATTTCAGTTTCTCTTGACTTTTTTTTTACCCAGGCCCCTAGCATAGGTATGTAGGCAATTCATAAATTCTTTCTTTTCATATTTCTTGGTGTCTTGATTAATGTTATTCTCAACTTCTTAATTTTTTGCTGAGTGCTCATTTGTTCCCTCTTTTCACACTCCTCTGTTGGTATTAGTTTACTGCCTTTCTGAATACTCTGACCAGCCTGTCCCCTTGCAGCTATATCCTTCTGCTGAGATGCAGCCATCCAACCTGTACAGCCCCTTCACTCCACAGAAGGTAGTACAATGTTCCACAAACCCAAAACCCTACGCCACTTACCTATGCAGTGCTTCACTTCCAGAATCTTCTGCTTCCTGTCTTTCTTGGCTTATGGGCCAGGAAATATTTCTGAGAAGATAATTTGGGCGTTCTCCTCCTTCAGTGCCCTTCCAGATTCTCTAAAGTTGACTGTACTCTCTCCAGTTCAACTTAAAAATCACTAGTTTAAAAAAAAAAAGTGGCAGTTTTATTTGCCTTCTGTTTTCTGAGCCCAGGGGGTAGGGGACAGATGTATGCATGAAGCTGCCTGGGGGGAATGGGTGGGTGTGTGTATGTGTATACCCATCTGTGTGTGTATCACACTGCATCGACAAAACGCCACCTCCAACAGCGTACATGGAAAAGTGTGGCCTCCCTGCTGCTGGGATTTACCTTTCTGACTTCTCCATCCCCCTGCTTAATCATGACTCTGTTTCCTCTTTACCCCAGCCAGTCTTCTCCCCCACACTCTGCTTTTCTCTCCAGCCCCTACAGTCACCTGCCTTTCCATTTACAGCTTCCCACCTCTCACAGCTACTGCCCCACATGCCCCTGCACTGTCTATTCTCCTGCACCTGTTCAGCCTCCTGCTGGCTGAATCCCCCACAACCTCTCTTTGTCCCCCACACATCCTCCTGGACCCCCTCAGAGTCCCTCTAGCTCCCCATATTTCCACTTTTCCTCTTGAGTTTTCTGTCCAGTCTCCTAACAGAGCCCCAGCCATATTCCTTGAGAAGACCCTGACATCATTCACACTGGAAACAAGGGTAGTTGGTGGCTATCTTTATTAGGGGCAGCCTCACCTCCACATGACAAATCTGTAGGGAAACAGTGGCC
This sequence comes from Caretta caretta, assembly GCF_965140235.1. Lineage (NCBI taxonomy): Eukaryota > Metazoa > Chordata > Testudines > Cheloniidae > Caretta > Caretta caretta. The sequence continues at coordinate 35,674,428 of NC_134219.1, forward strand.
ATGTTGAAGGCCATTTGACTTGAGCTTCTCCCACCCCACCCCCCAATAATGGGAAATGGCATCCATATCTCACAAGGGAAAATGTGCAAGTTTTGGATTGAAATCCCAACTAAATATCATGAGACTCATGATAAAAATCACCAGAGTCGGCAGGTCTGGGCATTGCACTTTCACAGCAGAAATTGTGTTTATTTTTAATGAAAGCTCTGGGAAATTTCCCAACTCCCCAGGGAGGTTCCCTGCTCTCTGTGGGGAGGGGTAATTTCCAGCCCTGCCTGTGACTGGTCAGGGCTCTGATCTCAGCAGGGCTAGAAGTGGGGATAAGAGGTTGAAGACCTGTGCTATGCCTGTGTCATAACATCCCTCGGTATGTGGAGGACCCTCAATCTCCTACAAGGGGGAACCTCAAGTCTCCAAGGAACCATCTGACCTCCTCAAAGGGTCTCCAGGAATGGTTTCCAATCCCTTTGGTTTATACAAGTGATGGAATACACTCCTGTGTTCATACCCTACACCCTACTGAAATAATTTTTGTACAAAGTATGATTTTTGAGGTGTCTTTTGAAAATTCATAATTTGGTGGTCACTGTTGTCTTGATAAAATATGTGGCAACATTGTATGTAAAATTAAGATTTTCTTGTAGGATGTTGTTAACAGATGTTCCAAACCATAGCAGAAGTTGGCACACCAGTCTGTCCTAAACAAAGGAATGTGTGCTTTGCTTCATTAGCATTTAAGCAGTAACTAGAGTCATCAAGCCAGAAGGGAGTGCAAACAGGTGAGAAAAAAGCAGCAAAGAAAATCCTTCCACACAGACGCTTTGTCTCCTGGTTCTCAGCTGGAAATGCTTCTCAAAGGGGGAATAAGACTGTGAAAAGGAGGGGCAGACACCCCAAGAAACCTTCCCCCTCTCCCCCCATTCATCTCACTCTTTGCACCTGAGCAGACAAAGAACATAGCCGTTGTATTATGGGGGACGGGTCCTGACCTGAAGGTTGGTCAGTAACACTGCTGGAAGCATGTGTTGAGAAACTTTGCTTCAGATCTAACATAAATTGTTGTTAGATGTGAGAAAGTGTCTTCTCTTTATTTTTCTTGTAGTCATTTCTCACTTTTATGCCTCATTACTTGTATTCACTTAAAACCTTTCTCTTTGTAGTTAATAAACTTGTTTTACTGTTTTATCCAATCTAGTGTGTTTAAGTTGGCGTGTCTGGGTACTTTATTTAATGTAATAAGCAGTCATATTCCCTAAAGGAATAAAGGACTTATTTTATTTGTATTGTCCAGGAGAGGGCTGGGTAGTACAGGACATATATTTCTGGGGGAAAATCTAAGACTGGGGGTGCATGGGTGTCACACTGAAGTATAACCAAGGCTGGTGAGAGTCTGAGTGTAACCAAGAGTGCCTGGCAGTTTGCAGTTACACACTCTCTCTCTCTCATGGTGTGATTTGCACGCTGGTAGGCTGTTTGTGTCTGGCCCTAGAGGGTGCTACTGCAGCAAGGCATTGTAAGGCATCCAGGGTTACAGGGCAGGGGTGACACAGCTACTGATTAGTCTGGATTGTACCCAGGTATGTCACACCCACCCAGCTAGTACATCTGGAAACAACTGTGTCTTAGAATAAGTGTAAAATCTTGGTCTCACGTGTTTTCTTTGTCTGGAGCAGGATTTTCCATTCCCAAACTTGTTGTGATCTCCCAGGGAAGAGACATGGCTCCAAGATCTCCAGGACTCTGAGGAAAGGGAGATCCAGAGAAACAGCCACACAGGTGAGGAATTGGTTAAACAGACGGAGAAGCCATCTGCCATTGATGTGTTATATTTTGACTGTAGTAAGACTTTTTATACGGTCTCGCATGACCTTCTCGTAAAGGAACTAGGGAAATACAACCTTGATGGAGCTACGATAAGATGGGTGCGCAACTGGTTGGAAAGCTGTTCAGAGAGTAGCTATCAGTGGTTCATCGTCAAGCTGGAAGGGCATATTGAGGGGGTCCCACAGGGATCAGTTCTGGATCTGGTTCCGTTCAGCAACGTCATCAATGATTTAGATAATGGCATGTAGAGGACACTTATAAAGGTTTGCGGACAATACCAAGCTGGGAGGGGTTGCAAGTGCTTTGGAGGGTAAGATTAAAATTTAAAATGATCTGGACAAACTGGAGAAACGGTCTGAAGTAAATAGGATGCAGTTCAGTAAGGACAAATGCAGAGTACTCCATTTAGGAAGGAACAGTCAGTCGCACACATACAAAATGGGAAATGACTGTCAAGGAAGGACTACTGTGGAAAGGGATCTGGGGGTCATAGTGGATCACAAGCTAAATGAGTCAACAGTGTAACTGCTGCAAAAATAAATAAAGCAAACATCATTCTGTGATGTATTAGCAGGAATGTTGTAAGCAAGACACAAGAATTCTTCTGCTCTACTCTGTGCTAATTAGGCCTCAGCTGGAGTATTGTGCCCAGCTCTGTGCACCACATTTCAGAAAAGATGTGGACAAATTGGAGAATGACCAGAGAAAAGCAACAAAAATTATTAAAGGTCAAGAAAGCATGACCTATAAGGGAAGATTAAAAAAAAAAAGGGGGGGGGGAGGGTTGTTTAGTCTGGAGACGAGAAGACTGAGAGGGGACATAACAGTTTTCAAGTACATGAAAGGTTGTTACAAGGAGGAGGGAGAAAAATTGTTCTCTCTAACCTCTGAGGATAGGACAAGAAGCAATGGGCTTAAATTGCAGCAAGGGTAGTTTAGGTTCAACATTAGGAAAAAATTCTTAACTTTCAGGGTAGTTAACCACTGGAATAAATTTCCTAGGGAGGTTGTGGACTCTCCATCGTTGTCTAACCTACTCTTAAAAATCTCCTAACACCTGTCAGGAATGGTCTAGATCAGAGGTTATCAAACTGTGGTCCACGAGCTCCATTCAGGTGGTCCACGGATAGTTCCCTCTAAGGTGCACACCTGGACGGCCTCACACAGGAGAACGAAGGGTCACCCACCTAATTAGTGGAGCCGTGCAGGTGTGTCTCCACTAATTAAGTGCCTGGACCCTGGAGAAGATGCGCATGTAAGGTGAGGTGGCGGCCTTGGGGGGAATAGGGGGTAGGTGGGAGGGGGCAGTGGGTTGAGAAGAGGAGGTGGGGGGAATTTGGGACATGCAGGGCTTCGGCGGCCTGAGAAAGAGGCGACTTTCCCCAGCTCTAGGGCTGTGGCTTCCAGGGAGAGATGGCCCTCCTTGTATGTAAACAGCTGCCATTCTCACAGAGGCCCTGTGAGCATCTCCAGGTCTCTGTCCCCCGGTCAGGATTGTCCCCAGCAGGTGGTGTATACACATGGCAGATGTCGCTCGTGACTTCTCACCCTCCCTCACTGACCCCTGGGAGTAGCTGCCTGCCTTTGAATGTTTGGATGGGATGTGGAAGCAGAATTGGTGTGTCTCTCTCTCCCCCCTCCACCCCCCTTCTAGGGAAATGTTTTCGGAAGGATTTAGATCCTGATTTTACAATTATCCCAATATTTTAATTATCCCAGATATTTTAATTTGTTTCCCCCCTTTCCTGTTCCACTTTCTGAGATTCCCATTTGTAACAGGGGCTCGGGTGGTCGGGAAGCCTAGTGATTAGATTGCCAGGCTCTCAGTCCCCTACTGGGCTGAGTACTTTGTCTTTAAGGCCAGGGGAGTGGTAAGGGGCACCCAGGCCCTCCCTCTCCACAGGGTCCCAGCCCATGGCCCTGTGTATATCAACCCCTGAACAGGTGGGTTTGGTGTCCCTCCCGGCAGGGAGTCAGAACCCACTGCCTGGGCTACTTCCTACAAGTCCATTCAGTTTGGGGCATGGCCCCTTTAGTACAACCTGCCGGTGGCTTGCTGCCCATAGGGTTACCTCTTGGGTCTAGGGAAATGCCTTGGTGCGATTTCAGGTTCCTTCAGGCAAGGTGAGGATGAGCCCACAATGTCTCTGGGGTCCACTCAGTCTGTTACCTCTGGTGCTGGGGGTTCATTCACAGTCTCCCCTTGGTTGGGGAGTCAGTGCTGGCTTCCAGGTGGCTGTTCTGGCTGGCAGGCCACTGCTCTATCCCTTCAGCTCTGAGCAGAGCTAGGTTCCCTTCTTTTATCCTCCCTCCAGTCCTGGCATTGTTTGCAGGTATAGTGAGGTAGGACTAGCTTAACCTAAACATTTCTTTAACCCTTGCTGAGCCAGCGGGCAGTTTCTCTGCTTCATTGCACTCTTTTCCAAGTGCAGGGACTGACTTCTGTCTGGATTCTCTTTCTTTCACATCAGGTGATGGGATGGTGAGTGAGAACAAGGAGGATCATCCTCAGCGGGGAGGTCCTGAGCAAATGGAAGCACAGAGAACACTATTGGGAAGATCTGAAGGGGACATTTCCTGGATTCCTGAGCAGGGAGAAGCCTGCGAAAATCAGCACAGACCAGAGGCGCAGCAGGGAGCCTCCTCATGGGAGAGAGAACAGGGTAAATCCACTGACCAAGGGGTTGGTTTGAAGGACCTTCCTGAAGACCTGATCCAGCCAGGAATCTGCAGTAAAGAGAAACCATACGAATGTGCTGAGTGCGGAAAAATCTTCAGTAATGACTCATCCCTGATTGTTCATCGGAGAGTCCACACAGGAGAGAGACCCTATAACTGCTCAGAGTGTGGGAAATCCTTCACTCGGAGCTCCACCCTTGTTGTGCATCAGAGAGTGCACACAGAAGAGAAACCCTATAAATGCCCCGACTGCGGGAAAAGCTTCAAGCGGAGCTCAACCCTTATTTCACACCAGAAAATCCACACAGGAGAGAGACCTTATAACTGCCTTGAATGTGGGAAAGGCTTCAGTGAACGCTCAAACCTAAACAAACATCAGAGAATCCACACAGGAGAGAAACCCTATAATTGCCTTGAGTGCGGGAAAAGTTTCACTTGGAGTTCACACCTCATTAAACATCAGAGAATGCACACTGGAAAGATGCCCTATCATTGCCCTGACTGTGGGAAAGGTTTCAGTGACAGCTCAGCTGTTATTAGGCATCAGAGGATCCACACCGGAGAGAGACCCTATAAATGCCTTGAGTGTGGGAAAAGCTTCAAGCAGAGCTCAAACCTTATGAATCATCAGATAATACACACAGGAGAAAAACCCTATTACTGCCCTGAGTGTGGGAAGGGGTTCAGTCGGAAGGCTCACGTCATTTCACACCAGAAAATACACAGGGCAGAGAGATCCTTTAACTGCCTTGAGTGTGGGGAAAACTTCACTAGCAGCTCTGACCTCATTAAACATCAGAAAACCCACACTGGAAAGACACCATATAAATGTTCTGTCTGTCAGAAAAGCTTCATGCAAAGGTCAGAACTTATTTCACATCAGAGAGCTCACACAGCAAAGAGAAACTATAAATGTTCTGTCTGTGGGAAAAGCTACAAGGGGAAGGTCTCTCTAGCGTCCCATCAGAAACTCCACATAGGCTAGCAGGTGGCAGGAACTCTGTGTGGGCAATGGGTCTGTGCCCTCCTGAAGCAAAGAGTGAATGTCCTTCATCGGTGGAGGGTCTGTGTAGGGGCAGCAAGTGGATGAAGGGTTCTCATTTCACTGGGGGATAGTTGGCAGCGGCAGAGGAGGAGGAAACACTGGGGAGCTGGGTGATTGCAGGGTCTGAGGGGAGCAGGCGATGGGATTAGTGGAGAGACATTTCTGTGGGTTCTACACGCACTTTCCAGTTTAGAAGAGAGGTAAAAAATGCCCCATTGCAGTTTGTTTCCAAGTTTGTTTCTGCAGCTCCAAGGGCATCTCAGGGTAGGGATACGGAAATGTTATTCAGGGAAGCAGCAAGGGGCCCTCTGGGGCTGTAGTTACAAGGCAGTAACAACTGCCGATCTGAACTAACAGGATGTCAGAGCACTGCTCAGTGTATTGGACATCTATACAGTCATGGACGGTCGGGGCTGCTGGAGACTGGGGATTCCATGGTGGAGATTCCCCAGAGAGGTGGGAACTCTAGGAGATGCCCTTTTAGGAGTGTGGTCTAATGGTTGGGGTGGGGGAAATGAGTTAGGACTCCTGGGTGTGAGCTAGTGCTGGTCACTTCCCCTCCTCTCTCTGTGTCCATTTCTCCCATCTCCACAGTGGAGATAATAGTTCTCCAACTCCCTGGAGAGTTGTGAGGGGCCAGTAATTACTGTGTGTTCATAGAATCCCAGAAATGCAGGGTTGGATCATAGGTACTGGAACTGGAAGTGCTGCCAAACCCCCTGGCTTGAAATGGTTTCTATTATATACAAGGTTTACAGCAGTGGTTCTCAAAGTTTTGTACTGGTGACCCCTTTCACATAGCAAGCCTCTGAGTGCGACAACCCCCCCCCCCCCGCCAATTAAAAACATGTTTTAATATATTTAACACCATTATAAATGCTGGAGGAAAAGCGGGGTTTGGGGTGGAGGCTGACAGCTCAAGACCCCCCATGTAATAACCTCATGACCCCCTGAGGGGTGCTGACCCCCAGTTTGAGAACCCCTGGTTTACAGTTTAGTTTAATGGCTCACAGCACCTCCTCTATAAAAATTGTTCCAGGACCCCTGGGTTGGAAGGAACCCCGAGAGGTCATCAAGTCCAATTTCCTGCACTGAGGCAGGACCAAGTAAACCTAGACCATCTTTGTCAGGTGTTTGTCTAATCTGTTCTTAAAAACCTCCCATGAGGGGGATTCCACAGCCTCCCCTGGAAGTCTCTTCCAGAGTTTATCTACCCTAATAGGGGGTGGAGGGTGAGAAAACCTGGATTTGTGCTGTAAATGGCCCACCTGATGATCACTTTAGAACACTTCCTGGACACTACAGTGCTAATAAACAATGGCCACATAAACACCACCCTATACCGGAAACCTACTGACCGCTATTCCTACCTGCATGCCTCCAGCTTTCACCCTGACCACACCACACGATCCATCGTCTACAGCCAAGCTCTGCGATACAACCGCATTTGCTCCAACCCCTCAGACAGAGACAAACACCTACAAGATCTCTGTCAAGCTTTCTTACAGCTACAATACCCACCTGCAGAAGTAAAGAAACAGATTGATAGAGCCAGAAGAGTTCCCAGAAGTTACCTACTACAGGACAGGCCTAACAAAGAAAATAACAGAACGCTACTAGCCTTCACCTTCAGCCCCCAACTAAAACCCCTCCAACGCATTATTAAGGATCTACAACCTATCCTAAAGGATGACCCAACACTCTCACAAGTCTTGGGAGACAGGCCAGTCCTTGCCTACAGACAGCCCCACAACCTGAAGCAAATACTCACCAACAACCACATACCACACAACAGAACCACTAACCCAGGAACTTATCCTTGCAACAAAGCCCGTTGCCAATTGTGCCCACATATCTATTCAGGGGACACCATCACAGGGCCTAATAACATCAGCCACACTATCAGAGGCTCGTTCACCTGCACATCCACCAATGTGATATATGCCATCATGTGCCAGCAATGCCCCTCTGCCATGTACATTGGTCAAACTGGACAGTCTCTACGTAAAAGAATAAATGGACACAAATCAGATGTCAAGAATTATAACATTCATAAACCAGTTGGAGAACACTTCAATCTCTCTGGTCACGCAATCACAGACATGAAGGTCGCTATCTTAAAACAAAAAAACTTCAAATCCAGACTCCAGCGAGAAACTGCTGAATTGGAATTCATTTGCAAATTGGATACTATTAATTTAGGCTTAAATAGAGACTGGGAGTGGCTAAGTCATTATGCAAGGTAGCCTGTTTCCTCTTGTTTTTTCCTACCCCCCCCCCCCAGATGTTCTGGTTTAACTTGGATTTAAACTTGGAGAGTGGTCAGTTTAGATGAGCTATTACCAGCAGGAGAGTGAGTTTGTGTGTGTATGGGGGTGGGGGGGATGTGAGAAAACCTGGATTTGTGCAGGAAATAGCCCGACTTTATTATGTAAAGAGTTGTCACTTTGGATGGGCTAGCACCAGCAGGAGAGTGAATTTGTGTGGGGGGGTGGAGGGTGAGAAAACCTGGATTTGTGCTGGAAATGGCCCACCTGATGATCACTTTAGATAAGCTATTACCAGCAGGACAGTGGGGTGGGAGGAGGTATTGTTTCATATTCTCTGTGTATATATAAAGTCTGCTGCAGTTTCCACGGTATGCATCTGATGAAGTGAGCTATAGCTCACGAAAGCTCATGCTCAAATAAATTGGTTAGTCTCTAAGGTGCCACAAGTACTCCTTTTCTTTTTCCTAATAGTTAGAAAGCAAATGATTTTTTCCTTCCTAAGTGTACCATTTTGCACTTGTCTTTACTAACTTGGTTAGAGACCCATTCTCCAATTTGTCAAGGTCATTTTGAATTCTAATCCTGTCCTTGAAAGGGCTTGAAATCCCTCCCATCTTGGTGTTATCAGCAAGTGTTATAAGCATATTCTCCACTCTATTATCCTAGTGATTAATGACAATATTGAATAGTACCAGATTCGTGACTGACCTCTGAGGAGCCTCATTAGATATGTCCCTGTAGTTTAACAATGAGCCATTGGTAACTATTCTTTGAGTATGGCCTTTCAAACAGTTTTGCACCCACCATATAGTAATTTCATCTAGACCACATTTCCCTAGTTTTTCTGAGATTGTCATAGGGGACTGTGCCAAAAGCCTTACTAAAATCAAGATATATCTACTGCTTTCCCCAGAGCCACTACACCAGTAACCCTGTCAAAGAAGGAACTTAGATTGGTTTGGCATGCTTTGTTCTTGACAAATCCATGTTGACTATTTCTTATAATCCTGTTATCCTGTAGGTGCTTACAAACTGATTGTTTAATAATTTGTTCCAGTATCTTTCCAGGTGTTGAAGTTAGGGTGACCAGTCTATAATTCTCCAGGTCCTCTTTGTTTCCCTTTTTAAAGATAGTTACAATGTTTGCCCTACTCCAGTACTCTGGGACCTCACCCGTCCTCTGAGTTCTCCTAGATAATCCCTAATGATTCAGAGACTGGTTCAGCTAGTTACTTAAGTACCCAGTCTAGAGTCAGTTTCTATCCGGCCATGCCAATTTCAATACGTCTAACGTCTCTATTCTTTAACCTGTTCTTTCCCTGTTCTGGCTTGAATTCCTTCCCCTTTGCTGTTTGTGTTAATTGTGTTAAGTATCTGGTCAGACTAGTGAATACTGATGCAAAGTAGGCATTAACCTCCTCAACCTTTTTGTCATCCATTATTATAACGATTTGATGCTCTCCTGTCCCTTCCCAGCTCTCTCTGGCGGGGGCAGTGTGTTACTGAAGGGAAAGGAAGGTCTGTATGTGGAATCCCGTATCTCTCTTTTCAGGAAGGGGCTCAGCTGAGATTTTGACCCACTGGGATTATTCCTGAAATAATTGCCCTGGGAGGGATTTTCTCCTTGTTTCTGGACCATGGGGTGAGGCAGGGTCTTGTGTTTCTGGAAATTCATGTTTTGGGTGAGTTTTTTATGTCTCATTGAAATTTTTACCTGAATTTTTCTTTTTATACAAATAAATTCCTCATATTTTTGTTTGTTGGTTTGGTGTGAAGTCTTTGTCTCCCAGAGCTCTGCCAGGGGCATGATGATTTAGAGTCCCAAGAAGGAATTGAAAGCTCAGAGAGGGTGGGTCAGAGCCATCTATCCGCCAGCCCCTGCTGAAGGTGCCCTGTCAATCGGGGTGCCCTTTGCAGGGTGTCTGGTGAGTAAGTGTTTGCTTCCCTTCTCCTAGCAGTCTGGGGGGGAAGCAGGAGCCTGGGGCGATGCTCCGGGGACCAGAGAGCTATGGCTCTGGATGAGCTGAGAGACAGCTGTGGCGGGCAGCAGGGGCTGTTGTTCTGTGGGACACATTTCCAGGGTTGGGAAAAGATTCTGGGTGGATGCCTCCTGGGCCGCGTTTTCATCCCCAGAGCAGAGCACAGAAGGGGGGCAGGATTCATCAGCTCCTGCCACCAGGGGGCCCTGGGTGGTGCGGGGGCTGAGGACGGGCGGGCTGCGCTGGCCCTTTAACTCTGTCCATGAAGCCAGGGGGCATTTGCAATTTGAGTTTCCTGAATCAGGCAGCTCAGAGGGTGGCGCTGCTCCTGCTGCCTCCGTGGTTCCAGGTGATTTGGGAGCCCGGGCGGAGCCGCCGCCGCTGCCCAGCGGGGTCTGTGCGGGGAGCGCCCTTCCCCAGCGCCCCCCTGTGCCCAGCCGGGGGGCTTTCTCCGGGGGCTGGAACCAGCCCCTGGGGCAGCCCCGGGCTCTGCCGACACCAGCCCCTGAGCCGGAGCCTGCAGGTGAGGGGAGAGACCCGGGGGAAGGGCCGGGGCCGGGGCCGGGCAGGAAAGTGACTCTGCACCAACGGCCCCACCTCGCCCCAGCTCTGCTCCCGGGGGGGCGGGGGTCTGCGAGTCCCGGAGCTGCCGCCCTCCCTGACCCTGCCCCCCCCCCCCAGCTCTGCCCCCCTGAGCGCCTGCAGGAGCCGAGCCAGCGCCGGGAGAGCGACCGGCCGGGGCCAGGGACCGAGTCTCCCAGCCCGAGGGGACGGAGCAGGAGGGAGACAGGAGCAGAGACTGGCAGGGGCAGCAGGAGCAATCTGGGGAGGGAGGTTCCCGGCTCCCAGCCCTGCCCAGCCCCATTCCCTGCAGCACCCCGGGCAGATTGACTTCCCTGGGGAGAAGCAGGGAGAAGAAAAGCCAGTTCCTGCCTCTGCCTGGTCCCCGCGCTGCTGGGGGGATGCGCTGCCCTGGGGATCGTGTCAGGGGACCCCCCGACCCCCAGAGCGGCTCCTTCGATTCTGCTCTTTTCTAGCATTTGGTAACTTCAGGGACTGTTACTTGCCAGGGTTAAAAAATGGCTTTTGGGGTTTAGTCCTGGTGGGAGTGGGTGGATCGGGGCTGCAATAAGGTGACCAAGGGTTCTTCCAGCACTGCAGAGTCTGGAGCATCTGTCTGCAGAGAAAGCAGCTGGAGGGAATCAAGGTGTGAAATGGACCAAAGCCCCTCCTGAAACTCCCCCCATCGCCCTTCTCGCCCCCACAGGCTGCAGAATAACATTGCCCCCCCCTCCGCCCCCAGGGGGGATAGAGAAGAGCAATGGCAGCAGTGCCGACAGCTCAGGAAAACCATTGTCAGGTGGGGGGGGGGGGTGCGGTCTGGATGTGGAGGGGGAAATAAATACAGGAGAGAAAAATAGGAAATGAAAAATATTCAGTTATGTCTTTTGCTCTTCACCCAAAAATTCAGTATGGAGAAGCCGCAGGGGCACAGCTGGCTCCCAAATAACTGTGTTTACTAAAAAGAACAGGAGTACTTGTGGCACCTTAGAGACTAACCAATTTATTTGAGCATGAGCTTTCCTGAGCTACAGCTCACTTCATCGGGTGCATAAAGTGGAAAATACAGTGAGGATGTTTTTATACACACAGACCATGAAAAAATGGGTGTTTATCACTACAAAGGGTTTTCTCTCCCCCCACCCCACTCTCCTGCTGGTAATAGCTTATCTAAAGTGATCACTCTCCTTACAATGTGTATGATAATCAAGGTGGGCCATTTCCAGCACAAATCCAGGGTTTAACAAGAACGTCTGAGGAACAGTTGGGGGTGGGGGGGGGGGAACAAGTAACTACAGTAGAACCCCAGAGTTATGAACAGTCAGGAATGCAGGTTGTTTGTAACTCTGAAATGTTCACAACTGAACAAAACCTTATGGTTCTTTCAAACGTTTACAACTGAACATTGACTTAAAACAGCTTTGAAATTTTATTATGCAGAAGGAAAATGCTGCTTTCCCTTAATTTTTTTTTAGTATTTATGTTTATACTGCACTGTATTAGTCTTTCTTTCTTTCTTTCTTGTCTCTACTGCTGCCTGATTGTGTACTTCTGGTTCCAAATGAGGTGTGTGGTTGACCGGTCAGTTTGTAACTCTGGTGTTCGTAACTCTGAGGTTCTCCTCTATACACAGACATGCAAGGCTGAGCCAGGTACATACACTGATGCAGGTGGGTGGTTTCTGACAGCAGCTTCTTTAAAACATAGAACACAAAGTGTGTCACCAAAGGGCTCGCAAATTATTTCAAGGGAAACTACCCAATTCTTGCACACTACATACCCCTCCCTCTTCAATTTAAAAGGACATTTAAAAAAAAAAACCCTTACCAATCCATTATTATCAAAAGTACTGTGATTAAATATCCAGCACACTACACACCAGGTACCAAACCCACTGAGATGTTGTTAATTTCCCAATAACAGTGTCTCTGAACCAAATATTAGAAAGGAGTAGATTCAAAGGAGCCACTTTGGGGAATCTTCCGTCCACCCTTCCCCCCCGACACTGTTCCCAGGGCAGTGCATCCCCCCAGCAGCGCAGAGACTAGGCAGAGGCAGGAACTGGCTTTTTCTCTCCCTGCTCCTCACCTTCTCCCAGGAAAGTCAATCTGCCCGGGGTGCAGTGAATGGACCTGGACAGATTGACTTTCCAAGTCAATCTGCTCCATGCTGCTAGGGTCACTTGTAGTAGAAGCAAAGACATGAGGCTCGTTGGTGCTGTCATGAGTCACTGTCTGTGGTTGGGTTGTAGGTGCGACATTTTCAATGGTTGTCACTGGGGTAGAACATCCTGCTGAACTTGTGCTTAGCGGCTGTTTAGGTGTCTTCCTGAGGACATGTTCATTGAAAGTTCCTTGTCCAAAAGTTTAGCTAATTTGTTTTGTACTGGAGTCCATCATTTATTTAACTTCAGGGATCTGCTGTTTTGCTGGTCTAGCTGAATCTCTCTGTCATTTAATATCTGACCTGTTCGTTTCACAACACAGATGTTTAGCATATGCTGTTTTGTTAGATGTTACCTCCCACACTGTAACAAACCCAGGGGACCACAGATTTCCCCTGTATGTTTTTAGTAGCACTGAGGTTTGCTGCAACCTCAGTGTTTTAAGTAACCTCTGATTGCCCTGTTGTGAAGTTAGAAACACAGTGGAATCTTTATCCAGCTCCATTTTAAGTCTGACTTTTGCTTGTAAAGGAATCCAAATAATACTCGATCTTCTTCTAAGTTCAACAGTTCTTGAGAAGTTATTACACTCTCACAACTTGGCTTGGCTCTAGTTATAACCTGAGTGTTACCCTAACTCAAGATCCGTCCATCCACACACAAAATCCTGAACTGGAAAGCAACTCATCATTCTGTAGTACTGAGAGTCATGGGATCTGCCACCAGAAGTCATAGTGACATGCAAAGTGGGAACAGTGCCAGTGTGGACACTATAACTTGCGTGTTATTTCAATGTGGCCACAAGTAGATAACTGGAGTTAGCTCCGCAGTGAAGACAGACCCTCCTCCGTGGACTCCATGTTGTCACCTGCAAGCTGGTTTATCTTAAACCCTCTGGATTACCCTCATGAAGTGGTTCTTTCACTAACCTGCACATTTTGTCTGTGCCCCAGTTTTTTGCTGTTTTGACAGGGTTTGTGCTTGAACCAGTCATCATATCTCTTGTGAGACTGTTTCCCATGACAAAGAACATAGTGTTGGGTTCTACAGAGCCACCCAGATGAATGACATGGAGAGGTACCTGGCCTGGGTTTTCTGCAAGTCCAAGATGGAGGAGAGATGGGGAAGAACTAATAACCTGCATCATAGTAACTCCAAGACCTCACAATATTTGCTTTGTGAGCAGCCTGAGTTTTAACCTGCCAGACATCACTTCCCTGCAGCATGAGGGCCCCTCACATGGGATGGGGATAAAGGGGGAGGCTAAATTCAATTTAATCAACAACAGGAGCATTGGCCATAAGCCTTGATGCAGAGATGGGGAATGGGTAGAGGAGGGGGAGATCTTTGATGTCATCTCCTCTTCAGCTGCTCAGCAGTCAGTTGCTGACACTTTGCCTCTATCTCTTATCCTCTATTTCAGCTTCTGCAGAGAGGACCTTTGCTGAGACAGTTTAGTTACTTTTCTCCATAGTCTCTGTGAAGTTCCCCTCTCCTCCTCCTCCTCCAGTCTCTGCAGAAGCAGCTGGTCTTCCTCTCTCGGGAGCTGATGCACTTTCTCAAATTTTTATTCCATCTTCTCTCTTTTTCTCCTCATTTTGTTCTTTAATAACAAAAATTCACAAAGGACCAAGAATCTCAGTTGCACAGGATCCCCATCCCCACTTCAGACTCATTATGGGTCAGAGAATCCACAGCAATTTGTGTATCTAATGGATTTACAGAGTTACAAAGTATGGGCCAGACTGAGCCCTCAGTCACCCATGCAGTCCCCATGGAGGCTCAAGAACCCCACCCTGCTGTGGTATTTCCATTGCCCTCAGACAGCCTGTGGGGTTAACACCCCACTGAGATGACTGGGAAGCCATTGTTTAAGGCAGCCTGCAGAGCTCAGACCTCCAGTGAAGTATATGCCGAGTTCATATCTCCATTTGAGGAACTGCCCCAGATTGAGGTATCATCAGAGGATGTTTTGGACCAAATTGATAAATTGAACAGTAATAAGTCACCAGGGCCAGATGGGATTCACCCCAGAGTTCTGAAGGAACTCAGATATGAAATTACAGAACTACTAACTGTGGTATGTAACCTATTGCTTAAATCAGCCTCTGTCCCAGATGACTGCTGAAAACACCATGGTGAAAGTTATAAGAGAGGCATCACCATCTTCTCCTCCAACCATTTTGTGGGGAGTAAGGCAAGCACCTAGCTCATTCCTGCAAGAAACGCCTTAGGAACCTAAGCCATCTCCCAAGGCAGGTTCCCATTCCTGAATCGCTAAGCAGAGCTAGGCTCCTTCCTGCAGCCTGGACTTAGGACACATCTGGCTAGTTGGTATCTTCCATTGATTGCTAGGCAGGTCCTTGCTTAGAAAGCTGGTTTTGTTGGATCACAGTTTTAGGTGCCTAGCTTTCCCCACTGATTGTATAGGAACATCTGGCACCTAACTCAGGTTGGTGGATCACAGTGTGGGTCCTGTAACGCTCAGCATCATACCATCTAAGTTCCTTCTTGGGTTTTACCCTAAGACAAATAATTTAGCCCTGGTCTACACTATGGGGTTAGGCTGAATTTGGCTGTGTTAGGTCTATTTTAAAATGGATACGTCCATACAACCAACCCTGTTCCGTCGACTTAAAGGGCTCTCAAAATCAACCTCTGTACTCCTCCCTGGCGAGGGGAGCAGTGCTAAAATCAACCTTGCTGTGTCGAATTTGGGGTAATGTGGACGCAAATTGATGGTATTGGCCTCCGAGAGCTATCCAAGAGTGCTCCAATGTGACCACTCTGGACAGCACTTTGAACTCCGATGCACTAGCCATCTGGGGCCTCCCGCTAACTCAGCTGGCCAAGGCAGAATACTGGCCACATGAAGGTGAAGCACATATGAAAATCTTGTCCCTGGGGACTTTGGCAGAGTTGAGTCATGAGACAGTTGTCCATCCCTGAGACAGCAGCGGGGTCAGAGGCCGGCTTCTAACACCTGAGGGGACAGGAATCCTTACCCAGTGAGGTCACACTCTCAAAATTCTCCCACATGATGACCCTGAAGAGGGCTCTCTGACCTGGATCCATCAGGGCCCATTCTTCTTCCGTGAAATTCTTCCACCTCCTCGAAGGTCACCGGCTCCCCTGCAGCCATTTCCCAGCCCTGTCCCCTGGGAATATGGGATGATCTCCAGTGAAACATGGATGTGATTCTGCAGCCTGTCAAGGTGAGAAGGGCAATGGGGGATGTTTCAGAAGGGGCTTTAATCCAATTAATGTCCTGATTCTCCCCAGGTTCTTTCCCTGCAGACAAATGCTCTAGAGATTCTGCCAGGATGGGAAAATGGTTCAGCCAAGATTTTCAAACACAGCGACCAAAATTTGGGTTTTTAAATCTCCAGTTGCAGTCAGGGCCCACCATGTATCTACTGGGAGCCGTGGACCCTCCACCTGCCTGGCAGGGGGTAGGGTGGGGAACTGAGAACAGCCCTGGCCCGTGTCCCCGCCCCCCGGGCTTCCCGCCCAGGGTGGATGGAAGGTCCGTGGCTCCCTGTGTGGTTCGTACCATAGCTGGGCTGCAGCTCCAGGGCCCATCCCCTGGCTGGAGCTGGATCAGGTAAGAGCCGTCCAGGCAGCTGTAGGGAGCCACGGACCCTTCTGCCCTGGGTGGGGGGCCCACGGGGTGGGGACATGGGCTGGGGCCTGCTCTTGGCCCACCCCACTCCCCCTGGGCAGGTGGACTCATAGACTTTAAGGTCAGAAGGGACCATTATGATCGTCTAGTCTGACCTCCTGCACAATGCAGGCCACAGAATCTCACCCACCCACTCCTGTAACAAACCCCTAACCTATGTCTGAGCTATTGAAGTCCTCAACTCATGGTTTAAAGACTTCAGGATGCAGAGAATCCTCCAGCAAGTGAGCCGTGCCCCACACTGCAGAGGAAGACGAAAAATCCCCAGGGCCTCTGCCAATTTGCCCTGGAGGAAAATTCCTTCCTGACCCCAAATATAGCGATCAGCTAAACCCTGAGTATGTGGGCAAGACTCACCAGCCAGACACCCAGGAAAGAATTCTCTGTAGTAACTCAGATCCCACCCTATCTAGTGTCCCATCACAGGCCATTGGGCATATTTACTGCTAATAGTCTAAGATCAATAAATTTCCAAAATTAGGCTATCCCATCATACCATCCCCTCCATAAACTTATCAAGCTTAGTCTTGAAGCCAGATATGTCTTTTGCCTCCACTGCTCCCCTTGGAAGGCTATTCCAGAACTTCAATCCTCTGATGGTTAGAAACCTTCATCTAATTTCAAGTCTAAACATCCGGATGGCCAGTTTATTATTTTATTTATTGATTTATTTATTATTTAGGTGTAGGGTCTGCGGCTTCTGGCTCGCTGCGGTTTCCGGCTTTGCCAGGGGCAGAGCCTTGGGTAGAAGTCGTGGGGCCACAGAGGGGGTGGGGGCCCTTGCTTCCCCCCCTTTTGGGAAGGGTCCACCACCCCGGTGGCAATGCCATTTGGCTCCCTCTCTCTGGCCCAGTGTGGTCAGGACATTTTTTAGGACTAGAATAAAGTCCAGGGTCCTGGGAAATGATGGGGGTGGCAGCCATGACAGTGAAGCTCACTCCAATGGCCAATTTTTTACCTCAGAGTCTCTATCTTTAAGGACCCCAGAAGGAAGAGGTGGGCGGAATAGACTGTCCCCATTATTTTGTCCACCAATTTGGCCTAATTTCGGACACACTAATTTTAGTTCATTGATTTTTGGTCTCACACTGTCTCGTTTACCAGGCATGATCTTAATGTGGTTCTTGAATTATATCAATAGGCCTTTTTGTTTGGATCAATTCAGTCTTTGGACAGTCTTTCTGTCTCCCTTTCCCATCCCCATTTGTTGTTATAGGCTCTTGTGGGACTATAAACTGTCACTCACTTTTCACGGCTGAGCTCACAATTAGGGTAAATTTGTAGACCCAACATCCCCGATTCTGGGGGACCAGTGAAGAATCCTGCACAGAAGCTAACCCAGGTGCTTCCGAGACCCCCCGCCCCCTCATTCTAAACTTCTAATACCCATGGGGACAGGAATCCTTACTCAGTGAGGTCACAATCTCAGAATTCTCCAGCATGGCGTCCCTGTAGAGGGCTCTCTGACCGGGGTCCAGCAGAGTCCATTCCCCCTTGGTGAAATACACAGCCACCTCCTCAAAAGTCACCGGCTCCTCTGCAGCCATTTCCCTTCCCTGTCTCTTCAGGGGATGTGAGGTCCTGAAGCAAAATGTGGATGTTATTCTGCAGCCTGTCAGGGTGAGAAGAGCGTCTGGGGAGATTTCGGAAGGGGCTTTAGTTGCAGCCCAGTTCCTCCCTGGTTCTTTCCCTGCAGACAGGTGTTCTAGGCTCTGCTGTTCTGGGGAAATGCTAGAGACATGATATTAAAAAACAACAAACTAGTTCAGACCCAATTCCCTGTTCCGATCTCTCAGTAAGAGGACAGAGTTTCAGCACTGGGTTAGCCTGCAACAATGTGGTTCAGTTCTGAGTGTCCAACACTTATTCAAGCACCTGAATATGGATTTAGGTGTCTACATTTCGGCTCCTGCATGTAAAGATCCTGGCTTTCCATCATTTTATTATAGCACAGACCCAGTCCTTCCCTCCAGCACTAAACCCTCAGAGACTTTTTTAAACCCTCTCAGTAACAGAGATTAAATGAAGCCAATGGACCCACTCAGATACTTCATATTAAACACAGGTGTGAGTGTTTGAGGGATGAGATCCTAAATTTCATTGTTTCATGGAGTTTAATGCCAGAAGGGACCATTAGATCATCCAGTCTGACCTTGTGTATGTGATAGGCCCTTAAATATAATCCAGTTACCCTATCCTGACCCCAATAACCTGTATTTGGCTAAAGCATATTTTCTATTAAGTCATCCCGTGTTGATCTGAAGACATCAAGAGATGGAGAGTCCACCACTTCCATTGTTAATTTGTTGCAGTGGTTGATCACCTTCACTATTAAAAATTTATGCCTAATTTCTCATCTGATTTCACCATCTTCAGCTGCCAGCTATTGGCTGATGTTACGCCTTTATCCACTAAACTGAATTTCCCTTTGGCACTCATTATTGTCTCTCGCTAAAGGTCCTTCTAAGTGTAATCAAGTCACATCAGTCTTTCAACAAAACCCAAACTTTTTAAAAAAATGGTAAAATTGTATTTTTCCTTTTTTCCTGGACCCATCTCAAAAACAGGCCAAGTATTTTTTTCATCAAAAATAAAGTCATCATGACCCGATGCAGCCCTCAGGCCAAAAAGTTTGCCCACCCCTGCTCTGGACTAAACATGCCCAGTTTTTTTAACCTTTCCTCATAGATCAAGTTTTCTAAACCTTTGATCATTTTTGTTGCTCTCCTCTGGGCTCCTTCCAATTTGTCCTCATCTTTCTTAAAGTGTATCACCCAGCACTGGACAGAGTACTCCAGCTGAGGCCTCACCAGTGCTAAGTAAAAGGAGACAACGGACATATGACAGTCCTGTTAATACACCCCAGTATGATAGTAACCTTTTTTTTTTTTTTGCAACTGCATTACATTTGTTCATTCATATTCAATTGGGGATCCACTATAACCCCCGGATCCTGTTCAGCAGTACTACTGCCTAGTCAGTTATTCCCCATTTGATAGTTATGTATTTGATTTTTCCTTCTTAAGTGTAGCACTTTACACTTGTGTTTACTAAATTTCGTCTTGTTGATTTCAGGCGAATTCTCTAATTTATCAAGGTGGTTTTGAATTCTAGTTCTGTCCTTCACAGTGCTAGCAACCCCTTCCATTTTGATGTCATCTTCAAATTTCATAAGCGTACTCTCCACTCCATTGTCCAAGTAATTAATGAAAACGTTGAATAGTACTGGACCCAAGACATACCCCTGTGAAACCCCCTAGGTACTTCCTCCCAGTTTGACAGTGAACTATTAATAATTACTCTTTGATTATCCTCTTTCAACCAGTTGTACCCCCAGTTTATCATAATTTAATCTTGACCATATTTCCTCAGTCATGTAAGACAATGTCAAAAATTTATTAAAATCAAGACATATCCCATTCTACAGCTTTCCCCGTATCCATTAGGCCAGTAACCATGTAACAAAGGAAATTAGGTTGGTTTGGTATGATTTGTTCCTGACAAATCCCTATTGGCTCTTCCTGATAAATCTATTATGCTCTAGATGCTGCTAAAATAATTGTTTAATAATTTGTTCCACTAGTTTTGGGGAGCCTGGAACCTCCCTCTGGACTTCTTTCTCTGACTCTTCTTGACTTCTTGACTCTGTGCTACAGTTGTCAGGTGTCCTATTCCCTGAGTGACATGCACTATCTACAGAGGCAGAGTGCAGGGATGTGCACTATTGGGTCATCACTTAAAGAGGGCAGAGTTAAGGTTGCATTGGTGTGTATTTTAACTCTTCATTTGTTGTATTTCAGAGGTTTGAGTTTTGTTGAACTCAAATTTCGGGAAGATGCTGAGGTACAGCTGGTATTCCTGGGGGAATTCTGCACCAAAAATTTAAAAATTCTGTGCACAATATTTTAAAATTCTGCAAAATTCTACATATTTAATTTGTCAAAATAACACTATATAATCAAGCCAATTTCAATTATTTTGGTAATTTATTTCAAAATACCTGTCAGCAGCTATGTCTGTAACAGCACAGATAACAACAAAAACTCCCACAGGAGCAGAGAGTTAAAGAAACCCTCATGACAATCCAGTTCCTGTTTCTCTGCCCCCCACCCCCGATCCCAGACACCCACATCCCCTACCCCCAGAATCCAACCGGAGGCCCACCCCCACCAGTCCAGACACTCTCACCCCTTGCCTCCAAGAGTCCAGGGATCCAGAGGGAGAAACAGGCTGATGCTGGGTCCTGGGTTTCTATGGAGTTTCCTGCATGCCGCCTCCTTCCTTCAGGGTGTGCTGAGAACTTCACCTGCCAGGAAGCCTCCAGCTCCATCCCCCTCCCCCAGGCAGTGTCTTCCCTTTACAAGCTGGGGAGCTGGGCTCTGCCAGGTCCAGTGGCCCCTAGTGGAAGCCAGCACTTCTTCAGCTCATTTCTGCAAGGGAAAAAGGAAATTCTGCGCAGAACATTAATTCTGCTAAAATTTTGTATTGCGCAGTGGTGCAGAATTCCCCCAAGAGTAATCTGCTAAACCTCAATTCTGCATTAATGAATTTTTTTGCCATTTAATTTCTGAGCTTTTTTAACAGAAAGAGAAATGTTTGTTGTAGGAGTTAGTGGTTGTTTAGGCAGCTGTAGTTCTCGTTTCAGAATGCAGTTCATTGCTTCTGTGGCTAGGTAATGACCAAAAAACCTAGCTTTTATGTATCCATTACATATGTATCCATTATGTAGCACTTTTGATAAATAGATCCCAAAGAACTTTACATTATTATCCTCATTTTACAGATGAGAAACTGAGACACAGAGTGGTAAAGTGACTTGCTCAAGGTCATCCAGCAGGCCAGTGGCAGAGCCAGGAATAGTCCCAGTCCAGTTGTCTCGCCATTAGGCCACATGGTTTCTATGTGATTCCTGAGTGCTCCTCCCCCCTCTATACATATTTTATGGTGGAATGGGGATACTTTGAAGTGTTTGCAGTGTGTAGTTGCTGAGAGGGCAGGTGAGAGAAAGCTTAGTTACATTAATTATATGATCATGAGTAAGGCTACAATTTTGTCACAGAGGTCACAGAATCTGTGACTTCCAAAGCCCTCCATGACTTCAGCCCCGGTTGCTGGTAACTGCAGGGTCCTGGTGCCTCCCGCAGACTGCACCCCACGGACTAGCTGTCACACAGGGGAAAGTGCTACTGGACAACACGGAGAAGACTGGGAGCCATGCGATAGCTTGGCAAATAGGGTTCAAGCTCTATGGATCCAGGACTTGGAGGAAATGGTGATGTGAAAAGTGGGGGGTGGGAACTTCAGCTGCAGAGAGACCTGGTCTTTCCTGGACGGCAGAGCAGAGGAGAAGCAGGGGCTGGGGAACCTCAAATACCTTCCCTGGCTGCAGGAAGCCCCCATTGCTGCTGGGGAGTGGGGAGACAGCTGCCAGGCAGCTTCAGAGGAACTATTTGTCTGCCCATCTCCTCTCTGAACCTCACACAATTATCTGCAGCCTTCTGCTGTGAACACAATGCACGCAGGGAGTCAGCCGCTTGCATGCCTAGGGGCGTAGCAATGGCAGTGATGACCTCTTTGCCCAAGAACATGAGCAGACACGGGTAGTGCGCAGAGACATGAAGACAGGAGATAGAGGTGTGGAAAGGATGGTGGCTTCAGGGGCACAGAGGGAGATGGTGAGAGAAGCAGAGACACCAAAGACTTGGTGGGGGATGTAAAGAGAAGTTGCTCCCTTGGAGTCAGCATGGTCTAATGGTTATGGGGCTGGACTAACAATCAGGAGACCTGGATTCTACTCCCAGTTCTATCACTGCCCTGCTGGGTAAGTCAGAAATTGTCAGTGCACAGACTGTAGATTAAAATAGGTTTGGCTTCTTCAGGGACAGGAAACTGTCCAGCGATGTGGCATTTAAGGCCCTTTCAGTGATCATGCACCTGGTTCCAACAGGCAGTTTGTGCTTGGTTTGGGTCCCTCTTAGGTCTCAAAGGAGACCTTTGAGTGCTCTGGGTCATGTTCTCTGGTTTCAGTGTAACTTTGTTGCCCTTGTGGCCAAGATGGAGTCTGCTCTGCAGGCAAGTCTGCTCTAGACAAGAAAAGGTGTGAGCAGGAATGCAGCCATCAAGTCCCTTCCACCCCAGGGCACAGGTGCCAGTTCCAACTTGGCTCGGGGGTGCTCAACCTTCACTCTGCCCATTTCTACAAAGCCCTGCTCCGCCCCCTTCCCACCCAATTCCATCCCCTCCCCCGAGCACATCCTGTCCCTGCTCCTCCCCCTTCCTCACAGCACCTCCTGCATGCTGCAGAACAGCTGATCCACGGTGAGTGGGAGGCACTGGGGGGAGGGAGGGAGAGAGGGATGGGGGGGTTGGCTGCTGGTGGGTGTTAAGCATCTGTTAATTTTTTCCCTTGGGTGTTCCAGCCCTGCTTTGCTGTGATGTACCTGGAGCATAAAGAGTAATAAAGACATGTGGTGCTGGTAGCCTGGTGGTCTGTGCTGGCTGCTTACTTCCCAAAGAAGCCTGCCAGCCAGGGGCTCCAGGAGCTGAAGGGGGAGCCCATTCACAGTCAGATATTTATCAATGAACATCGCCACCATTGTCCTCAGGACAGTTTGTACTGTACATTGTTAGTGACAACACATTGTTATGTCTCCTCAGATACCAACAATTGTTTTGTACATTAACCAGCTTACCCACATATTTTCCCATGCAATAACACAATAACACTGGATAAGAAACCCCAGTAATTACTCACAATTTCAGTGAGAAATAGGAAAAGGAACACCAGTATTTCTGAAGGAAATATTATGGAAAAATAATGCATTTTCAGTTTAATCTTTCTCGATGTGAAAAACTGGGAATAACAAAGAGCTTCACCAGCCTAGGCCACCTAGAGACCAGCAGACTGGATGAAAAGCCAAATGAATCCATCACAAGATAATTTAAAGGTGTTTATTTTCAAATAATCAAAGTAAGTGGAGGGTGCTCTGCCATAAATTTCATATTATGAATAATCTTGAAAACTGAATTATTACATTGAAAATGTTCATACCGTATCAGGTTTAAAACAGAAAGTAGTCCTAGCAATGCCATGTGATGAGCCTCCCCTCATACTCTGCTCAGCCAGCTCTTCAAGAAATTAGTTTCAATCACTGATTTCAAGAAATTTAGACCAATCCATCAGTATTTATACAGAGCATTCCAGAAGGCGGTGGATGGAACCCAGAGCAATTGGGCTGAATTTCCTGGAACAACTTTATTTTCTTTGTGCGCTAAACCACACATGACAACAAAAGCATCACGTGTGACTGAGAAGAAAGGTTTCCCCATTAAGTTTCACTGGATTGCATGGTAAGTATATTTAAGAGCCAGGGTCTTTTTAATACAGTTAAGTTAATTTGTGATTAATCAGTTAAGAAATACAATCCCTTCTCTATTTCTGAATCAATCTACATTTGTTGTGTCCTGATAACCAAGAACACAAAGAGACCAATGAAATCAGCAGTGGACACTGGCAGTACATTGGCTTCAAATAATATTTTTAAAGAGAAACAAATGAGAAAGGATTTGGTAGAAGAGATTTCTATATATAGGAAATTAACATTTGAGGTTGGGGACCATGTTTTGTTCATTTGTGAGAAGGAGAACAAGAAAGGGAGAGTCATATCTTAATTACTGATTATATGTAGCTAGAAAGTTACAAATCACATGAATTAATTTAACAGAAGTTCTAGGAATATCATTATATAATCTTGTGTGAGTTCATTGAAATATTTGGTTAATTAATTCTGTGTCATCATTTTTTCACCTATTACTTTGCAAAGTTGCAGTGTGAGTCCTGCAGGAGGTGGGTGCATGTGCCCTGCCTTCCAGAGGGATCCAGTCAAGACAGTAAGGAGAGAGAGAGAGAGAGCAGCAGCACATGTGTGTACCTGTGATGTTTAGACTCATGTACATTGTAACTAAACAACCCCATCTGAAAAATTTATAATTATTTGGTTAGGATAAATATTTTGCATTTCTTGAAATGAAACTCTTTAAATACAAATGATGCCATTGAGAGAAGTTAATCTTTAATGGAGATTTCAGGGAAGAATCACAAAATAAATGTAAATAATTCTATTTCTAAAAATATGTTTAGATGCTTGTTTTGGAAATACTGTTGAAAAGGATATTAAAATATTCTTGTTACTGTACTGACATTTCCTAAATTGGAACAATTTTTTTTTTAAATTCTTTCTTTTGCTCCATATTTTACGTTGAGATTTCACAGGGGTAGAAATTCTGAGACGAGTGAATGATCCCTCTCCACCACCATCTGCTACACCTGGGCCAGGGGGTGGGGAAAGGTGAGGGGCAGCAAAAACCAGTAGCTGTCTGTCAGTATTTCTTACCAGTATTATCCTATGCTGGGAGCCATGTCACACACTGCACCAGGGGCAGGGGTGTGTGGAGCAAGGAAATGCAGGGGGGGCGGGGGAAATTACCTGGGATCCTTCCCATGAGTGGTGCCTGTACCCAGCCTGCTCACACAGCCCTGGGGCTGGGCTCTCACTCCCCTACCCCTGACCCCGCTAATGAATCCCCACTTCCCACCCCTCCTTCCATCGAGCTGGGACCAGCTCCCCCCACACTGCTGAGTCTGCAGCACAGAGCAGCCCCTGCAGCAGGGCCCCGGTTCTCTCACCTCTGCTCCCATGCTGCCCCCTGTGGCCGTTTCACTCCCCTCCATGGGCAGAGACTCCCCCAGGGCAGGAAATGCCCCAGGCGCTCACTGGCCCCCTCACACACACTGGGCCCCTCTCCTCACCGCTGTCATTTAGACCAGGGGATTGTCCCACATGTGGTCTGTCTCCCCACCCCCTCTAATTACGTCCCTTCCCCTTGTGATCTGGGCTCTTCCCTTCCTGATGCTTCAGGCCCCTCCCCACACCACTGTGCCACCCCTGACATTGCACCCATGCCTCTCTGCCCCTGCAGCCTACTTCCTGTACCCCCTTCTCAGCCTCTCTCCCCTCCCCCAGCTCACAGGCCTGGTGCTGGGAACTGAGAGAGAAGGGGGTGGAGGGGGCAGGCAGATGATGCCCTTTAGACCATCCCTAGGAGAACAGACTTGGGGGCTGGTCAGCGCTGGGAGGGGCCAGTCTCTGCTACAGGTGTCACTGTCAGGGACAGAGATTCCCTCCGGCCTGAGCTGGGACCGGGCAGATGATCAGGGGAGCCGCGTTTTCACCCCCAGTGTTGAGACCAGGACAGAAAAAAGGGCAGAGCGTCCCGGAGAAGGTGCCAGTGAAAGTGAAGAGATGGGACCTGTCAGTCACATTGTAAAAGGAGACCTCACCCGCCTCATAGTCCAGGAAAATCCCCACCCGGCTGGGCCTGATGCTCACTGGGAGGAGGCTCAAGGGATCGGTAAGAGCCTCATATTTCTTACCCCTCAGCCACACAGCCCAGTATCCATCCTCAGGGGAGAGGAAGACCTTCCCCTTCCTGCTCACAGATTCCCTGCAAACCCCAAGAGCCCACTCAGGCTTGTCTCCCACCTCCACCTCCCAGTAACGCTTCCCACCCTTGAACCCCTCAGAACCCAAGACATTGGGGCCTGTATCGAATCTCTCAGGATTGTTGGGCAGATCCTGTCGTTTGTCTCCGAGTCTCACACTTTTCCGATCCTCAGACAGGACGAGGTTGGGATTTGCCGTGTCTGGATCCAGAGTCACGTCCACTGGGGAGAGAGTCACAGAGTCAGAACCGGGGGCAGGGGCTGGTCACTGGGATCAAAGAGAAATTAACCTGCGTCCAGTCTAATCGCTGAGGGGTGGGAGTGTTATTGCCTGAGGGGAGTCAGGGCCTGTCTGCCTGTGAGGAGACAATGAGGGGGAAAGGGCGGTGGGGGGGGAGGGGGGAAGGTGCCAGTGGGCGCGGGGGGGGGCAGGCTGATGCTGTGAGTGGAAAGGGGAGGGGCAGGTGACAGGAAC
Organism: Caretta caretta; assembly: GCF_965140235.1. Lineage (NCBI taxonomy): Eukaryota > Metazoa > Chordata > Testudines > Cheloniidae > Caretta > Caretta caretta. The sequence continues at coordinate 35,700,609 of NC_134219.1, forward strand.
AGAGGGGGTGGAGGGACACAGGGGAGGGGCAGAGGAGAGGAGCAGGCACAAGATGTGATGAAACGGGACTGTTCTTAATGTTTCCTCTGAATATTGTGGGGGTACCTCAGTTTCCCCTATGCAGTTCTTAAGTATCTAGGTGGTGGGATAAAGGTGTATGATCGTTGCAGAGCTCTGGAGGGCAGGTGTGTGCAGGGGTTTGGACACAGAGAATGGCCGACACCCTGTTTCCTGGAAACTGATGGCCTGGGCCCTTCCCCCCTGCAAGGTGAGACCTAAAGGGTTGGAGAACAAAGGAATCAGGTGACCTCCTGGCCCAGGAAAGGGACAAAGCCCAGAGGAGGAGGGGCTGGAGAGAGTTTTCAGTTTGGGGCTGGCTGGGGACATGGAGTGAAGGGCAGACGTGGTTGTCTGGCTCACTGCCCCCCAAAATGGACCCAGCTGAGGGGTCCTGTTCTCTGCACCTACTAGCTCTGTTTTAGACCATGTTCCTGTCGTCTAATAAACCTTCCGTTTTACTGGCTGACTAAGAGTCACGTCTGAGTGCGAAGTTGGGGTGCAGGACCCTCTGGCTTCCCCAGGAGCCCGCCTGGGTGGACTCGCTGTGGGCAGCGCACAGAGAGGCAGAGGATGCTGAATGCTCCGAGATCAGACCCAGGAAGGTGGCAGTTGTGTGAGCTGTGTGTCCTGAAGACAGTCTGCTCACAGAAAGGTGACTTCCCCAGAGTCCTGGCTGGCTTCGTAGGGAGCAGTTCCAGAGCATCACCCGGGGACTCCGGGACACAAGGGCAGTGGGGGGCCAAGGGAAGAAACGGGCACGAGGAGGAGGCGGGGGTGTGTGAAGGGAAGAGCAGGTTCTAGGGTGCTGCAGAGGGTGAGCAGACAGGTGGGCACCTGAGGAAAAGGAGGGGATGGGAGAAGGCACAGGTGACAAGGGGACAAAGAGGGCTGAGGGGTAGGGCAGGTGCCAGAGGGGAATGAGGAGGCAAGGGGTGGGGCAGACCCCAGGGGGCAATAAGGGAGCAAGGGAAAGGTCAGTTATCAAGGGGGAGAGGGGCATGAGGGGTGGGTGCCAGGAAGACAGAGGTGGAGCGGGGGAAGGGGTAGGCATCAAAAGGGATGGGGAGGGTTGAGCAGAGGGGCAGATGCAAGGAGGGGAGAGAGGAGAGGGCGGGCACCAGGGGGCATGGTGGGAGTGGGGGAACAGGTGAGCACAGGGGGGTAGAAAGTGGGATATGGAGAAGGGCCGGCTCTAGAGGGGCAGAGAGGTGTGGAGATGTGGGCACCAGTGGGGCAGAGATGGGATGAGGGGAAGGGCTTGGACCAGGGGACCCAAAGGGGGGCAAGGGAAGGGGCTTGCACCAGGCAGGCAGAGGGGGTGCCCAGGATGTGGTTCCAGGGGGTGGCAGGAGGCTGGCCCCTTCCTAAATGAAGAACCAAGGAGAAAGGCTCAGGATCATGACAGGCTCAGAGCTCAGCCATGCCCAGGCCCAAGGGCATAGATGCCAACTTCCTCTGTTCCTGGGGGGTGCCTGACCCCCGCTCCACCCCAGGCCCTGCCCCCACTCCACCCTTTCCCCCAAGCTCTCACCCCTGCCCTGCCTCTTCCTGCCCCCAGTCCGCCCCCTCTGCCCACCTCTTCCCACCCCTGCTCCTCCTCCTCCTCCCACCCAGCACCTCCTGCACACCACCAGCTGAACAGCTGATCACGGTGGGTGGGAGGGGCTGGGGAGAAGGGGTAGACGCTAATCCGTGGGGCTGCCGATGGGTGCTGAGCACCCTCTATTTTTTCCCCATGGGTGCTCCAGCCCCGGAGCACTTATGGAGTCGGTGCATATGCCCCAGGAGGCTCATCTTGGTGCGTGGGCGGGAGGGACAAGGGGCTCAGGTCACACGAGAATATTCTGGAGCAGTGAGGGATCCTGTGGGGGGCAGTTGATGCTGCTGCCACTTGCTCACAGTCCCGTGTTCCTGGCACTACTTCAGGTGCCACTTTTAATGCCCCCACCATGATGGGCAGCCCAGTGTGATGGATGGGATGGGGAGCAGCAGGCCCCCCTCTAAGGCAACAGCTGTAACTCCTCCTTAGCAGTATCCCAAGAGAATAACAATGTTATTGAGGGTTCCACTTCACCACTTTCATGCATAGAACCAAGGCACTTCCCAGAAAGAGAAACCGCACTCAGAACGGTGACATCTGCTGAATTGGACAGGGGAGCATCAAACCACCCAATCCCTGAACACAAGGGCATGCCCGGAGGAGGGTTCTGAAGGGAAGCAAATCTTAATGTGCACATCCCGGGCAGCACGTTCACAGCTCCAGCATGTGTAGTGGCATACTCCCACCATTGCACTCCAGTGCAAATCCTTCACTATGACCTCAGGCGTTCCTCCGCGCCAATATCCCGTCTCCCTCCTTCCCGCCTCAGTTACACGGATGAAGGGGAAGGCAAAAGGAGAACTGGTTAAATAAAAAGCTAACTCTTTTTTTGTTGTTTCCTTCTTTCAAAAGTTTTCAGTGAAAACATGAACAACTTTTTCTCAGGTTTTGTTTAACTGAAAAAACAAAAAATCTGGTAAAAATGAAAAAAATCAAGTGACACTCAGAATAGACCCAGGCTCCAAGTCACTTATTTCTCCTGCACTGGGAAGCCAACCTGCAATGCTCTGCGATCTGCTATCGCCTGGCAGGGGGACGACACTCACGGCAGAACAGGACATTGGTGTTGGAAGAAGGGGCGTAGCATTTTTGACCAGCTGTAGTGAAAAGTCTCAGAGCTGGACCATTTAGCTGGGGTGGCTCCTCCCCGGACCCCTCTGTGGTGTCTGGGGTTCTCCTCAGGCCAGGGGAAAGGAGAGGGGACAGGCAGGGGTGACCCTTGGCTCAGGCTAGCTGGCACTGGCCTCTCACATCCTGTCTCCAGGGGCAGGCAGGGGCTGCTAGGAAAGCGGAACTGCTGCAGTCAGCTGGTGTTGTAGGCAGGAGTCTGAGCAGCCTGTTTATTCCAGTACTGCAGGCAGCTGCCACAGGCTGCTGCTCATTCTTGCTGGGAGTGCCAGGCCTGGGACAATGCCCCCAGCTGTTCCATCTGCTCCACTCCTGACAGCCACTTATATGGCACATGTTGGTGACTTTGAGATGTCTTGTCAATGCTGAATATGGCAACCGTTACAGCTTCTATAGGAGGCAGTAGTGGCCAGTGCCTGGGGCAACAAACTAGGAGACCTTAGTTCTGTTCCTGGCTCTGGTCTGACCTTGGGCAAGTCTTTGTGCCTCAGTTTCCCCTCTGGAACGTGGGACAATGAAAACTTCCTCCTTGTAAAGCACTTTGCAAGTTGTGGCTGAATAACTCCATATAAGAGCCAAGTGTTGTTCCCTTTCTGAATTATATGTAATGCTAACAGTTCACAGCCCCTGGGGACCGAGCAGTGATTGGATTTTTACCAGCAATGCAGATGTGCTGGAACTAGAGGTGCTGGGGGTGTGGCAGGAACCCCTGGCTTGAAGTGGTTTCCATCATATACAGGGTGTATAGTTTGGTTCAATGACTCTGAGCACCCCCACTGTACAAATTGTTCCAATGTCACTGCAGGAGTTGGTACATTTACTTCACAGGCTTTTTCAGTGTTAAATTATCAAAGGCAGAGTCCCTGAATGTAAGTGCCCCTTTTCCATAGGGGGCCCAGTATTAACGTATTGGCCTCTATGTATCATAGCACTTTTAGTACCTTTGGCTGGAAGAGCCCAGAGGAACCTGGCACTTGGATTTAGGAATGGGGAAACATGGGTGCTTTTCAGGTTGCAGATAGGAAAACCTACAGAGCCCCTGCTGCATTAGTGTTAACTTACCTGTGAATTTCCTCAGCACTTCCATCATGCTGGGGACTCTGTATGCATCCTTCAGTTCAGCAGCACTGACCTCTGGTCCCTGCAGCCTCACCTGCTCACTCCTAAGGAGAACACAGTCCAGTTATCGACGCTCAGCACAGGCACCCTTGCAATGGGCTTGATATAAATTGATGGTAAACTGAACATGGAATCTCACCTGGCCAGTGTGCCCTTTACATCCTACGGAGACAGTAAATAAGGAAGTGTTAGTGTTGTACTGTTCAGCTGTTAGAAGAATAGAATCATAGGACTGGAAGGGATCTCAAGCGGCCATCTAGTTCAATCCCCTGCACTCATGGCAGGACCAAGCACCATCTAGACCATCCCTGACAGGTGTTTGTTTAACCTGCTCTTAAAAATCTCCAATAATGAAGATTCCACAACCTCCCTTGGCAATTTATTCCAGTGTTTAACTACCCAGACAATTAGAAAGTTTTTCTTAATGTCCACCCTAAACCTCCCTTGCTGCAATTTAAGCCCATAGTATCTTGTCCTATTCTCAGAGATTAAGGAGAATAATTTTTCTCCCTCCTCCTTGTAACAACCTTTTAGGTACTTGAAAACTGTTCTCATGTCCCCTCTCAGTCTTCTCTTCTCCAGACTAAACAAACCCAGTTCTTTCAATCTTCACTCAGAGGTCATGTTTTCTAAACCTTTAATCATTTTTGTTGCTCTTTTCTGGACTTTTTCCAATTTGTCCACATCTTTCCTGAAATGTGGTGCCCAGAACTGGACACAATACTCCAGTTGAGGCCTAATCAGTGTGGAGTAAAGTGGAAGAATTACTTTTCGTTTCTTACTTACAACACTCCTGGTAATACATCCCAGAATGATGTTTGCTTTTTTTGCAACAGTGTTACACTGTTGACTCATATTTAACTTGTGGTCCACTCCTTCCTAGGCAGTCATGTCTCATTTTGTATGTGTGCAACCGATTGTTCCTTCCTAAGTGGAGTACCTTGCATTTGCCCATATTGAATTTCATCCTATTTAGCTCAGACCTTTTCTTCAGTTTGCCCAGATCATTTTCAATTTTAATCCTATCCTCCAAAGCACTTGCAACCCCTCCCAGCTTGCTATCATCTGTACTTTCTATGCCATTATCTAAATCATTGATAAAGATATTGAACAGAACCCAAAACTGATCCTTGTGGAACCCTACTCTTTATGCCCTTCCAGCATGACTGTGAACCACTGATAAATTGAAATGGTTATCAAACCAGTTATGCACCCACCTTATAGTCACTCCACCTAGGTTGTATTTCACTAGTTTGTTAATGAGAAGGTCATGCAAGACTATAACAAAAGTCTTACTAAAGTCTAGATATACCACATCTACCGCTTCCCCCATCCACAAGGCTTGTTACCCTGTTAAAGAAAGCTATCAGGTTGGTTTGACACTATTTGTTCTTGACAAATCCATGCTGACTGTTACTTATCAACTTATTATCTTCTAGATGTTTGCAAATTGATTCCTTAATTATTTGCTCCATTATCTTTCCAGGTACAGAAGTTAAGCTGACTGGTTTGTAAGTCCCTGTGTTGTCTTTATTTCCCTTTTTATACATTGGCACTGTATTTGCCCTTTTGCAGTCTTCTGGAATGTCTCCCATCTTCTATGACTTCTCAAAGATAATAGCTAATGGCTCAGATATCTACTCAGTAAGCTCCTTGAGTATTCTAGGATGCATTTCATCAGGCCCTCGTGACTTGAAGATATCTAACTTGTCTATTTAATTTTTAACTTGTTCTTTCCCTATTTTAGCTTCTGATCCTACCTCATTTTCTCTGGCATTCACTATGTTAGATGTCCAATCACCACCAACCTTCTTGGTGAAAACCAAAACAAAGAAGTCATTAAGCACCTCTGCCATTTCCACATTTTCTGTTATTGTTTTTCCCTCTTCATTGAGTAATGGGCCTACCCTGTCCTTAGTCTTCCTCTTGCTTCTAATGTATTTGTAGAATGTTTTCTTGTTACCCTTTATGTCTCTAGCTAAATTGATCTCGTTTTGTGCCTTGGCCTTTCTAATTTTGTCCCTACATACTTGTGTTATTTGTTTATATTCATCCTTTGTAATTGGACCTAGTTTCCCCTTTTTGTAGGACTCTTTTTAGATTTTTAGATCACTGAAGATCTCCTGGTTAAGCCAGCGTGGTCTCTTGCCATACTTCCTATCTTTCCTATGCAGTGGGATAGTTTGCTCTTGAGTCCTTCATAATGTCTCTTTGAAAAACTTCCAACCGTCTTCAGTTGTTTTTCCTCTTAGACTTGCTTCCCATGGGGTCTTACCTACTAACTCCCTGAGTTTGCTAAAGTCTGCCTTCTTGAAATCCATTGTCTTTATTGTGCTGGTCTCCCTCCTACCATTCCTTAGAATCATGAACTCTTGTCATTTCATGATCACTTCCACCCAAGCTGCCTTCCACTTTCAAATTCTCAACCAGTTCCTCCCTGTTTGTCAAAATCAAATCTAGAACAGCCTCCCACTTAGTAGCTTTCTCCACCTTCTGAAATAAAAAATGGTCTCCAATACATTCCAAGAACTTGTTGGATAATCTGTGCCCTGCTGTGTTGTTTTCCCAACAGATGTCTGGGTAGCTGAAGTCCCCCATCACCACCAAGTCCTGTGCTTTGGATGATTTTGTTAGTTGTTTAAAAAAATGCCTCATCCATCTCTTCTTCCTGGTTAAGTGGTCTGTAGTAAACCCCTACCATGACATCTCCCTTGTTCACAGAACGGCTTGTTAATTTTCTCTGTTCCCTGAGACTTTGCAGAAAACACCTGCTGCTCTGAGTTACATTGAGATTTGTAATAATTAGGTAATAATAACTGAATGGTGTATGATTGCAATGGTGCTCATGCACAACGCCAGCCCCAGAGAAGTGCAGACAGATGCATGACTCATCAGTCACTAATGGTACTGTGGGTGCACTGGGTCACTAAATGGTGTATTCACTATTTGAAAACAACAATAAGAGAAATTTAATTTTCACAAAAATATTGTGCAGATTTTCCAGCTACTGTGCTGAGCTGCCAAAATAAATCACAAGATTAGAAAAAGCCACTGTCTAAATCATGCTTATACAGGTGTTAAATAGCAACTGTAGTGCAAAAAGTGATGGTAAAACTGGCCTCTAGAGGCTGCAAATACTGGATAAAATGTGCTGACCTTACTGTGAAAATGTGTCTTCTAACTGCCCTACCAATAACAAAGTTCTGCTCTGCTGACTGGTGGAAAGAGAGAACTTTATCTTGATGCCTACACTTGATGATGTTGGGAGGTGCTCTGATACCATGGTGATGGGCACCACGTAAGAACCTAGGAATGTTGATTGGCTAATCTTTTAGGGCAAGGGTAGTCAATTATTGTTTGTAAAGGTCCAAATTTCTTGGTCAAAGGTCCAGACTCCAGAGAGAATAACCAAAATAAATAAATAAAATAACAATAATGATAATAAGTAAATAAAATATTTCGGGGCTATTCAAAAGCATCTGGCAGTCCAGATTTGGCCCACAGTCTGCCTATTGACTACCCCTGTTTTTAGGGGCGGGGCTGTGTCTTTCTGGGTACTGGAAGGCATCCAGCAATTGGTGGGTGCTACCCTGATAGGAACATTAAAACCAGTCAATGGGAGCTAGGTGCCTAACTTATTTGATGCTTTTGAAAACCTCACAAGGTGCCAATCTGCATCGCTAGGCACCTACATACTTCTGAAAATCTGGCCCTAAGTCATTCTTCAAAATGAGATGTGGGCTCCTAAGTCACTTAGTGTTTTTGATCATTCTACCCTTAGGTCCCTAACTATAGGGAGCCAAATTTGAACATTTTGGCCTAAATATTGCTAATAATGGTGTGTAATACTATAAATCTGTGGCACTATGTAAATAAATAGTAAATCAGTAATAATAATGATAATGGGGGGGGCGGGGGGGAGAACAGTCTGTATTTGTCTCCATGGCTGTGGAAAATCGAAACTAAAGGGGAACTTTGTACAACTCACCTGCAGCAGCTCAGTGGCCAGTTGCTGGCACTTCTCCTCCATCTCTGAGATCAGCTGCTGAAGAGAGGAGCTTTGCTGGGCGAGTTTGGTTACATTCTCATTTAGTTTCTTCAGAGTCTCCCTCTCTTCCTCGGCCAGTCCCTGGAGAGAGAGTTTCTTTTCCTCATTCAGAAGTAGTTGTAGTTTCCCAAATTCAAACAAGATTCGCTGTTTCTGGCACTTTACTCTTTCCTTTAGTGAATAAAAATGAACAAACAAACCCATAAATATCCGCAGAATTATCAAGTGTAAGGCCATTTTGGGCGAAGTACATTAGATTTGAATGAACATTCAGAGATTCATATTTTAAGGCCAGAAGGGACCATTGTGGTCATCTAGTCTGACCCCCTGCCTGGCACAGGACAGAAAATTACACCAAGGGGTTCCTGCATCAAGCCCATAACTTCTGAGTAAATAGTCAGTAAAGCAGGGGGACCGGATTCTGCGTCTCCCACTTCCTAGGTGGATACCCCAACAGCTGGGCTATAGACCCATTCTCTTTTACACTCTGGCCCAGTGACTGTATAAGTATTTACACACAGTGGAACAATTTCAACAGAAGAGACTTGCCTTCCCCCGACTCTGCCCACAACTCTCTTGAGAAGTGTGAGATTCCCCTGTTCCAATCCTTTCTGCCCCTCAGGCCAAGGGGAAAATCTCCCACATCCCACGTGAATGCTCTAACCACTGGGCTAAAAGTTATAAGAGAGGCACCATCCTACCCCCATTCATTGTACAGGGAGCTGAGGCCCCTAAGCCACTGATTTTCCAGGTGTCTTAAGCTTTGGTGTTGTAACACCTAAGTCCCTTTGTGGATCTGGGCCAGAGTCACCTTCAAGTAACAATTACATCCTTAACTCTGCCCCCACTTGAGACAACCAACCCAAAACTCATATTTGGGAAAAAGCAACCTCCACTACCCATCCTTTCATTACACTAGATATTCATCAGGAAATGGAAAATGTCCATAAAAGGAAAGATGGGAAAGAATTAGCATCTAAAAAACAGATCATCATATGGTGTTGGGGATGCAGTCTCCAGAATCCCTTGATCAAATGCCCCTAAATTTGCCCCATGTATTCTGCACTGGTCCCTCAACAAACAGCAATTTTCAAACCAATCTGAGCATGCCTGGGGTTGTAGAGCACTTTGAATGGCAGCTTTAAACTGAAATGGTGTTTCAGCCTTAAGTATGGTGCAGTAACACTGACTCTAAACGTGTATAACTCCACTAGACTTACTAGGGCTGATTCCCCTCTCATTGACCCAGTGTAAATCAGGAGTAACCCTATCCATGCTAATGGGGCTATAGCAGTGTAAAGCTGGTGTGAGCGAGAGCAGGGCTACCCCAGTGAGCAGGGTCAGTGTAAAATTGACCAAATCAGAACAGCGGCATTTTACACAGATTTGGCCCTGCTGTAAATGCTGACACAAGGGGTGAGACAGGGAAGAGTCTGGCCCTCTGCCTTCCTACTGGCCTTGATCCAGAAGGGGCTTCTGCAATAGAAATACAGATGAATAAAATATGGATTTATCTGGGCCTCATTTGCATTTTGAGTCAGGGTAAATCAATGTATTATTGTTAAGTGCCATGTAGATCTGCTAATTTTGCACTTCCATTACCCTCCATATTCCTCAGGCCAAACATTTTCAGGAATTAAAGTCTGATTATAATAATAAACAGGGTTTATTTGTTTTAATGCTATGCTCGTGTTGTCTATTTTTATCGAGAGTCTCTCGTAAATTCTTTAAAACACCTAAATGAAATGAGAGATTAAACCAAACCGCAGACACTTACTTTCCACTCTTTTGGTTTATTTTGCTCTCTGGATTCCAGCTTTGAAATCTCCTCTCTCGCTTTCTTCAGAAGCTCAATGTCATTGTGGAGTTTCACCTGTGGGGAAAACGATGCCTGGAGAATTCTGCTGCAGTGAGTCAGAGCCCTGGGGATTCCTCACCCATGGGTGGAAGGAGGGGTTTGTGGCCAAGCGCAAGCCAGCAGTGAAGGGACCTGGGTTCTGTCCCCAGCTCTGCCACAGACAGAGCTGATTTGAGTGACCCCGGGGCTCTCTGCAGAGCTGTTGTATTGGGTCCCCAAACTGCCAGATCCAAGATTCAGGGTGGTGATTTTCTGCTCACCTGCCATGCCTTGTGGGGCAATGAAGGGTTTGTGGAAGGGGCTCAGGGAGTAGTGGTGTCATATAAGGAAGAACCTGTTCAGCGCCCAGCGGGACACCCCCCCCCCCCAGCTTGTCCTGATTGGCAGGGGGTGGGGGAGTGCCACTCAAACACAGAGAATTAACTCTGATACCAGGGAGGGTTTGAGCCAATGAGCTGGGGGACCAGACTGGGAAATTCAGAAGGAAATCAAAGAAAGAAGGAAAGGGAAAGGCCTTGGGTGAGGGGCCAGAGGAAGCTGCTTGGAGGAGAGGCAGTTGCTTGCAAAAGGGGACTCCTGTAAGCGCTCAGCCTGGAGCTGAGACCACAAAACTGACACTCCATCCTGTGCACATGTACACCAACAGACACTGGTCGTCAGTGGGCGGGATCGAACCCGGGACTTTTGGAGTTGAGTGCATGAGCCTCTACCGCGTGAGCTGAAAGCCAACTGGCTCTTAACTAAGGCTGTAGAGCAGACTCATTTTATCTCTCTCTTTAAGTGGTCTTGCTGCCACTAGATGGGCCACAACACCACACCCAGAATGTGTGTGTGTGTTACACACACACCCACACCCCAGGCCAGCCCCAGACCAGAGCCCACAGACAGGCTGGACTGGCCCAAGGGGCTAGAGGATTGCACTGGCGTGAGGCAGGAATCCTGTGTGTCTAGCCAGGCATGGGGGTGGGGAGGGAAGAGCTGTGTGCTGTGCCAGGGTGAGGGAATCTGTGTAACCCCTGCTAGAGAGCCTGACCTGGATCTGCTCCTGCTCTGTCTGGGTTAGAGAAACGTGTTGTGCTCTTGGTGCTTGTTCCAGGGGTTAACTCCACCCCCTAGGATGGAGGGATTGTGTTTGTGTCAAGGTGTGTGGCTGGGACCCCTTCCCTAGCGCTGGGAACCCCACTGACAGACCTTGGGCTCCAGCCCACAGCACTGGAGCACGAGCATCACACTGGCTTTTAAACTGCTTCAGCCAGTTCGGCAGCTCTGTCTGCACCAACCCTGGACAAACAAACTCCTCATGTGGATCTTGGGCAGCTCACACAGGGCCTGCTCCCCTTAAACCCCGTGGATAAACTCCCAGTGGTGTCAGTGAGGGCAGAACTGGGCCCGTCCCCTCTCTGTGCCTTGGGTCCCTGTGTGCAAAGCAAGGTGAACAGGGCAGGGCTCTCTGGCTAGACCCACTGTCTGTGTGGGGTCTGCGAGCCCGGGATGGGAAGCCGCATGCTGTGTGCAAGTACAAAGCATTACTGTTGCTTTAATTTCTTGTAAGAGCAAGAGACTCTGGGGGAGTGAAAACAATAGTCAGAACGTTCATAGATGCCCTGCACGGGCTGGAGGGCTGCCATGCAGAGTTTCAAGTCAGAGACGTTCTAATATGTTCAGTGGGTGAAATCCTGGTCTGATTGACATCAGTGGGGCCAGGATCCACAAAGGGACTTTGACATTGCGACACTCGGCATTGCAATGCCTAACTTTTAAGATCCTCAAATACCTTAGGAACAACACTGTGATCCACAAAGCCTGAGTTAGGGGCTACGCTCCCTGTACAATGCATGAGGAGAGATAGCACCTTAGCCTGAGATCCACAAACCCCAGCATGCCGGGGTGGGAGCTGCCTAAGCTAGCAAATGAGAAGTGTTGATGAGAGATGCCCTAAATCCCCCAATTCAGGGAGATAGACACCTTACTCCAGGCTGCAGGGAGGCATCTATCTCTGCCAGTGACCCCCAGCCAAGAAGCCATCTCCTGGAGTCACATGGTTGGACACCCAGGCTGTTTCTTGGGGGAATGAGCTATGAGTCTGCCTCACTCCACACAAAACAGCTGGAGGAGGAGAAGCCACCTGCTTTATAACTGTTAGTCTAGTGGTTGGCACACTCAGCTGGGATGTAAGAGACCCAGGTTCAATTCCCCCCTCTCTGCCTGATGATGAGAAAGGAGACACATCTGGTCATGGAAATTGTATGGCGGGCCATGAATGCTCAAAACACTGGGGATTGGGGTGTGGGAGGGAGTGAGGGCTCCGGCTGGGGGTGTGGGCTCTGGGGTGGGGCCAGAAATGAGGATGCAGAGGAGGCTCCGGGCTGGGGCAGGGGGTTGGGGTGTGTGTGTGTGTGATGATGGGTCCAGCTGAGGGTGCAGGCTCTGGGGTGGGACTGGGAATGAAGGGTTTGGGGTGCAGGAGGGTGCTCCAGTCTGGGACCGAGGGGTTCGGAGGGCAGGAGGGGGATCAGGGCTGGGGCAGGGGGTTGGGGCATGGGAGAAGGTCAGGGGTGAAGGCTTCAGGTGATGTTTATCTCAAGCAGTTCCTGGAAGTAATGAAATGTGCCCTCTTCGGCTCCTACATGGAGGCATGGGCAGGCTGCTCTGTGCCCTGCCCCATCCGCAAGTGCCGCCCCTGCAGCTCCTGGAAGCAGCGGCATGTCCCCTCTCTGGCTCCTACGCAGACGTGCGGTGCTGGCCAGGTGGCTCTACGCGCTTCCCCATAGGTAGGTGCCGCCCCTGTATCTCCCATTGGCTGTGGTTCCTGGCCAATGGGAGCTGCAGGAAAGTGTTGGGGGCGGGGGCAGCGTGCGCAGCTCCCTGGCTGCCCCTACATGTAGGAGCTGGAGGGGGGATATGCTGCGGTTTCCGAGAGCCGTGCAGAGCCACAGCATGCATGGAGCAGGGAAAGCCCTTGACTCCGCTCCCTGTCTGGAGGGCCAGAGCGGGGCAAGCCCCAGGCCCCACTCCCCGGCACGAGCTCCAGGGCTGGATTAAAACCTCTGATGTGCTGGATGTGGCCCACGAGCTGTAGTTTGCCCACCCCTGCTCTAACCACTGGGAATGTTTAAAGTGGGGCTCCCTCCATCTCTCCTGTTGAAGCTGTTCCACTTTGGGTAAATAAAGAGGCTCTTGATCGCGGTGACACCTAAAACTGGGTCTTAGGTTTCAATGTACCTTTGTGGATCCAGGATCCAGGTCTGGGAGTTTTCCATTGACTTCAATAGGGCCAGGATTTCACCCAGTGTATTTAGAAGACTCCTAGCTGTCATGGCTAAACTCCATGTAATTTTAAAATTAAATATAAGCTGAGTCAGAATGGGCTGTACCCTGACATCTGGTGGTGAGCTGTGGAAAAGGCCTTCAGGGGCTGATCTCGTTTGCATGGGCACACCCACCCTGCCTAGCATAATGGGACTGCTTGCCCAAATGGTCACTTTGGCTGCTGTGGGATCCCCAGTCTCTCTGTTATTGGGGCAGGAGTAATAAAGTGTTGTTATCCTGGTTATGTGACTCAAGGACAGTAGAACTGTATTGGCATTTTATGACAGAGGGACTCGCCCTCACCTAAATAGCGCTTGTTAGGCAAGGGACATGGGTTCCAAAACCCTGTGAATTGAGAGAGAGGTTGGAGAGTTGGGGTTGGTCCTATGCAACTTCTTTATAATGTAATGATAGGGCTAATTTTGACTCCCTTAGAAGTCTTGTTACATGCTGCAGAACTGAAATTAGATCTGAACATTAGACCTACTCTAGGCTAGTGGTGTACCAGTACTGAGGCTCCCCTACTAGCAGCTGAAATCACTAAAGAGCTGCAGTTATTAAGAGCTAAAATCACTGAAAGCTGTGTTGGGGGGGGGGCTGAAGACATATTGGTGAGTGGCTAGTAGAGGGGAGTGGCTCACAGTAAAGATTGCAGCAGAACCCCATTGCGGGGCTGCACTGACCAGGGACAGAAATTGTAGGAGGGGGTGACTTTTGGGTTGCTGGACTCAAGAACCAAAGGGAAAGGACCCAGCCCAATCTGCTTGGGGGTGGGTCTTCTGGTTCATGGTTTGTGTTTATGAACCCTAGTTGTGGTGTTTTCCCAATTTAAGTTGAGTTGTTTACCTCATGTTGTTAAAGATTTTTGCTATACCGAGACTCTGTGCTTGTGAGAGGGGAAGTATTGCCTCTTTGAGGTGCCCAGCTGTGTGTGTGTAATTTTCCCAGGTCAATGGGTGAAGGCTCCAGCCGGTTTTGCATGGTATTGTTGAAAGGGAACCCCTGTGTACTGAACCCAGCCCTTGCTGCTGTCAATTTGGCCTGGCAGAGGGGTTACATAAACTTACCCTGCAGTGACTTAATTTCTCCTGACTATTTAGAAATAAATAATGTTTCCTACCTTGTATTGCTGTGCAGCCTTCTCGATGGGCACCAGTGTGTGAGTTCTGTGCTCCTGGATTTTATCACAAACCAGACAAATCACCTCATCATCATTTTCACAGAACAGCTTGTCTTTGTCCTTGTGTTGCCTGCAGACTATCTGCTTTTTTAGGTCTTCAGATTTTATCCCTAATTGCTGAATATTTTCCACTATGCTGGCAAGCTCCTGTTGGTCTGGAAATTCTCTTTCTTGATATTTTTCCTGCATTGTGGACAGAAAACTCCCTCTGTTTCCATTTTCCTTTGTTCATAGTGCTCTGTGATACAAACTCGGCAGAAGTTGTGTTCACAGTCTATGCTCACTGGATCCTTGAAGTAACCCAGACAGATGGGACAGACCACTTCTTCCAGTAGCTTCCTCAAAGAATGGGCAGAGGCCATGGCTGTGGGAATGTAAGTGTTTCAGTGATCAGTTTCATTTCCTGACTTATACCCTAACTGCAAATTAGATGACATTTTAACAGTGAGGGTAGTAAACCATTGGAACAGCTTCTTAAGGGAAATGGCAGCATTTGTCATCAAGTCTTTAAACTGTCATTAGATGCATTTCTAAAATATTTGCTGTACACTGAACCTAATGTTAAGGAAAAGTTAACATATGTGACTCCATTTTGGTCGGAGGGGGGGCCCACCATTGTCTAGAAGCAAGCACATTATGTACCAGGAGTGTTCCTTAGATACTGCATTTTTGTGAAACACTTTTTCTTGTTTTTAGCTTGCCTTGACTTCCGGTATTTGTTTTTTGTTTGTTTTTAACTTTTTACTTTTTGGCCTTTAATGTGGAGCCTTCTATTTTAATAATAAAAGTTACTAATGTATTGCTTTCGGACCATGCTGTGTAATTAACATACTAGTTTAGCATGAGGAATGCACCTAGCAGGAATAGATGGTAAATAAGAAAAGGGTTTGTTTATTGGCTAAGGTTTCTGATGCACGAGGGCAACATGCTTTGCTGAAAGGTATATAACCTTTGTATAATCTGCATTTGGGGTCCTCTCCTGACTATCAGAGGGGCACCATGCTCGAGCGTAATAAACTTAGCATTTTTTAGGAACTCTGCAGTTGTGGATTTTGTTCGTGTGCCTCAGCCTAGATTCAAACTGTGCGTGACCTAGCAGGTATAATTCATAACACTAAGAACAGCCATACTAGATCAGACCACTGGTTCATCTAGCCCAGTATCATGACCTCTGACAGTGGCCAATGCAGGTGCCCCAGAGGGAATTAATAGAACAGATAATCATCAAGTGATCCATCTCCTGTCACTCATTCCCAGCTTGTGGCAAACAGAGACTAGGGACACCATCTCTGCCCATCCTGGCTAATAGCCATTGATGGACCTATCCTTCATCAATTTATCTAGTTCTTTTTTGAACCACATTATAGTCTTGGCCTTCACAACGTCCCCTGGCAAGGAGTTCCACAAGTTGACTGTGCACTGTGTGAAGAAACACTTCCTTTTGTTTGTTTTAAACCTGCTGTCTACTAATTTCATATGGTGACCCCTAGTTCTTGTGTTATGTGAAGGAGAAACTGACATTTCCTTATTCACTTTCTCTGCACCCATCACGATTTTATAGACTCTATCACATCCCCCTTAGTTGTCTCTTTTCCAAGCAGAAAAGTCCCAATCTTTTTAATGTCTCCTCACACGGAAGGAGTTCCATACCCCCTAATAATTTTTTTGCCCCTCTCTGTACCTTTTCCAATTCCAATATATCTTTTCTGAGGTGGGGGCCACCAGATCTGCACACAGTATTCGAGATGTGACTTACCCTGGATTTATATAGAGGCAATATAATATTTTATGTCTTGTTATCTATCCCTTTCCTAATGGTTCCCAACATTCTGTTCACTATTTTGACGACCGCTACCCATTGACTGGATGTTTTCAGAGAACTATCCACAATGACTCCAAGATCTCTTTCTTGAGTGATAAAAGCTCATCTAGACCCCATCATTTTGTATGTATAGTTGGGATTATGTTTTCCAATGTACATTACTTTGTATTTATCAACACTGAATAAGTAAACACTGATAGATGTGAAGGCCAGAAAGGACCAGATCATCTAGTCTGACTTCCTCCATAACATGGACCAGAGAATTTCACCTAGTAATTCCTGCATCAAGCCCATAATTTGTGGTAGAGGTAGAGCAAATCTTTTGGAAAGTGACATCCGATCTTGATTTAAAGATCCCAAGTGATGGAGAATCCACCATGTCTCTGGGCCAGTTGTTCCAATGGTTAATTACCCACATAGTTAAAAAACTGCACCTTATGTGGGACTCTTTGTCTTCATTTTTATTGATTTGGTTTGCTCTGCCTCTCTCCTTCCCTTTGTTTTTCTCTATTTTTTGCTCCAACTTGAGGGCCCAGTGAGCTAGAGATTGGTCAAAAAATCCAACCCTCTGGGTGACGTAGTTACAGCAACCTGACCCCTGCTGGAGAGAGCACCATGTCCAGGGGAGGGCTTCTCCCATCAACATAGATACCGCCTCTAGGGGAGTTGGAGTACCTATGCCAGTGGGAGAAGCTCTGGGTTATCTCACCTGCAAACACAAATTCAATTACCTTCTCCATGCTGATGATGACTCACAGATTTACCTCTGGGCTCCAGACCTCTCTCCTGCTGTCCAGACTAAAAGCTCATCCTGTTTCTGACATCTCCTTGTGAATATCTAGCCGCCAGCTTATGCTCGACATGGCTAAAATAGAGCTCCTAATCTTCCCCCCAACCCTTTCCCCACTGCCTACTTTCCTGATCACTGTGGACAACACCTCCATCCTACCTGTCACTAGGCCCTCATGTCCAGGCCTAGCAGATTCTTTCCACATAACATCTCTAAGATATGGCCTTTCCGATCCGCCCACACAGCTAAAAACCCCTCTCCAGGCTCTCATCATCTCAGATCTCAATTACTGCAACGTCCTCCCCTCTGACACTGACAAATGTAAACCTTTCCCCACTCATAGCCATTCTGCAAAGGTCATAGCTCACAGCACTGACCATATCACCCCTCTCTTTGCATCCCTCCACTGACTCTGCTTTCTCCATTGACTCAAACAAAAGCTGCATGTCTTCACTTTCAAGGCTCTTCACAGCCTATCCTGATCTACGTGTTATCTCTCATTCAGTATCAAAAGGTCACCTCTTGCCTTCCATCAGCCCATGGTGCCAGCTTGTCTTGCCTACTTGTTACATTTTCAAACAAGGTCCTTGGTACTTTCTCCCCTGCTATCCCTCATGCTTGGGAGAAGCTCCCACAAAACCTCTGCAAAGCTACCTCATTATCCTCCTTCAAGTCTGTCCTCAAAACTCTCCTTTGCTGTGATGCTCCAGAAAACTTGACACCGGGTAGACTGCTGATGTGCTGTGACCACAGCCTATTGTGATGACCAGCATTGTCTCACTGTTTCCTTGTTCTCCTCCCTCTGCAGCCACCTCTTCTCTTATACTTAGATTGTGAACTTCGTGGGGCAGGACTGTCTCTGTTTTGTGTTTGGCCAGCGCCTGGCAAAACATGGTCCTGATCCATGGCTAGAGCCCCAAGACATGAGGATAATACAGATAATTAAAACCACACTTGCCCCCTGTTACCATCACAGCAGGGGAAAGGAGCTGTGTCTGGGACACCCTGATGCCACACTGCTCGGGGGCAGTGTACTGGCTCCTGGTGGTTGTTACAGCCTGGTGTAAGTTAGAGAGAGCAGCCTGCAAACAGCAGCTATGCTAACCCAGCACATAAGGAACGGCCAAGTACAGCACAGCACAGGGCTCAGGGCACTGTAACCTGAGCTTTGAGCCCCTGTGTTAGCTCCATGCCACCACTGGGACCCCTTTTGCTGGAGTGACACTCACTGGCCTGCTAGGCAGGGCTTCCAGCCGAATTCCCCCAGCAACACAGCACAAAGCAGCTGGGATTCAAGATGAGTAGAAGCCTATTTATTCGTCTGGTTCTATCTGTACTTGGGAACTGTTTTCTCTAATAAACACCTCGTGGTTTTGAGATGTTCTGTGAGTCCAGCTATCATGACACACCCGACCTGATTAACACAAGGGCCCCCCAGATTATCCCCCCTACTCAGTGCTGCCTCCAGCAAGACGATGGCAGGGCAGAAACATACACAGGAGGATGTGTATGTGGGCTGATCCTCCCCTGTAGCTGGGTTGGCTCCTGTAGCCTCTCAACCCACTTTTGATCCCATGGTTCCTTTTCAGTCCCTTTCTCTTTCCTCCCCTCCCCTCTGCCTGAGAGACTTGGCCCTGATCTACCTTACAAACTTATGTTGGTAGAACTACATTGCTCAGGGGGTGGAAAGTCCACCCCCCTGAGCGATGTAATTATACCAGCCTAACTGCTGATGTACCTACACTGACAGGAGAAGCTCTCCTGTTGGTATAGGTAGCAGCTTTGCTAAGGACAACAGTGCTGTAAGTGTAGACAAGCCTTCAGTCACTGTCCCGCTCTCTCTCCTTCCCCCTTCCACTCCCCTCTGGCTGGGAGAATTGGTCATTGTCCCCTTCCCGGGGTGTTGGCTTTCCTGGAGCTGGATCAGCTCCTGCGTGTGGTAAGGAGAGCAGAGCCTGGGGATGTCAGTGAGAGCAGCAGCTCTGGGAATCCCAGAACCCTGAGACCAGAGATGGGGTGTGTGCCAACCTGCACCCCATGTTCACCTCTTTTCATAAAATTATGATAAATCTTGTACAAAGAATGCCTTGTGAGGTGTCATTTGAAAACTCATGATCTGCTGAACATTATTGTCCTGTTGAAATATGTGTAGCAACACGGTGTATGAAGTTATAAGATTCTACTGTAGGCTTGCTACTGTAGTATGCTGTAATTTTGGTACATATTTGGTTTGCTAACGCCCACAAACCAGTTTTTCAGTGACACAGGCATGTTAGCCCTAGTCAGGTCTTAAAGAGCCATTGTCCAGCAGGGGGAAAGATATAAACAATAAATTTACATTTCATCACAGGGCTGGCTCAAAATCTCACGTCTGCAATACCAGCAAGAGATGACCCTCAAAGAGGTGAGAAAAGTATAAATCACTTTTCTTCAGGCAGTACCAACTGCTATAAGCTTTTGGTGAGAAAAAAAATTGCTTTTATGTTTATTTGGCTTGATAAATTTAGACATTAGATTGGGTTTTTAATCTTTTCATTTTCTTGGTAACCTGGCTTGACTTTTATGCCTCATGACTTGTAATCATTTAAAATCTATCTTTCTGTAGTTAATAAACTTATTTTCTTATTTTATCTTAACCAGTATGTTTGGATTAAAGTGTGTGGAAACTCCATTTGGGACAACAAAGCTGGTGCATTACCATTTTCCACTGATGAAACGACAGTCCCTATATGAACGTGTATCTTCCAGGAGAGGGCTGGGCAGTAAAAGACACACATTTCTGGGGAAAGTCTGGGACTGGGGAATTTGCCAGTGTCACCCTGTATATGATTCATGAGTGGCTGGCCAGAGTATTCATGTATTTTGGCTGGGTGGAATTTACATGCTAGCGGCTCTATGTAAACTGACCAGGAGTGGCTGTTTACACAGAAAAGTGGTATAAATTTTACCCCAGACTGGAGCATTGAAGGGACACAGTGGTCCAGCAGTCCAGATGGTACCCTGTGGAATGTCAGGGTGAGGAGAGACTGTTTGTGCAGATTCACTTTCCTGACTGTCCCCAGCACTTTCCCCCAGGTCTTTCTCATCCCCTGTAGTCTCTGGCTCAGCAGCTGATGATGGCAGAGGCCGGGCTGCCCAAGTGGCTGGTTTAAGCCACCAGAGGAGCTTTAATGAAGGTCTCTCACTAGCACAGGGCCTAGGGGGGAGCAGCAGCTGCTCAGTCCAGGCTCTAAGATGAAAAGAAAGGTGGAAGCAGCATCTAACCCAGAAGCTCAGCACAGACAGATCAAGTGCAGCCTCCCTCCATTAAAAATAACTGGAGCTCTCTGGTGGCAGCAGCTCAGGACACCTTCCCCCTCCCTCCACGCTCCCCAAACAAGCCAATTTGGGAAGAGACATGACACCAGATGCATCCAGCCAGAATTTCAGTCTACTTCCTTAGAAGACAGGAACCTCCCCAGCTAGTGAACCCAAGAGAGATAGACGGGGCAGATGCCTGGAGAGAGGAGGGGCGGGGGTGTCTCTGTTCAGTGCTGGTGCATTGGGAAAGGCCGGTCATTGTGTCTGGATGAGCACTAGGGAATGACACCCCAGAGCAGGCACCTGAGGGGAGGTCTGGGCCTTGTCCATGGGATTCCTGGGCACTGAGCCCAGATTCTGATCAATCACATGAGTGCCCCTCACCCCAACCCCAGCTCCTTTCACAGCCACCGGCAAGAGACACCTGTGAATCACCCTCTCACCAACAGCCCACAGGAAAGCCCCACTGACACCAATAGGGAGAGGTGGTAGGATCAGGCCTGTTTCTAGCCACATTTATTATTACTCCATGTCATACAGGAAGGGGTTAGAGGCAGAGGCAACGTGTGGGACTCCAGCAGCAGGGAAGATGAAGCAGCCTCAGTTGGCCGGGGAGGAGCTCAGCCAACCAGCGCCTAGCAAAATGGGGTCCTGGTCCTTGGCTGAGGCTCCCAGGTGCTACAATAATACAGCCAGCCATCCTACTGCTTCCTCCCTCCCAGGGCTGCAAGGACACAGGGAGAGTGGCACTGCCAGAGTGAGGGGCCTCCTCACTGCTGGGTGTCCCAGCTAGAGGCATCCCAAGCAATCTGGCAGGGCACGTGACCCCCCCCCCAGAACCTTTTATTTTTGCCCCCTCACTAGCCACAGCTGTGTGTGGTCTCTGGAGGGTGTTCCCTCCTATCACAATTTGCTACCCTGGTGAAATACTTATTTTAAGTTTGGGCACAACGAAAATGAGATTTTTCTAATTTAGGAAATTATATCACATTGGAATCTTATTTTCTTTGTGTCCAAATTTAAAACAGAGATTTCGCAGTTGTAGCACATTGTGATGGGAGTGCTTCCACCTAGCACAACTTGCTGCCCCTGGACCAGGGGATGGGGAATGGTGAGAGCAGCAAATTGTGATGGTGCAGCAAAAAAATCCTAGCTGGGTGACAGTAACTGGTTGGAAATGGTGACAGGGAGCAGTTTGTAACGAGACACCTGGCTCTACAGGGAAAATGCCAATGTCTGCATGGAGCAAGTGGTCTAAATAAAGGTCTCAGGCCTGGGGCAGCACCCAGGCCACCAGAGGCCCAGGAAGGTCAGGCATGAGACAAGACCTGGCCTGAGCCTGAGAGACGAGCAGCAGAAACAGTAAACCCCATGGAGGTGAACACAGCCTGAAACAACAGCTCTGAGACTGAGGACTGCTCCATTCATGCCAGTGGGTGTCTCGTTCCCTCCCCAGGGCTGGAGAGTTTCTGATACTTGTCAAGCCTGCCCATTCTCAGCTCCTCAACCCGCTCTCATCAGTGTGTTCTTGCGGCAGGCTCCGACCATGCCAGTTCTCAGCTCCCCACCCAAAGGGGCAGGGCTTTCCCAGATCCTGGCACGCACACAGGGGAGGGGGGTTCAGGCACCATGAGAAATGCAAGTTCCCATGGACCCTGGCTCACATGAGGGGATAACGGGGAGGTCAGACACACATAAATGTACAGAGGGCCCCACATGCTGGCACACACAAGGTCAGGAAGATGGGCTCAGGAACCACTGTGGGGAGGCGGCAGGGAAAGGAGACCTACAGACCAGCCTACCCAGAGGGGTAGGGAGGGGGCTCAGATTCCCCCAGAGAGGCAGGGCCCCTCCAGGAGCTGGTTTGCATGAGAGGACAAGGAAGGGTGGGTCACACCTCTGTAGCTGGGCTGGGGCCCCCCAGATCATTGCACTCACACACAGGAGGGGAATGTGAGAGTGACTGGTGCCCCTGCCCCTATCTTCTTGAGTCCCCCTGTCACTGACCCCCATCTTTTCCTTCACAGTGTCGCATTTCCCCACCCCATCATCTGAGCCTCCAACCCCTCTCCCTTTATTCCCACCTACTCTTCCACACCAAACACCCTCCCTTCCTAGCAACTATTTGCTTGTGTAGTTTATTTTCTGTTCAAAAATAGTGTAAATGCCTTTGGATTATTTTGCTGCACTCAGATTACATTTCCCCTAAATCAAAACCCCCTTTGAAGAAGCAGATTGGAGCAATAGGCCTGTTTTTTGTTCTTGACACATCTCCCTCCGTTTGGATTTAAACCCACACTACCTAGACTCCGATTCAATGACTGTGACTTTCCCTCAGAGCTACCCAAGTGCTGTAAAAAAGAGGCAGTTTTCCAGGTAGTTAGCCTCTCTGTCTGCACGACTTCACTGTAATCCCTTTAGCTCCTTCTGTAGCACAAGAGACTACTGATGAGCTAAACGAGAGGAGCAAAACCTTTTTTTAAAAAAAAGTTTAATTTGATTTTCACCACAGGGCTGGTGGATACCAATACACCCTGTCCAGGCAGTCCTTGAGCTTTGGAGATCCTGGTGTGATCAACTGAGCCCTAGTTTTATCTCTATTTATGAGGGAAAATTGGTTGCCAAACGTCTGTCAATTTTAAGAAAACCTCGATTTTGGGGGTGTGGCTGTATCTCAGCTACCCCTTGGCCAAATGGTCCCAAAATTGGATCAGTAATAGAAATATACATCCTCATAAGCCACACCAAATGTCAGGGCATTCCAAGTAACAGTGTGGATTTTACAGCACTTAGGAAAGACCAGCTTTAAACAGAAACCTGATCTAAACCTTAACTCTAGCAGGACTGTCACCCTTCTATATTTAAGCACTTAATATACCTGAGAGAATACTTATGAAAATACTTATATACCGTAATACTTATTTGTCCAGAAAGCAAGTGTGAATCACTCTGCAGGTCAGAGATTAGGACGGTCACTGGGGAGGGGTGAGCACCTGGGTCCCAGTTTCTGTGTCTATGACTATTTAATTATTGATACCACCTACAACAGCTTTGACAGGAGGCTTTGAGAGGGGCCACTTAGGAATGTGACAGAGCAATTCATTTATGAGACCAGCTGAGTGATCAAGACAAGGTAATCTGAGGGGTAGGCACATTTTGATGAACAGTACTGACAAAGTGATGCCACCTGGTGAGCACAAGTGGAATTACAGGGAATTGACTGAGGTGGGAAGTCTACTGCTGGTGACTAATGTTAAGATTCTGTCAAGGGCATTTTTAGTAAAGTTCAAGGACAGGTCACAGGCAATAAACACTACCAGGAGGATGTGGAAAAATTGGAAAGAGTCCAGCGGAGGGCAACAAAAATGACTAGGGGGCTGGAGCACATGAATTATGAGGAGAGGCTGAGGGAACTGGGATTGTTTAGTCTGCAGAAGAGAAGAATGAGGGGGGATTTGACAGCTGCTTTCAACTACCTGAAAGGGGGTTCCAAAGAGGATGGCTCTAGACTGTTCCCTGTGGTAGCAGATGACAGAACAAGGAGTAATGGTCTCAAGTTTCAGTGGGGGAGGTCTAGGTTGGATATTAGGAAAAACTTTTTCACTAGGAGAGTGGTGAAACACTGGAATGGGTTACCTAGGGAGGTGGTGGAATCTCCTTCTTTAGAGGTTTTTAAGGTCAGGCTTGACAAAGCCCTGGCTGGGATGCTTTAGTTGGGGATTGGTCCTGCTTTGAGCAGGGGGTTGGACTAGATGACCTCCTGAGGTCCCTTCCAACCCTGGTATTCTATGATTCTATGATCTGTGGCACAGCAGGCTAGTGCTGTAACCACTGGATCATCCTGCCTCTCCAATCTCATTATCTCTGCCTGAGCATTTGCACATGACAATATGTGAACACAAACATGGAGAGCCACCACCACCTCCACCATTTGAGCTAACACCCCAACTGCAGGAGATGCTCACATTTGTACGCATGTTCTTAAGACTGGCTGTGCATCCTGAAAGAGCACACACACACTGTGGGGGCAGTGAGTGGGGAATGGGGTGGGTGGAATTTCCTTAAATGTTCAAAAACGAGGTGGCATAATTGTTTTTGTTCAAAATCTTGTAATATTTTTTATCCGGTCTTGTCATGTATTTGGACCTGACTGATGAGTTGTGAGTGCTTGGGGTGGGCACTGCTGAATATGAGAGTGGCATTCACTTACCTCTGAGCTCCTGCTGTTGAGTAGAAATGGCTTCCTGTTCCTGAATGTTCACATTTTCACTCCTAAAAAGAAGACATTCTCTGTCAACTTTCAGTTCAGCTGTTCAGTGCAGTAATGCTGCAGTGCATCGAACAGGAATGTAAAGGGAAATGACAAAGGCAAATACATGTACAGTACCTGCTTGATGTGCTTGCCTCCCCCTGAAAGGAGAAATGGGGAAATTGTCAATAATAATCTATAATTTAATAAAACCATGTGAAAAAACATCCAGGGACCATTCCCCATGGGTGTGCTACGTGTTTTCAGACACAAAAACCCTCT
This sequence comes from Caretta caretta, assembly GCF_965140235.1. Lineage (NCBI taxonomy): Eukaryota > Metazoa > Chordata > Testudines > Cheloniidae > Caretta > Caretta caretta. Next base: position 35,725,354 of record NC_134219.1, read on the forward strand.
TCCCAACAAGACAACCCCATTTCAGAAGAGTAAATTTCCAGCCATCCCTGCTTCCCTAGGTATTTATGAATTTCATTCATCTGAGCAAATAATGTAGCTAACGTATTCACCCCGCTGTGGCTACAGTTTGCTAAACCCATTGCCATGCACCTTTATCAACCACAAAGGGTTATGCCTCTAGATGGACCAGTATTAGCCAGAATAAGTGATAGATTCACAGCTGATAAGGCCTGAAGGGGCCATTCTGATCATCTGGTCTGACCTCCTGTTTTAGAGCACAAGTCAGAGAACCTCCCCCGGTGATTCCTGCATCATTAGGAATCCATTTTGAAGCGTTTGGAGGAGAGGAAGGTGATCAGGAACAGTCAACATGGATTCACCAAGGGCAAGTCATACCTGACCAACCTGATTGCCTTCTATGATGAGATAACTGGCTCTGTGGATATGGGGAAAGCAGTGGATGTGATATATCTTGACTTTAGCAAAGCTTTTGATATGGTCTCCCACAGTATTCTTGCCAGCAAGTTAAAGAAGTATGAATGGACTATAAGGTGGATAGAAAGATGGCTAGATTGTCGGGCTCAACAGGTAGTGATCAATGGCTCGATGTCTAGTTGGCAGCTGCTATCAAGCGGAGTGCCCCAAGAGTCGGTCCTGGGGCCAGTTTTGTTCAGCATCTTTATTAATAATCTGGATGATGGGATGAATTGCACCCTCAGCAAGTTCGCGGATGACACTAAGATGCGGGGAGACGTAGATATGCTGCAGGGTAGAGATAGGGTCCAGAGTGACTTAGACAAATTGGAGGATTGGACCAAAAGAAATCTGAAGAGGTTCAACAAGGACAAGTGCAGAGTCCTGCACTTAGGATGGAAGAATCCCATGCACCACTACAGGCTGGGGACCGACCGGCTAAGCAGCAGTTCTGCAGAAAAGGACCTGGGGATTACAGTGGACGAGAAGCTGGATATGAGTCAGCAGTGTGCCCTTGTTGCCAAGAAAGCTAACAGCATATTGGGCTGCATTAGTAGGAGCATTGCCAGCAGACTGAGGGAAGTGATTATTCCCCTCTATTCAGCACTGGTGAGGCCACACCTGGAGTATTGTGTCCAGTTTTGGTGCCCCCACTACAGAAGGGATGTGGACAAATTGGAGATAGTCCAGTGGAGGGCAAAGAAAATGATTAGGGGGCTGGGGCACATGACTTATGAGGAGAGGCTGAGGGAACTGGGATTGTTTAGTCTGAGGAAGAGGAGAATGAGGGGGGATTTGATAGCTGCTTTCAACAACCTGAAGGGGGGTTCCAAGGAGGATGGACCTAGACTGTTCTCAGTGGTAGCAGATGACAGAACAAGAAGCAATGGTCTGAAGTTCCAGTGGGGGAGGTCTAGGTTGGATATTAGGAAACACTATTTCACTAGGAGGGTGGTGAAGCACTGGAATGCGTTACCTAGGGAGGTGGTGGAGTCTCCATCCTTAAGGGTTTTTAAGGGCCAGCTTGACAATGCCATGGCTGGGATGATTTAGTTGGTGTTGATCCTGCTTTGAACAGGGGGTTGGACTAGATGATCTCCTGAGGTCTCTTCAAACCCTAATATTCTATGATTCTATGATCAGCTTGTGGCTGAGCTACAGCAGATCTCTGAGAGATGCCCAGCAGTGATTTTAAGGCTCCAAGTGATGGGGAACCCACCACAACCCTTGGTAGGTTGTTCCAATGGTAAATCCCCCTCATGGTAAAATATGTTTCAGAGTAACAGCCGTGTTAGTCTGTATTCGCAAAAAGAAAAGGAGGACTTGTGGCACCTTAGAGACTAACCAATTTATTTGAGCGTAAGCTTTCGTGAGCTACAGCTCACTTCATCGGATGCACACTATGGAAAGTGTAGAAGATTTTTTATACACACAAAGCATGAAAAAATACCTCCCTCCACCCCACTCTCCTGATGGCAATAGCTTATCTAAAGTGATCACTCTCCTTATAATGTGTATGATAATCAAGTTGGGGCCCAACTCGTATAAAATCTTGTATAAAAGATCTTCTACACTTTCCACAGCATGCATCCGATGAAGTGAGCTGTAGCTCACGAAAGCTTATGCTCAAATAAATTGGTTAGTCTCTAAGGTGCCACAAGTACTCCTTTTCTTTATGGTAAAATATGTGAACCTTATTTCTAGCCTAAATCTGTCTAGCTTTAACTTCCAGCCATTAGATCTCACTTGGCCTTTGTCTGCTGGATTAAAGAGCCCTCTCCCAGACCCACCTTCACTCTGCAGGGCTAATAGGATTAAAAGGCAGAAAAAACATCTCTTATTAACTAAAACAAGGAGCTCTGACTCTGCTATTGGCATGGGGATGGAGCTTAGTGAAGAATTCATTTGACAAATAAGGGAGGTCCATGGAGCTCAGAGAATTTCATATAGCAAAAGGGGGATATATTGCAGGGGCGATGCTCTCAGAGCCAGAGGGGCCATGGACCACCATATGCCAGAAGACAAGTTTGGAGAGAGAGAAAGCAGGGGGGGTCTCTGCCTTGCCTGAGATGCTGACCAGACCTCAGAGTCCTATGTCTACACTAGAAGGGCTGTGGCCACTCAGCTCTTTGGATACAGCTGCACTGCTGCAGTTTGTGTGGTGAAGATGCTCTATGCTGATGGGAGAGATCTCTCCTGTTGGCATAAAAAACCCACCCCCACAAGTGGCGGGACCTATGTTGGCAGGAGAAGATCTCCCACCAACATAGCACGGTGCACACGAGCGCTTATGCCGACAAAAGTTTTGCCAACACAGGCTGTAGTGTAGACGTAGTGATAGAAGGGGTGAGACTGGACACAGGGGATAGCTACAGCCCTGCAAATCTGCGGGTATCTGCTTTATATCTGTGGACCATTTTTGCGGATAGCAGCGCGGATGCGGATACAAATTTTGTATCCATGCAGGGCTCTGATGGTAAGAGCTGGGCGGGCAGCTGTGAGGAACTGTGATGCAGACCCTTCACCTGCCCTGGGCGGGGAGCCTGGGGGAAGGGACATGGCTACCCACAGCTGCCCACCTGACTTTTACTGTGGCCGGGCTGCGGCTCTGAGCTGCCCCCCATCCCTGGTCGGAGCCAGGTTGGTGAGAGCCATTCTGACAGCTGTGGGGAGCCTGGGTCCCTCCACCTGCCCTGGGCCCTCCACCTGCCCGAGCAGCCCTCAGCCCATGTCCCTGCCCCCCAGGCACCCCGCCTAGGGCAGGTGGAGGCACCCAGGCTCCCCACAGCTGCCATTGTGGCTCTCACCAACCCGCCTCCGGCTGGGACAAGATAGCTTGGAGTCGCAGTCTGGCTATGGCAAGAGCTGGGCGGGCAGCTGTGGGGAGCTGCGGTGGACCCTCCACATGTCCTGGAAGGGGGACCTGAGCAGCTTCCGGGCAGCGCCACAGGTCACCCCCTCTCCACTTCTGGCCAGGCCAGTGTGGAGCCCAGCCAGGGAGCCATGGTGGACCTTCCACCTGCCCAAGAGCCGGGGGGAGGCTGAGAGCAGCCCCCGGCCATGTTCCCATCCCCCAGGCTCCTCGCCTGGCTCCCCATGCCATGACTCCCCGCAGCTGCCCATGCAGATCTCCCTGACTGGGCTCTGGTGGAACGGGGGCCGGGGACAGGTGTCTCAAAGCCTCAGACAAGCCAGGTAAATAGAACCCTGAAAATCCACAGACAATTTTTGCAGAGCATGTATCGGATGCAGATACACATTTTTGTATTGGCACAGGGCTCTAGGGATAGGGGGCAGTTTGTCTTAGGACTGTTTGTTATTTTGTGTAGATCTGTAACTCTCTCTGTGCTTTCTTAAAAATACAAGTGCCTGTTTTTAAGAAATCCCTTTGGTAAGCCAACTTTCCTGGCTCACCTGACACATTCAACAAGGTCAGCTCTCAGACTACTGCACTGGGCAGCACAGCATGGGGAGGAGGTGACCAGCCCTCTGTGGAGAAAGAAGTGGTTTGGGACTATTTAGACAAGCTGGACGTGCACAAGTCCATGGGGCCGGATGCGTTGCATCCGAGAGTGCTAAAGGAGTTGGCGGATGTGATTGCAGAGCCATTGGCCATTATCTTTGAAAACTCATGGTGATCGGGGAAAGTCCCGGACGACTGGAAAAAGGCTAATGTAGTGCCCATCTTTAAAAAAGGGAAGGAGGATCCTGGGAACTACAGGCCAGTCAGCCTCACCTCAGTCCCATGATAGAAAAATCATGGAGCAGGTCCTCAAGGAATCAATTCTGAAGCACTTAGAGGAGAGGAAAGTGATCAGGAACAGTCAGCATGGATTCACCAAGGGCAAGTCAAGCCTGACTAATCTAATTGCCTTCTATGACAAGATAATTGGTTCTGTGGATGAAGGGAAAGCAGTGGACGTGTTGTTCCTTGACTTTAGCAAAGCTTTTGACACGGTCTCCCACAGTATTCTTGTCAGCTAGTTAAAGAAGTATGGGCTGGATGAATGGACTATAAGGTGGGTAGAAAGTTGGCTAGATTGTCGGGCTCAACGGGTAGTGATCAATGGCTCCATGTCTAGTTGGCAGCCGGTATCAAGTGGAGTGCCCCAAGGGTCAGTCCTCAGGCCGGTTTTGTTCAATATCTTCATAAATGATCTGGAGGATGGTGTGGATTGCACCCTCAGCAAGTTTGCAGATGACAGTAAACTGGGAGGAGAGGTAGATACGCTGGAGGGTAGGGATAGGATACAGAGGGACCTAGACAAATTGGAGGATTGGGCCAAAAGAAATCTGATGAGGTTCAACAAGGACAAGTGCAGAGTCCTGCACTTAGGATGGAAGAATCCCATGCACCGCTACAGACTAGGGACCGAATGGCTCGGCAGAAGTTCTGCGGAAAAGGACCTAGGGGTTACAGTGGACGAGAAGCTGGCTATGAGTCAACAGTGTGCCCTTGTTGCCAAGAAGGCCAATGGCATTTTGGGATGTATAAGTAGGGGCATAGCGAGCAGATCGAGGGACGTGATCGTTCCCCTCTATTCGACATTGGTGAGGCCTCATCTGGAGTACTTTGTCCAGTTTTGGGCCCCACACTACAAGAAGGATGTGGATAAATTGGAGAGAGTCCAGCGAAGGGCAACAAAAATGATTAGGGGACTGGACCACATGACTTATGAGGAGAGGCTGAGGGAACTGGGATCGTTTAGTCTGCGGAAGAGAAGAATGAGGGGGAATTTGATAGCTGCTTTCAACTCCATGAAAGGGGGTTCCAAGTAGGATGGACCTAGACTGTTCTCAGTGGTAGCAGATGACAGAACAAGGAGTAATGGTCTCAAGTTTCAGTGGGGGAGGTTTAGGTTGGATATTAGGAAAAACTTTTTCACTAGGAGTGTGGTGAAACACTGGAATGCGTTACCTAGGGAGGTGGTGGAATCTCCTTCCTTAGAAGTTTTTAAGGTCAGGCTTGACAAAGCCCTGACTGGGATGATTTGATTGGGGACTGGTCCTGCTTTGAGCAGGGGATTGGACTAGATGACCTCCTGAGGTCCCTTCCAACCCTGATATTCTATGATTCTATGATTGTCCCTAAAGGGGTCAACTGAGAATTCAGAGTGTCCACAGTGATCTGGAAATCTGCCAGAGCGTGTGTAACCAACTGGGAGCTTGGGAGGGCTGCAGCACTGGTTCTGGGGTTTCAGACAGCTGGGGTGTGGAGGATCATATCCCAAAGAAGCGTGGCAGACGTGGGGTCTGCAGCTGGTTGTGCAGCTGACAGACCCAGAGCTGGAGTCTTAGAAGCACATGGGATCCTGTGGTTAGGTCCAGTCACATCTGACTGGTATCTGTCCAGAGAGGGTGTGACACAGGGCCCTAAGGGATTTAATTAGCCAACAAAAACACCCCTACCTTGGACTCGTGGGCAGCCTTTCCCATGGGAATCACAGCGTGAGAGCGGTGAGCTGGGGATCCTTTGCAATCCTCACAAAGGGCTTTGCCATCCTCCTTACAGAACCATGTGAGCTCTTTGCCATGTTTCTCACAGACATTCCCTTTCCTACTCCTTTTCCACAGTTGTTTGATGAATTGTACTATGCTGCCCAGCTGTGTGTTGGACCTGAAGGCTCTTTTCTGGAACGTTTCTCCACACTGAGGACAGGTGGCTGTCTCCACTCCTGCACAGCGCTGGGTGATGCAGCCCCGGCAGAAGTTGTGCCCACACTCTATAGTCACTGGGTCTGTCAAATACTCCTGACAGATATGACAAATGGCATCTTCTAGCTCTCTACCAGCTAAGGATATTGGAGCCAGGGGTTCCAGACCCTCAGCCTTACGTTTTCTCTTCCCTGGTGGAGCAGGTGTCCCCATGGCTGCTGGGCTCTCAGTCTGTCTGTCTCTTTCCCCAGCTCTGTGTGTTCTGGTGTCACTGGTGGGAGGTGCCTGCTGCTGGCCTCTGCCCTGCTCCGTGCAGAGTGAGGTGAAGAAAAGGGAGGGGACTGGAGGAGAAGGAGGAGAAGGGAAACAGAAAAAAGGGGTGAGGAACTGACTGGGAGAGGAAGATGAATGACAGTTAGAAAGGGTTGGAAAGCTGCTCTGCCAGACACCCCCTCGCCAGTGAGCAGGAGCATGGAGGGGGTTTTAGCTCCGTGTTTGGCACTGGCGAGATGGACCCTGGAACACTACACCCGGTTCTAATGGCCGCATTTTGGAAAGGACGTTCAAAAGAGTGGAAAGGTTATAAAAAGAGCCACATATTTGATTTGAGGGCTGGAGAAAATGCCCTACAGGGGCAGACTGAAAGAGCTCGATCTGTTCAGTTTATCAAAAGGAAGAGTGAGAGGTAGCTTGATCATGGTGTTCATGTGCCTTACATTTCTAGTAAGGTTGAACCCTAAATGCACAAATACAGAGTGGGAAATAATTTTCTTGGCAGCAGCCCTGCTGAGAAAGATCTGGGAGTAGTGGTGAATCACAACCTCAACATGAGTCAGCAATGCGACGCTGTTGCAAAAAAAGCAAATGCAATTAAGAACGTAAGAACATAAGAATGGCCCTACTGGATCAGACCAAAGGTCCATCTAGCCCAGGATCCAGTCTTCCAACAGTACCCAGTGCCAGGAGCTCCAGAGGGAATGAACAGAACAGGTAATGATTAAAAGATCCATCCCCTGTTGCTCATTCCCAGCTTCCGGCAAACAGAGGCTAGGGACACCATTCCTGGCCATCCTGGCTAATAGCCATTATGGACCTATCCTCCATGAATTTATCTAGGTCTTTTTTGTACCCTGTTATGGTCTTAGCCTTCACAACATCCTCTGGCAAGGAGTTCCGTAGGTCAACTGTGCATTGTGAGAAGAAATACTTCCTTTTATTTGTTTTAAACCTGCTGCCTAGTAATTCCATTTTAGGTTGCATTAACAGAGGCATAGCATACAAGTCATGGGAGGTGACAGTACCGCTCTACTCAGCACTGGTTAGGCCGCAGCTGCAGTACTATGTCCAGTTTTGGCCACCAGTGTATAGAAAGGATGTGGAGAAACTGGAAAGGATCAAGAGGTGAGCGGCAAAGATGATCAAAGGGATGGAATGCAGCCATCTGAGAAAAGGCTGAAGGAACTGGGGTATGTTTAGTTTGGAAAAGAGAAGATGCGGGGGGAGGGCAGACACATGATAATCTTCAGGTATGTGAAAGGTGGCCATAAAAAAGATGAAGAAAAGTTGCTCTTTTGCCACAGAGGGCAGGACAAGAGGCAATGAGTTCAAACTACAGCATAGCAGATTCAGATTAAATCTCAGGGAAAACATCCTAACTGTAAGAACAACAGGGCAATGGAACAGAGGCCTCGGGAGGTCGTGGAAGCTCCTTCACTGGAGGTTTTCAAAAGGAAGCTGGGCAGCCCTCTGTCTCATATGGTTTAGACACAACAAATCCTGTATCTCAGCAGGGGTTAGACTAGATGGCCCTCGTGGCCCCATCTCACCCTGTGGTTCTATGATTCTAACAGGAAACACACATGGTGACAACACAGCCTGTAACAGCCACACCAGCTGCCCACATCCCATCTCTTCCCCCGGACTCTGCTCTTCCTTACTCCTACTGAAAGTGGCAGCTGCCTAATAAAGACACACACATGCCCCCAGCGCCCCCTGCTGAGCTCTCTGCTGAGCCCCTCTCCCTTCCCTCCAGCTGTTCTCTGCTGCCCTCGACTTGCCCAGGATCACCTGTGTCAGCAGCAAAATAAGATCCGGATGAAGCATGGTCTGAGGATGTCCCTCCCCCACCACACCCAGAGACCAGGGTGAAGCCCTGGCAGTCAGGTTTACTGGGCCCTGCCTCAGCGCAGGGGGCTGGACTTTGTGACTTCTCCAGAGCCCTTCCAGCCCAACATTTCTGTCGGTTAGCTCTGGCCTGTCTGAGACTCTCCGGGCCTTGGAGCCTGACCTGGTGCCCCTTGCAGTCAATGGTCAGATTCCCACTGGCTGTTGGATCTGGCCCTAGAGCACATCTTATCACCTGTGTATTGCACTGTGCATTGTTAGCGGCCTAGCGAGCCCCTGGGTTATTGTTACAGGGAGACACTGAGCTGAGCTCACAGAGTTCTGTCTTGTCTGTTAAATCTCCTCTGGGTTTCTGCCATCCTGCCCCTGAAAATGAAAATGCCAGAAAGTAACAGCAGCCCTGGGGCTGATCTGAGGGACTCTGCAGAGACACTGGGAGTTCTATTGCTCCGGAGGCTGAAGTGCAAAACCCAGCCCAAGCCAGGTGCCAGATAAGACGCAGGTTGCAGCTTTCAGTTGGAATGTGGCAAACCCCAGGTAACGGAAGAGGAAGGAGCAGGGAGAAACTGACAATGTGATTTTATTGGCTGTTCTTTTATGTGGCCACATTATTTCTTGCCCCCCCCCCTCACCCCAAGAAAATAGGCTCAGTCCAGTGAGAATGAGGGAGAAAAATAGCATTTAAAAATTAAGGGGAAAAGTTATGAAGACACCCCAGATAATGTCCAGATCTGCCCACCATTCCCAGGGAACTCTCCCCTCCCTCATCGTTTATGATCCTGCTGAGATAACGACCTTGGGTAACAGCAGCAGAAAGGTGCAGGTGGTGAGCGTGGGGTACAAAGGGTAACAATAAGCAGCATTTTATTGAGCTGCAGAGGGGAGCGGTGTCCAATGGGAGCCTCTGGGGTCAGAGTCTCTTTTTTTATTGCACATCATTGGACTATTATCTGACAGACAGGCCTTCAGTCAGGGTAACAGCAACGCTGAGCCTGTGTGCCCCAGAACACACTGACAGGAAACGATAATTAAACACCCTGCTGCCTGTGTGACCGAGCTCAGGGGATCTGAGACACTTCAGGTGCGGCTCTGAAGGGAGTTCCAGGGTAAGGTGCGTAACTCCCTGCTCTGCTACAGACTCCCTGTGTGGCCTTAGGTGAGTCACTTAGTCACTTACCTTTAGATGCAGATAGGCGCCTAGTGGAATTTTCAAAGGTGCCTGGGCACCTAGCTTCTAATGGGAGTTAAGAACCTAAGTGCTTTTGAAAATCCCACGAGATGCCTAACTACATCTTTAGGTGACTACAGACCTTCCAAAACCTGCCCCTTAGTCTCTGTCCCAGATTTGAAAAGCTATTTAGTCTCCTAAAGATGCAGACAGGAGCCTAGTGGGACTTCCAAAAGTGCCTGCGTGAGTTAGGTGCCTGACTCCCATGAATTCCTTTTAGCTCCTGCCCCTTCTGCACTCGTCCCATGCGTATTCCATTCAAGGCGCTTGCTGGCAGGAATGTCCATGAGAACAAGGGATTTCTACTGAATGTTATGAAATGTTCATAGAATATCAGGGTTGGAAGGGACCTCAGGAGGTCATCTAGTCCAACCCCCTGCTCAAAGCAGGACTGATCCCCAATTAAATCATCCCAGCCAGGGCTTTGTCAAGCCTGACCTTAAAAACTTCTAAGGAAGGAGATTCCACCACCTCCCTAGGTAACGCATTCCAGTGTTTCACCACCCTCCTAGTGAAAAAGTTTTTCCTAATATCCAACCTAAACCTTCCCCACTGAAACTTGAGACCATTACTCCTTGTTCTGTCATCTGCTACCACTGAGAACAGTCTAGATCCATCCTCTTTGGAACCCCCTTTCAGGGAGTTGAAAGCAGCTATCAAATTCCCCCTCATTCTTCTCTTCCGCAGACTAAATGATCCCAGTTCCCTCAGCCTCTCCTCATAAGTCATGCGTTCCAGTCCCCTAATCATTTTTGTTGCCCTCCGCCGGACGTTTTCCAATTTTTCCATGTCCTTCTTGTAGTGTGGGGCCCAAAACTGGACAAAGTACTCCAGATGAGGCCTCACCAATGTCGAATAGAGGGGAACGATCACGTCCCTCGATCTGCTGGCAATGCCCCTACTTATACATCCCAAAATGCTATTGGCCTTCTTGGCAACAACAGCACACTGCTGACTCATATCCAGCTTCTCATCCACTGTAACCCCTAGGTCCTTTTCTGCAGAACTGCTGCCGAGCCATTCGGTCCCTAGTCTGTAGCGGTGCATGGGATTCTTCCATCCTAAGTGCAGGACTCTGCACTTGTCCTTGTTGAACCTCATCAGAATTCTTTTGGCCCAATCCTCCAATTTGTCTAGGGCCCTCTGTATCCTATCCCTACCCTCCAGCGTATCTACCTCTCCTCCCAGTTTAGTGTCAACTGCAAACTTGCTGAGGGTGCAATCCACACCATCCTCCAGATCATTTATGAAGATATTGACAAATCCGGCCCGAGGACCGACCCTTGGGGCACTCCACTTGATACCGGCTGCCAACTAGACATGGAGCCATTGATCACTACCCGTTGAGCCCAACAATCTAGCCAGATTTCTACCCACCTTATAGTCCATTCATCCAGCCCATACTTCTTTAACTTGCTGGCAAGAATACTGTGGGAGACCGTGTCAAAGTCAAGGAACAACAGGTCCACTGCTTTCCTCTCATCCACAGAGCCAGTTATCTCGTCATAGAAGGCAATTAGATTAGTCAGGCTTGACTTGCCCTTGGTGAATCCATGCTGATGGTTCCTGATGACTTTCCTCTCCTCTAAGTGCTTCAGAATTGATTCCTTGATTCATGGGAAGCAATGTCTGACCATTTAGGCCCTGATCCAACAAGGTCTTTAAGTATGTGCATAACTTTCAGCATGCAAACAACCCCACCAAAGTCTTAATCACAAATATTTTCACCAAACACCTGTTTCTAAGAGTTAAATTCATCTGTAGCAAGGTCGAAAAATCACAGGCATGGTGCCTCCTGCTGGTCATCTTGGTAATTAGCTCAAATCCAGCTCCAGAACACCTCCTTCCGGCCAGTGTCCTGCCTGCCTTAGGCCCCGTGTCCCGCCTGGATCCTGGTGCCCCTTTACCCAGCATTACTCCACACTTTGGGTTTCCCCTCCGAGGGGAACCCCCAAACCTCTAAACCCACCTTGCCTCAGCGGCTACTGCCAGTCATCATCTAGCTCCCATTCTCTGGGGCAGACTCCAGTCTGTAATGGCCACTCATCATTGGCAAGGCAGTTGGACCAGCTGCCTCTGCCTATCCTCAGGCTGCCCCTCTGTAGCTCCACTACCTTCTTCGGCCTTAACCAAGGCCTCAGCCTGGTAAGTTGCCAGGCTTGAGCTCCCCAGCTCCTTTGCCCAGCACTGCTCTGTCCGGTACCCTGCTTTGCATATGTCCTATTATCATACTCAGCCTTCCTGTCTGGAGTGCTGTGCAATGAGTGCTGCACTTCAGGATGGCTATACTGCATGGTGATGGGGGTTGAGTGCAGGGGGTAAGGGTCATAGTTTTCAGGGCTGGGTGGTGAAGCTACAGGTGTTGGAGGCAGCTGGTGGCGATAAGTACCCAGATGTTGGGGAAAGTGGGTTGGAGGTGACATGGGGGCACAAGGGAAAGAGTTTTGGGACAAGGGCTGCAGGGGGGGCAGGAGCGGCAGTGCTCCGCCTGCATGGCTACGAGTGTTTGGATCGAGTCCGCTTGGCGCTCATGATGCTTATCAGCCACTCTGTGCTTTGGTGCCGGCGATCTACATTCTGCTGGCGGACCATCCTTTCACTCTCCCGCCATCCTGCACTTTTTCATTTTCATTAAGGGACTGCTGCATGACTTCATGCAGCATGTCCTCTTTACTTCTACGTGGCCTATTCCTGATTCTTTGCAGTCTCTCAGCCAGTGATAACACGGACAGCTGAGATCTCAAGGTTGCATCTGTAAAGGTAAAATGCAATACTTAACAGAGGCAGCATTGTTTACACATAGCAATGATTCCCCCGTACTTAAGGAGGGCAAGCACAGTCTACACAATAGCATAATTTGCAAACAGGAAGGGGATTTTCAAAATTCCCAGAGAATTTAAAGGGCTGGTCTGATGGTTGGTCACCTGAGGGCAAGGCAGTAGAGTTCAAACTGATGACCAGAGTGACTAGAATAGGCATTGTGGGACACCTCTGGAGGCCCATCAGAGTGCATTAACAAACCAGGGTGTCCACATTGCCCATCCCAAAGCGAGCGCATATAACCCACAGGAGCCCCAAAATAGTGAGTAAGCACAGGGTCAAGGGGGACTGACTGTTTCATGGCTGTACTGTCTTCTGGGGTTCTGTGCCTTGGGGAGAGCCAACAGCTGCAGGGGGCCCCTATACTGAACACTGTCCCCACATTTTCCACAGGAGTTCGTCCTGGAAGATATCTCGCTGCTGAGGGTGACCTGGGAAGCAAGATATGCTGCAACAATGCGGCTTCCACCCTGGCCCATATGCAGCTTGCCTGTGTGCAGCAATGGTCCCCCTGCCCCTCATGGCACAGTGGCGTGGACATGTTAGCCTGACAGGGACAAGGACCACAGTGGCTCTCCCAAGAAACCTGCACAAGCGCATTGCCCAAGTTCTGGCTGAAACCTTTGAAGAGATCACTGAGGCTGATTACTGCAATGTGAGAGAGCACATCAACGCCCTATTCAGCATCTAGACATGCATGCAGCCCTAGCCCTCCTCGCCCCAAAAGCCCGCACCGAATAACTTCCTTCCCCAAATAAAAGCCGCTTACTGGGAACCTCCTCTGGTGTATGTCCTTCCCCAAGCACCGGCCGCCGCGACTGGCTACCTTCCTCCTGGCTTGAAAACAGCTCCTGGCTGCATGCCTCCAGGGATTCCAGGATGTCTTCCTCCACCCTCGCTCCTGCTTTGCTCCTCTTCCTGCCTTGTTGGACTGGGCTCTGAAGTGTCTATGGTGGTAATTGGAGTGGAGGTGGGGTTGCCCAGAAGTATCGCGTCCAGCTCTTTGTAGAAATGGCAGGTCGTGGAGGCAGCACCGGAGCGGCGGTTTGCCTCGCGGGCTTTGCGGTATGCATTCCGCAGCTCCTTCACCTTAACCCTGCACTGCAGTGCATCCCAGTCATGGCCCCTTTCCATCATGTCCCTTGATATCTGCCCGAAGGTATTGTAATTCCTATGGCTGGAGTGCAGCTGGGACTGGACAGCTTCCTCCCCCCAAACACTGATGAGGTTCAGCACCTCGCCATTGCTCCATTCTGGGGATCACCTGGCACATGGAGGCATGGTCACCTGGAAAGATTCGCTGAGAGCACTCCACACTTGGCTGAGCAAACAGGAAGGGGATTTTCAAAATTCCCAGAGAATTTAAAGGGCGGGTCTGATGGTTGGTCACCTGAGGGCAGGGCAGTAGAGTTCAAACTGATGACCAGAGTGACTAGAAGAGGCATTGTGGGACACTTCTGGAGGCCGATCAGAGTGCATTAACAGACCAGGCGGTCCACACTGGCATCGCAGCGCTCCAGCGGGGGTGCATCAAACGTTATTCCATTCGCCGAGGTGGAGTACCAGGAGTGCTGTAGCCGTGGAGTCAGAGTGCTCTACATGCCTTGCCAGTGTAGACGCATCGTGAGTGAGAGCGCACTGGGCTGCTTTAATGTGCTCTAACTCGCAAGCGTAGCCATGCCCGTAGTCACAAACTGGGCCGTTCCTACAGTCATCTTCCATCAGTGATGTCTGGATCCTTAATCACAAACTGGGTACTGGATGTTTACACAGCTGCTCCTTATCTTATACTTTGCATTTCAGGTTCATCAATTCGCACTCCTTGGATCATCAAGCCAAGGGTGATACTGGTGTCTCCTTTTCCTTCACTCTTTCTTCTCTAATTAGGCCCATCTGCTACTAACATCCTATCTCTTATTTGCTATACACACATACCTCATTCACACAAAGAACAGCTCTACATTCTTTCTCCAAGCAATGAGAGGAAACAGCAGAGGGGCTGTTAAACAATTTTCTAACAAGCAGGCTTGTAACAGAACATCATGATTCTTAAACAGATCCATTTCATATTACTACTTTAGCTTATAAAACAAATTACTACTACTAATTTAATAAATCCAAAACAGCTTAATAGACCAAGGGAACTTTGTGCGGGCTTGGGTTCTTTGGCTAACACCCCCACCGGTGTGGCCAATGTCATACTGGCAGGAACAGGGTGGCAAGCTCTGCAAAATGGCATCCTCTATAATAATACCAGACAAGACCACATCTGGTACTGGACAGGGAAAAAACCTTTCCAAAAACAGCACTGTCCTATTCAAAACCAGACAAATGGCCTGCCTAGAGCTGTGCATTAAATAAGTTTTTAAACCAGTTTAATTAAACCTGTATGAAAGACTGTGTGGACACTCTTAGGGTATGTCTACACTACGAAAGTAGGTCGAATTTATAGAAGTCGGTTTTTTAGAAATCGGTTTTATATATTCGAGTGTGTGTGTCCCCACAGAAAATGCTCTAAGTGCATTAAGTGCATTAACTTGGCGGAGTGCTTCCACACCGTGGAATGCTACCGAGGCAAGCATCGACTTCCGGAGTGTTGCACTGTGGGTAGCTATCCCACAGTTCCCGCAGTCTCTGCTGCCCATTGGAATTCTGGGTTGAGATCCCAATGCCTGATGGGGCTAAAACATTGTCGCGGGTGGTTCTGGGTACATATTGTCAGGTCCCCGTTCCCTCCCTCCCTCCGTGAAAGCAGCAGCAGACAATCGTTTTGCACCTTTTTTCCTGAGTTACCTGTGCAGACGCCATACCACGGCAAGCATGGAACCCACTCAGGTAACCGTCACCGTATATCTCCTGGGTGCTGGCAGACGTGGTACTGCATTGCTACACAGCAGCAGATTATTGCCTTTTGGCAGCAGACAGTGCAGTATGATTGGTAGCCATCGTCGACGTAGTCCTGGGTGCTCTTTTAACCAGGCGCCTGGGCAAACATGGGAGTGACTCAGCGAGGTCATTTCCCTTGTTTCATCTCATGGTGATTCAGTCCTACCGGCAGTGCACTGTCTTTTAACCTGCAGCTACCGGAAGATGATGGCCAGTCGTCATACTGCACCGGCTTCTGCCAAGCACCCAGGAGATGACGATGGCTAGCGGTTGTACTGCACAGTCTGCTGCCAGCAAGATAGATGAAGTGGCTCAAAACAAGAAATAGACCAGATTTTTTTTTTATTCATTTTCTCCTCCCTCTGTGAAATCAATGGCCTGCTAAACCCAGTTTTGAGTTCTATCCTTGAAGTTTTGAGTTCTATCCTTGAGGGGGCCATTCAGTTTCTCGCAAACCCACCCCCTTTGTTGATTTTAATTCCCTGTAAGCCATGTCGTCAGTCGCCCCTCCCTCCGTCAGAGCAACGGCAGACAATTGTTCTGAGCCTTTTTTCTGTGCAGACGCCCATGCCAAGGCAAGCCTGGAGGCCGCTCAGCTCACTTTGGCAATTAGGAGCACATTAAACAGCACACGCATTATCCAGCAGTATACGCAGCACCAGAACCTAGCAGAGCGATACCGGGTGAGGAGGCGATGTCAGCGCGGTGACGAGAGTGATGAGGACATGGACAGAGACTTCTCTCAAACCACGGGCCCTGGCAATGCAGGCATCATGGTGCTAATGGGGCAGGTTCATGTGGTGGAACGCCGATTCTGGGCTCGGGAAACAAGCACAGACTGGTGGGACCGCATAGTGTTGCAGTTCTGGGACGATTCCCAGTGGCTGTGAAACTTTCGCATGCGTAAGGGCACTTTCATAGAACTTTGTGACTTGCTTTCCCCTGCCCTGAAGAACATGAATACCAAGATGAGAGCAGCCCGCACAGTTGAGAAGCGAGTGGCGATAGCCCTGTGGAAACTTGCAATGCCAGACAGCTACCAGTCAGTTGGGAATCAATTTCATAGAATCATAGAATATCAGGGTTGGAAGGGACCTCAGGAGGTCATCTAGTCCAACCCCCTGCTCAAAGCAGGACCAATCCCCAACTAAATCATCCCAGCCAGAGCTCTGTCAAGCCTGACCTTAAAAACCTCTAAGGAAGGAGATTCTACCACCTCCCTAGGTAACGCATTCCAGTGTTTCACCACCCTCCTGGTGAAAAAGTTTTTCCTAATATCCAACCTAAACCTCCCCCACTGCAACTTGAGACCATTACTCCTTGTTCTG
This sequence comes from Caretta caretta, assembly GCF_965140235.1. Classification (NCBI taxonomy): domain Eukaryota; kingdom Metazoa; phylum Chordata; order Testudines; family Cheloniidae; genus Caretta; species Caretta caretta. The sequence continues at coordinate 35,741,869 of NC_134219.1, forward strand.
TCCTCTTCTACCACTGAGAATAGTCTAGAACCATCCCCTTTGGAACCACCTCTCAGGTAGTTGAAAGCAGCTATCAAATCCCCCCTCATTCTTCTCTTCTGCACACTAAACAATCCCAGTTCCCTCAGCATCTCCTCAAAAGTCATATGTTCCAGACCCCTAATCATTTTTGTTGCCCTTCGCTGGACTCTCTCCAATTTATCCACATCCTTCTTGTAGTGCGGGGCCCAAAACTGGACACAGTACTCCAGATGAGGCCTCACCAATGTCAAATAGAGGGGGACGATCACGTCCCTCGATCTGCTCGCTATGCCCCTGCTTATACATCCCAAAATGCCATTGGCCTTCTTGGCAACAAGGGCACACTGTTGACTCATATCCAGCTTCTCGTCTACTGTCACCCCTAGGTCCTTTTCCGCAGAACTGCTGCCTAGCCATTCGGTCCCTAGTCTGTAGTGGTCCATTGGGTTCTTCCGTCCTAAGTGCAGGACCCTGCACTTATCCTTGTTGAACCTCATCAGATTTCTTTTGGCCCAATCCTCCAATTTGTCTAGGTCCCTCTGTATCCTATCCCTACCCTCCAGCGTATCTACCACTCCTCCTAGTTTAGTATCATCCGCAAATTTGATAAGAGTGCAATCCACACCATCCTCCAGATCATTTATGAAGATATTGAACAAAACCGGCCCGAGGACCGACCCTTGGGGCACTCCACTTGATACCGGCTGCCAACTAGACATGAAGCCATTGATCACTACCCGTTGAGCCCGACAATCTAGCCAACTTTCTACCCACCTTATAGTGCATTCATCCAGCCCATACTTCTTTAACTTGCTGACAAAAATACTGTGGGAGACCGTGTCAAAAGCTTTGCTAAAGTCAAGGAACAACACGTCCACTGCTTTCCCTTCATCCACAGAGCCAGTTATCTCGTCATAGAAGGCAATTAGATTAGTCAGGCATGACCTTCTCTTGGTGAATCCATGCTGACTGTTCCTGATCACTTTCCTCTCCTCGAAGTGCTTCAGAATTGATTTCTTGAGGACCTGCTCCATGATTTTTCTGGGGACTGAGGTGAGACTGATTGGCCTGTAGTTCCCAGGATCCTCCTTCTTCCCTTTTTTAAAGATTGGCACTACATTAGCCTTTTTCCAGTCATCCGGGACTTCTCCCGTTCGCCACGAGTTTTCAAAGATAATGGCCAATGGCTCTGCAATCACAGCTGCCCGTTTACCATTCTCCTTTAGCACTCTCGGATGCAACGCATCCGGCCCCATGGATTTGTGCACATCCAGCTTTTCTAAATAGTCCCTAACCACCTCTTTCTCCACAGAGGGCTGGCCACCTACTCCCCATGCTGTGATGCCCAGCGCAGCAGTCTGGGAGCTGACCTTGTTCGTGAAGACAGAGGCAAAAAAAGCATTGAGTACATTAGCTTTTTCCACATCCTCTGTCACTAGATTGCCTCCCTCATTCATTAAGGGGCCCACACTTTCCTTGGCTTTCTTCTTGTTGCCAACATACCTGAAGAAACCCTTCTTGTTACTCTTAACATCTCTTGCTAGCTGCAGCTCCAGGTGTGATTTGGCCCTCCTGATTTCATTCCTACATGCCCGAGCAATATTTTTATACTCTTTCCTGGTCATTTGTCCAATCTTCCACTTCTTGTAAGCTTCTTTTTTGAATTTAAGATCCGCAAGGATTTCACTCTTAAGCCAAGCTGGTAGCCTGCCATATTTACTATTCTTTCGACACATCGGGACGGTTTGTCCCTGTCACCTCAACAGGGATTCCTTGAAATACAGCCAGCTCTCCTGGACTCCTTTCCCCTTCATGTTAGTCCCCCGGGGATCCTACCCATCAGTTCCCTGAGGGAGTCGAAGTCTGCTTTCCTGAAGTCCAGGGTCCGTATCCTGCTGCTTACCTTTCTTCCCTGTGTCAGGATCCTGAACTCAACCAACTCATGGTCACTGCCTCCCAGATTCCCATCCACTTTTGCTTCCCCTACTAATTCTTCCCAGTTTGTGAGCAGCAGGTCAAGAAAAGCTCCCCCCCTAGTTGGCTCCTCTAGCACTTGCACCAGGAAATTGTCCCCTATGCTTTCCAAAAACTTCCTGGATTGTCTGTGCACTGCTGTATTGCTCTCCCAGCAGATATCAGGAAGATTAAAGTCGCCCATGAGAACCAGGGCATGTGATCTCGTAGCTTCTGCGAGTTGCCGGAAGAAAGCCTCATCCACCTCATCCCCCTGGTCCGGTGGTCTATAGCAGACTCCCACCACTACATCACCCTTGTTGCTCACACTTCTAAACTTAATCCAGAGACACTCAGGTTTTTCTGCAGTTTCGTACCGGAGCTCTGAGCAGTCATACTGCTCCCTTACATACAGTGCTACTCCCCAACCTTTTCTGCCCTGCCTGTCCTTCCTGAACAGTTTATAACCATCCATGACAGTACTCCAGTCATGTGAGTTATCCCACCAAGTCTCTGTTATTCCAATCACGTCATAATTCCTTGACATCACCAGGACCTCCAGTTCTCCCTGCTTGTTTCCAAGGCTTTGTACATTTGTATATAGACACTTGAGATAACCTGCTGATCGCCCCCCCATTCTCACTATGAGGGAGGAGCCCTCCCCTCACAGATGTTCCTGCCTGTGCTTCTTCCCGGTATCCCGCTTTCCCACTTACCTAAGGGCTTTGGTCTCCTTCCCCTGGTGAACCTAGTTTAAAGCCCTCCTCACTAGGTTAGCCAGCCTGCTCACAAAGATGCTCTTCCCTCTCTTCGTTAGGTGGAGCCCATCTCTGCCCAGCATTCCTCCTTCTTGGAACACCATCCCATTGTCAAAGAATCCAAAGCCTTCTCTCCAACACCACCTGTGTAGCCATTTGTTGACTTCCACGATTCGACGGTCCCTGCCCCGGCCTTTTCCTTCCACGGGGAGGATGGACAAGAACACCACTTGCGCCTCAAACTCCTTTATCCTTCTTCCCAGAGCCACGTAGTCTGCAGTGATCCGCTCAAGGTCATTCTTGGCAGTATCATTGGTGCCCACGTGGAGAAGCAGGAAGGGGGAATTTGGAGTTGGCAAATCTACTGTGGGGGCTGCTGTGATGCAAGTAGCCCACGCAATCAAAGATCTGCTGATATCAAGGGTAGTGACCCTGGGAAATGTGCAGGTCATAGTGGATGACTTTGCTGCAATGGGATTCCCTAACTGTGGTGGGGCCATAGATGGAACCCATATCCCTATCTTGGCACCGGAGCACCAAGCCGGCGAAGGGGTACATAAACCGCAAGGGGTATTTTTCAATAGTGCTGCAAGCTCTGGTGGATCACAAGGGACGTTTCACCAACATCAACGTGGGATGGCCGGGAAAGGTACATGATGCTCGCATCTTCAGGAACTCTGGTCTGTTTCAAAAGCTGCAGGAAGGGACTTTATTCCCAGACCAGAAAATAACTGTTGGGGATGTAGAAATGCCTATAGTTATCCTTGGGGACCCAGCCTACCCCTTAATGCCCTGGCTCATGAAGCCATACACAGGCAGCCTGGACAGTAGTCAGGAGCTGTTCAACTACAGGCTGAGCAAGTGCAGAATGGTGGTAGAATGTGCATTTGGACGTTTACAGGCGCGCTGGCGCAGTTTACTGACTCGCTTAGACCTCAGACTGTTATTACTGCTTGCTGTGCGCTCCACAATATCTGTGAGAGTAAGGGGGAGACGTTTATGGCGGGGTGGGAGGTTGAGGCAAATCACCTGGCTGCTGGTTACGCGCAGCCGGACACCAGGGCAGTTAGAAGAGCACAGGAGGGCGCGGTACGCATCAGAGAAGCTTTGAAAACCAGTTTCATGACTGGCCAGGCTACGGTGTGAAAGTTCTCTTTGTTTCTCCTTGATGAAACCCCCCACCCCTTGGTTCACTCTACTTCCCTGTAAGCTAACCACCCTCCCCTCCTCCCTTCAATCACCGCTTGCAGAGGCAATAAAGTCATTGTTGCTTCACATTCATGCATTCTTTATTCATTCATCACTCAAATGGGGGATGACTACCAAGGTAGCCCTGGAGGGGTGGTGGCGGAGGGAAGGAAAATGCCACACAGCACTTTAAAAGTTTACAACTTTAAAATTTGTATTTGAATGCCAGCCTTCTGTTTTTTGGGCAAACCTCTGTGGTGGAGTGGCTGGTTGGCCGGGGGCCCCCCCACCGCGTTCTTGGGCGTCTGGGTGTGGAGGCTATGGAACTTGGGGAGGAGGGCGGTTGGTTACACAGGGGCTGTAGTGGCAGTCTGTGCTCCAGCTGCCTTTGTTGCAACTCAACCATACACTGGAGCATATTGGTTTGATCCTCCAGCAGCCTCAGCATTGAATCCTGCCTCCTCTTATCACAGTGCTGCCACATCTGAGCTTCAGCCCTGTCTTCAGCCCGGCAGTTACTCTCTTCAGCCCGCCACCTCTCCTCCCAGTCATTTTGTGCTTTCCTGCACTCTGACATTATTTGCCTCCACGCATTCGTCTGTGCTCTGTCAGTGTGGGAGGACAGCATGAGCTCAGAGAACATTTCATCACGAGTGCAATTTTTTTTCTTTCTAATCTTCACTAGCCTCTTGGAAGGAGAAGATCCTGTGATCACTGAAACACATGCAGCTGGTGGAGAAAAAAAAAGGGACAGCGGTATTTAAAAAGACACATTTTATAAAACAATGGCTACACTCTTTCAGAGTAAACCTTGCTGTTAACATTACATACATAGCACATGTGCTTTCGTCGCATTTTGCCTCCCTCCACCGCGTGGCTACCCCCTCAACCCTCCCCCCTCCCCATGGCTAACAGCGCGGAACATTTCTGTTTAGCCACAGGCAAACAGCCCAGCAAGAACGGGCACCTCTGAGTGTCCCCTGAAGAAAAGCACCCTATTTCAACCAGGTGACCATGAATTATATCTCACTCTCCTGAGGATAACACAGAGAGATAAGTTTCAGAGTAACAGCCGTGTTAGTCTGTATTCGCAAAACGAAAAGGAGTCTCTAAGGTGCCACAAGTACTCCTTTTCTTTTTACAGAGAAATAAAGAATGGATGTTGTTTGAGTGTCAGCAAACATACACTGCAATGCTTTGTTGTACAATGATTCCCAAGTACATGCTACTGGCCTGGAGTGGTAAAGTGTCCTCAATAAGGCTGCCCTCCTCAGAAACCTTTTGCAAAGGCTTTGGGAGTACATCCAGGAGAGCCGAGAATGCCAGGGCAAATTAATCCTTTCACATGCTTGCTTTTAAACCATGTATAGTATTTTAAAAGGTACACTCACCAGAGGTCCCTTTTCCACCTGTCGGGTCCAGGAGGCAGTCTTGGGTGGGTTTGGGGGGTACTGGCTCCAGATCCAGGGTGAGAAACAGTTCCTGGCTGTCGGGAAAAAGCGGTTTCTCCGCTTGCTTGCTGTGAGCTATCTACAACCTCATCATCATCATTATCTTCTTCGTCCCCAAAACCTGCTTCCGTGTTGCCTCCATCTCCATTGAAGGAGTCAAACAACACGGCTGGGGTAGTGGTGGCTGAACCCCCTAAAATGGCATGCAGCTCATCATAGAAGCGGCATGTTTGGGGCTCTGACCTGGAGCGGCCGTTCGCCTCTCTGGTTTTCTGGTAGGCTTGCCTCAGCTCCTTAAGTTTCATGCAGCACTGCTTCGGGTCCCTGTTATGGCCTCTGTCCTTCATGCCCTGGGAGATTTTGACAAAGGTTTTGGCATTTCGAAAACTGGAACGCAGTTCTGATAGCACGGATTCCTCTCCCCAAACAGCGATCAGATCCCGTACCTCCCGTTCGGTCCATGCTGGAGCTCTTTTGCGATTCTGGGACTCCATCATGGTCACCTGTGCTGATGAGCTCTGCATGGTCACCTGCAGCTTGCCACGCTGGCCAAACAGGAAATGAGATTCAAAAGTTCGCGGGTCTTTTCCTGTCTACCTGGCCAGTGCATCTGAGTTGAGAGCGCTGTCCAGAGCGGTCACAATAGAGCACTCTGGGATAGCTCCCAGAGGACAATACCGTCAAATTGTGTCCACAGTACCCCAAATTCGACCCGGCAAGGCCGATTTAAGCGCTAATCCACTTGTCAGGGGTAGAGTAAGGAAATCGATTTTAAGAGCCCTTTAAGTTGAAAAAAAGGGCTTCATCGTGTGGACAGGTGCAGGTTTACATCGATTTAACGCTGCTAAATTCGACCTAAAGTCCTAGTGTAGACCAGGGCTTATTTTGGTTTGAACAAGGCTTATTTCAGTTAATCTGAAGTTAATTAGGAATCAGGTTAATCTAGACTGCGGTAAACTGCTTTTAAAATGAAATAAGAGGAGCGTCCACATAGGGATTCACTCTCATATAACTAAATTGGTTTAAAACACAATATCAGTGAAACTGGTGCAACTGTCTGATGTAGACAAGGCCTGAGGCCTTGCCTAGATTCCAAGTTGCACTAGTTTAGTTAAACCAGTGTAAAATCCAATATGGACACACTTATCTTGATCCAGAGTGGCCTATTTTGGTTTAGCTTAAGCCAGTGAGAAATCTACTTAAGCTAAATCGACGTGAGCACCTCTTAGGCCTGTGTTTGTCCCAGTATAACGTTTTTGGTCAGCGGTGTGACTTTCCACCTAAATAGTTCTAGCTCTACAAACCATAGAGCAGCTGCATTTAGATCAGTATAAAAGTGACTCCTACCAGTAGAGCTTATTCCCCTCCCCATAAGGGAACAGCTATACTGATATAAACACCTTTGTACAGGTATAACTCCCTCTGCACTAGGGGGGTGGTTAATCACATTGGTTTAAAAAGACACTATTAGTTAAACAGGTGCAAATGCATGTGCAGCAAAGGCCCAGCATTGACAGTTGTGATGATTAACGTGTTATTTCACATTTAATGAGCTTTAGTTTAAAAAGGCCCCAACACTCTTCTGGAGAAATCAAATGGTGAATCCCTTCCTGTCTCCCCATCCCGGGGACTCCTGGTGCAGACTCTGCCCCACAGACTGGCTGTTGCACAAGGGAAAGTGCTACTGGGTTTCTGAGGACAATACGGAGAGGACTGGGAGCCATGCGATAGCTTGGCAAAGAGGGCTCAAGCCCTAGGGATCCAGGACTTGGATGAAATGGTGATGTGAAATGTGGCGGGTGGGAACTTCAGCTGGAGAGAGACCTGGTCTTTCCTGGATGGCAGAGCAGAGGAGTTGCAGGGACTGGGGAACCTCAGAAACCTTCCCTGACTGCAGGAAGCTCCCTGCTGGGGAGTGGGGAGACAGCTGCCGGGCAGCTTCAGAGCAGTTATTTGTCTGTGCATCTCCTCTCCACTTCCCATGGAATGATCCTGCAGCCTTCAGCAATGAATACAATGCATGCAGGGAGTCAGCCACCTGCGTGCCTAGGGGTGTAGCAATGGCAGTGTGTGACATTCTGTACCTTAGGGAAGCGTATTGTAACCCCAATATTCTTCATTTTCATATAATCGTGATCTCACATATAAAGCATGCCTTGAAGTTATGAGGGCATATGAAGTTATGAGAATTGTGTTGTACAGACGGTCCCCAACTTACACAATCGTTCCATTCCGGAACGCCTTGCACAATTTAAATTTTGCGTAAGTTGGAAATGTATACCTGACCATTACACAAAAAAACAAAACAAAACAAAACAAAACAAAAAAACCCCCCAAACCTCCTATTTCTAGCTCATGGAACTTTTTCTGTAAGTGCAGATTTGCATAAGTCAGGTCTTGTGTAACTTGGGGAGCATCTGTATGGTGGTCACTAAAGCTTGCTGTAAATTGGTGAATCAGCCAGATATTAGCTCCCCAGAGGCAACAGCAAGGAAAGTAACCAACGCCCGGGCGGGGTGTCAAATAGCCTATTAACAGCCATTGTCCAGCAAGGGAGCTACAATGCAATGACTCACCTGCATGAGGCCCCACCAGGGAAATTGCTCAACATTGCTTGAAGAGACTCAGAAATGCCCCACAGACATGCCTGGACTTGTGTTCTACAAGCACATGGACTGAGAGTGTAAAACAGACAGAGTGGACACATACTGGGCCCTTCTCCTGCCCCCACCTTCACTGCAAGCAACCAAGACACTGAGAAGAAGACAAGACTCCAACACAGGAGATTGGCCCAGGTTTAAGGAACAAACCTGTGTATTAGGGACTGCAATATCCAGTGGAGTGAGAAAAATTGCTTACTCTAGTTGCTGCCCAGTCTAATAGGGTTGAGAGGTTAGACTGCATGCTTATATTTTCTTTTCTTTTGGTAACCACTCTGACTTGTTATGCTTTGACTTATAATCACTTAAAATCTATCTTTATAGTTAATAAATCTGTTTGTTTATTCTACCTGAAGCAGTGCATTTGGTTTGAAGTGTGTCAGAGACTCCCCTTGAGATAACAAGCCTGGTACATATCAATTTCTTTGTTAAACTGACAAACTTATATAGGCTTGCAGTGTCCAGTGTTCAAAATAGGTAGAAGAATTTTTCCACTTGGAACTATGACAGCACATGAGGTGGAGAAGAAGACATGTAAAATTATATATCAACATGGCTGTCCAGAGCAGATACTGGCAGATCTGGGTTCTGAATTAAATAATGAGGTAACAGTTTACATCTGGTGTTATTTTCACTATACGGTCAATTACACAGTAATGGCCATGTGACAGGCGGCTGTTAGCTACAAACTGAGCCCTTTGGAAGCCAGCGCCCTGGTCACTGAGAACACCCAGGGCACCGGGTGCAGTTAGAGTAGGAGGGACTGAGTAGTTTGGGTTCGGAAGGGCAGAGGGGATCACTTGCACCTGTAAGAAGCCTGATGAGGTCACTAGCTCAGCGCTGAGAAGAAAGCACCAGGATAAAAGCCTGAATCAGGGAGCAGGAAGGGGGCTCCTCATAACTGCTGCTATGGTGTGATGCACCATAAAAAGTAATAAAGACACTTGGTGGAGGTTCCCTGGCAGACTGGAGGCTGCTTAATTCACACAGAGGTCTGCCAGCCAGGGGTTGCAGGAACTGATGGGGGAGCCCATTTATAGTTAGAAAATTAAAAATGAACATTGCCTGCAGTCTCTTCATGACACTTCATGCTGTAAATTGTGAGTGACGACACATTTGTATGTCTTGTCAGATAGTGAAAACCATGTTGTATATTAACCTATTTGCCAACATATTTTCCCATGTACTAACACAATAAGATTGGATAAGAAACCACAGTAATTACACATAATTCAGTGAGAAATAGGGAAAGGAATGCAGATATTTCTGAAGGAAATTTTAGGGAAAAATTATCTATTTTTAGATTAAAATTTCCCACTGTTAAAAACTAGGAAAAACACATAGCTTCAGCAGCCCATGCCACCTAGATATCAGCAGACTGGATAAAAACACAAATGAATCCATCAAAAGATAATTTAGGGTATCTATTTTCAAATAATCAAGGTAAATTTAGGGCACAGTGCCATGAATGGCATATTGTGAATAAATCTTCAAAACTGAATTATGACATTGAAAATGTTCATAACGCATCACGTTTAAAACAAAAAGTAGTCCTAGAAATGCCGTGTGATGTGCCTCCCCTCACACTCCGCTCAGCCAGCTCTTCCAGAAATTAGGTTCAATCGCTAATTTCAAGGAATTAGACCAATCGGTCACTATTTTTACAGAGCATTCCAGAAGGTGGTGGCCAGAACCCAGAGGAATTGTGATGAATTTCCTGGAGCAACTTTATTTTCTTTGTACTCTAAACCTCACATGACAACAAAAATATCACCCTTTTGACTGATTTGTGGCCGAGAAGAAAGGTTTCCCAATAAAGCTTCACCAGATTTCATGTTATGTGTCATTAAGTGCCAGCGTCTTCAATACAATTAAGTTAATTTGTGATGATTCAGTGAAGGAATACAACCTCTTCTCTATTTCTTTACCAAACTACATTCGTTGTGTCCTTATAACCAAGAACATGAAAAGCCCAGCCATACATTGAAAACAACAGTGGACACTGACAGTACATTGCCTGCAAATAATATTTCTAAAGAAAAATAAAACAAAAAAAATGAGATTGTAGAAGAGATTTCTGTATACAGCAAGAGAACATTTGAGGTTGGGGACCGTGTTTTGTTTATTGATGTAAGAAAAAGAAAGGAAGGATCATATCTTGATTACCGATTATATGTAGCTACAAATTTAAAAATGACATGAATTAATGCTGACAGAACTTCAAAGAATATTATATAATCTTGTGTGAGTTAATTTAAATATATTGCTTAATTAATTCTATCATTTTTTCACCTATTAATTTTCAAAGATGTAGTGCAGGGGGTGGGTGTATGTGCCCTGCCTTCCAGAGAGAACCAGTCAACACAATAAAGAGAGGGGGAGAGACAGAGCAGCTGCACATGTGTGTAGCTGTGATGTTTTTGACACACGTACATTGTAACTGAACCACCCAGTCTGACAATTTAATAGTTTATTTTGTTAAGATAAATATTTTGGATTTTTTGAAATTCCACAGTTGAAATACAAATGATGTTATTTAGAGAAGTTAAACTTCAATATAGATTTGAGGGAGGAATCAAAAAATAAATGTAAATAATTCCATTTCTAAAAATATGTTTAGATGTTTGTTTTTGAAATACTGTTGAAATGTAAATTAAAATAATCTTGTATTTACACCTTGTTACAATAATATTTTCTAAATTAGAATAATCTTTTTTGTTTCATATTTTACACTGAGATTTCACAAGGGGTAGAAAATTCTGACAGGAGTGAATGACCCCATCCACCACCATCTGCTACCTCTGGGGCAGGGGACGGGGAAAGATGAGGGCTAGGGGTTGCCAGGTGTCCGGTTTTCGACTGGAACCTCCAGTTGAAAAGGGAAACTGGCAGTGTCCAGTCAGCAAAAAAGTCCAGTTGCCATCAGTAACTGGCGTCCACTACTGGGGGTGGGGGGGGGGGGTGGGGGGGGGGAAGAGCAGCAGTGCTGGGAGGGGCCAGTCTCCACTGCAGGGGTCACTGTCAGGGACAGAGATTCCCTCCGACCTGAGCTGGGACCGGGCAGATTATCAGCGGAGCCACATTTGTACCCCCAGCTTTGTGACCAGGATATAAATAAGGGCGGAGCGTCCCGGAGAAGGTGTCAGTGAAAGTGAAGAGATGGGACCCGTCAGTCACATTGTAAAACGAGACCTCGCCCGCCTCATAGTCCAGGAAAATCCCCACCCGGCCGGGCCGGACGCTCACGGGGATGAGGGGAGAGGTGGAGGTGCCAGCCTTGTATTCCCCACCCCTCAGCCACATGACCCAGCATCCATTCCCAGGTGTGGGTGTGACCTTCCTGTTCAAAGATTCCCTACAAACCCCCAGAGTCCATCTAGTCTTGTCTCCCACCTCCACCTCCCAGTAATGCCTCCCGCCCATGAACCGCTCAGTGCCCAGGACACAGGGAAAAGGATCAAATCTCTCAGGGTTGTCGGGCAGATCCTGGCGTGTGTCTCCGTATCTCGCATGTTTCCGATCCTCAGACAGGACGAGCCAGGGATTTGCCGTGTCTGGATCCAGAGTCATGTCCACTGGGGAGAGAGTCACAGAGTCAGGGCCGGGGGCAGGTCACTGGGATCAAAGGGAAATTAACCTGCGTCCAGGCTAATCGCTGTGCTGGGGGGTCGTTGCCCTTTAAGGGGACTCAGAGCCCTGTCTGCTCATGAGAGTGAACTTGAGGGGAACAACAAGAGGAAGGTGTGGGGGGGAGGCATCAGTGGGGGTGGGGGAGGGAAGGGCAACAGAGTGACAGGGAGGGGCCAGGCTGACGCTGGGAGAGGAAAGGGGAGAGGCAGAGACGGGTGAGGGGAGGGGCAGGCACAAGAGCAATGGGGGGCAAGGGAAGGAGCAGGCACCAGGAGTATGGGGGGCGGGAAGGGAAGGGCAGGTTTCAGGATGAGGGGAAGGGTGGGCACCAAGAAGAAGGGGGCAAACCCCAGGGGGCACAGAAAGCAAAGGAAGGAGCAGGCATCCGGGCGCAAAGGGGTGTAAGGGACCGGGGGGGGGGAGGGCTCCAAGGGGCAGGGGAAATGAGGAGAGGGGTGGACTCCTGAGGGGCAGATGGGAGCTGAGGAGAGGGTCAGGTGCCAGGGGTGGGGGGGATGAGGAATGGGGCAGGCACCAGGGGGACAGTGTGAGGCAGGAACCTGGGGAAGAATCATAGAATCATAGAATATCAGGGTTGGAAGGGACCCCAGAAGGTCATCTAGTCCAACCCCCTGCTTGAAGCAGGACCAATCCAGTTAAATCATCCCAGCCAGGGCTTTGTCAAGCCTGACCTTAAAAACCTCTAAGGAGATTCTACCACCTCCCTAGGTAACGCATTCCAGTGTTTCACCACCCTCCTAGTGAAAAAGTTTTTCCTAATATCCAATCTAAACCTCCCCCACTGCAACTTGAGACCATTACTCCTCGTTCTGTCATCTGCTACCATTGAGAACAGTCTAGAGCCATCCTCTTTGGAACCCCCTTTCAGGTAGTTGAAAGCAGCTATCAAATCCCCCCTCATTCTTCTCTTCTGCAGGCTAAACAATCCCAGCTCCCTCAGCCTCTCCTCATAACTCATGTGTTCCAGACCCCTAATCATTTTTGTTGCCCTTCGCTGGACTCTCTCCAATTTATCCACATCCTTCTTGTAGCGTGGGGCCCAAAACTGGACACAGTACTCCAGATGAGGCCTCACCAATGTCGAATAGAGGGGAACGATCACGTCCCTCGATCTGCTCGCTATGCCCCTACTTACACATCCCAAAATGCCATTGGCCTTCTTGGCAACAAGGGCACACTGCTGACTCATATCCAGCTTCTCGTCCACTGTCACCCCTAGGTCCTTTTCCGCAGAACTGCTGCCTAGCCATTCGGTCCCTAGTCTGTAGCGGTGCATTGGATTCTTCCATCCTAAGTGCAGGACCCTGCACTTATCCTTATTGAACCTCATCAGATTTCTTTTGGCCCAATCCTCCAATTTGTCTAGGTCCTTCTGTATCCTATCCCTCCCCTCCAGCGTATCTACCACTCCTCCCAGTTTAGTATCATCTGCAAATTTGCTGAGAGTGCAATCCACACCATCCTCCAGATCATTTATGAAGATATTGAACAAAACCGGCCCCAGGACCGACCCTTGGGGCACTCCACTTGATACCGGCTGCCAACTAGATATGGAGCCATTGATCACTACCCGTTGAGCCCGACAATCTAGCCAGCTTTCTACCCACCTTATAGTGCATTCATCCAGCCCATACTTCCTTAACTTGCTGACAAGAATACTGTGGGAGACCGTGTCAAAAGCTTTGCTAAAGTCAAGAAACAATACATCCACTGCTTTCCCTTCATCCACAGAACCAGTAATCTCATCATAAAAGGTGATTAGATTAGTCAGGCATGAGGAGGTGGCTAGGGCAGGGGCAGTCACTGGAGGGCAGAGCAGGGTGAGGAGAGGAGCAGGTGTCAAGGGGACAGAGTGGGGTGATGGGAGGGGCCGGTGCCAAGGAGCTTAGGGAGAAGAGGAGGGGCAGGCACCAGGGAGTAGAGGGTGGGTGAGGAGAGGGGCTGGTGCCTAGGGGAAAAGAAGGGAGGGGTGGGCACCAGGAGGCCAAAGGTGAGGCATGTGGAGTGAGGGCAGGCATGAGGTGGGCAAAGGAGGGGACAGGGGAAGGTGCAGGTGACCAGGGCACAAAGGCTGTGAGGGGTGGGGCAGGCATCAGAGGGGAATGGGGGGAGTGAGGGGAGGGGCGGGCACCCAGAGGGAGATGGTGGGAAGGGGCAGACCCCAGGAGGGTTGCAGGGGGTAAGCAGAGGGGCAGATGCAAGGAGGGCAGGGGGGCAGATTGGGGAGAGAGGGAACAGGTGAGCACAAGGGGGGCAGAGAGAGGAGTGTGGAAAAGGGCAGGCCCTAGAAGGACAGAGGGGTGTGAAGGGAGGTGTGGGCACCGTGCGGGGCGAGGGAACACGAGGGGAGGAGCAGGACCCAGAGGGAGATGGTGGGAAGGGGCAGACCCCAGGAGGGTTGCAGGGGGTAAGCAGAGGGGCAGATGCAAGGAGGGCAGGGGGGACAGATTGGGGAGTGAGGGAACAGGTGAGCACAAGGGGGGCAGAGAGAGGAGTGTGGAAAAGGGCAGGCCCTAGAAGGACAGAGGGGTGTGAAGGGAGGTGTGGGCACCGTGCGGGGCGAGGGAACACGAGGGGAGGAGCAGGACCCAGAGGGTAGAAGGAGTGAGGGAAGAAGCAGGCACCAGAGCACAGGGGGTGAGGGAAGGCGCTTGTGCCAGGGGGCAAGAGGAGGGGAGGGAGTCAGTGAGGGAGAAGGGAGAGGCAGGCTCTGGGGGAGAGGTGGACACTGGGGGGACGGTGGTGGTGTGTGGGATGGGGCAGGCACCAGGGCCAACAAGGGGTAAGGGGAGGGCAATGCATGAGGGAGTAGAGGGGACAAGGGAAGGGGTGGGTGCCAAAGGGGCAGGGGGTGGGGCAGGTGCCAGGGGGACAAAAGGGGAGGGAAAGGAAGGGGCAGACAAAAGGAGGGAAAGGGGGGAGGGCAGGAGTGGGTGCCGGGGCAGAGGGGAAGGGAGCCAGTGGGGCATAGGGGGTGGGCAGCAGGAAGGAAGGGAGCAAAGGGAGGGGCAGGTGCCATGGAGATTGAGGGGGGTTGAGCAGGGGGCAGACAAAAGGAGGGCAGGGGGGAGGGGCTGGCACCAGTGGGGCAGAGGGAAGGGTGAGTAGATGGGAGGACTCCAGAGGGGCAAAGGGGATCAGAATGAGGCTAGAAGAGGGGTGGGCACAGGTGGGCGAGGGGAGGGATGGGGGTGAGAAGGGTGGGAGCCAGGAGAGCATATGAGGATGAGGGGTGGGGTGGGCATCTGGGGTGAGGGCAGTGGCAGGCACAGGGGTGCTGATGGGGGCGACGGGAGGGTGGGAGACATGGGATCAGAGGGGGAAAAGGAAGAGGTGGATGCCAGGCGGTCAGGCCCGCCGAGAGGGCAGGCAAAGGGGGCAATTGCCCAGGGGCCTGGGCAATGTAAAAGGGCCCAGGGCCTCCGGCCAGTGCCAGCAGCACAGCACGGCTAAGGCAGGCTTTCTGCCTGCCCTTGCTGCATGCCATTCCCAGAAGTGGCCGGCGGCCCCTGGGAGGGGAGTCTCCACAGGCTGCCTCTGCCCTGAGTGCCGACTCTGCAGCTCCCATTGGCTGGGAACTGCGGCCAATGGGAGCTGTGGGGGCGTTTGTGACGTTGCACTCCATATGTTTATGAAAATTGCTTGTGAGTGTGAATATAATGTAACTGCAATATGCTTTATGCAAAAGGTCTCTTGTAAGTTTTCATTACAAAGCTTATAATTTACTGAGTGTGTTCACTCTATGTGTATGTATGTATCATTCTTGTATCCGAAACTAGAAATATGAAGTATTACTCTGAAGTCCTATTGTAACTATGCAAAGTGTGGGCCATTAATGGTGGCTTAGAGTCTTGATGGCTCCCACTGACTGGGACAATTGGTTGTAAATGGTTTATTTACTTGTACGCCTTCCTGTGTATGTGGTTGCCAGCCAGTGAGTAATGAAGTCTCACAGAACATGTGACCATGTCACCTGGTACCGGAATCTGTCTTAAACTTGGTGCTTTTCCATTTAGAGGATGGGGGGGACCCAGAGAGAGACAAAGGATTCTTGCCTTGTGCCAAAGCTATAAAAGGGGGTGGAACAGAACAAAGGGGGCTGCCAGTCATGAAAAATCCCCGAGTTACTACCTGAGCTGGAACAAGGACTGTACCAGGGGAAAGGATTGGGCCCAGACTAGGATGGAGTCTAGTCTGTGAAAGAAGCTTATTGAAACATCTCTGAGGGCGAGATTTACATGTATTCAGTTTCTTAAATGTATTAGGCTTAGACTTGCGTGTTTTGTTTTATTTTGCTTGGTAACTTACTTTGTTCTGTCTGTTATTATTTGAAACCACTTAAATCCTACTTTTTATACTTAATAAAATCACTTTCATTTATTAATTAACCCAGAGTAAGTGATTAATACCTGGTGGAGCAAACAGCTGTGCATATCTCTCTATCAGTGATATAGAGGGCAGACAATTTATGAGTTTACCCTGTATAAGCTTTATACAGAGTAAAACGTATTTATTTGAGGTTTGGATCCCATTGGGAGCTGGGCATCTGGGTGCTGGAGACAGGAGTACTTATTGAGTGGTTTTCAGTTAAAGCCTGCAGCTTTGGGGACGTGGTTCAGCAGGCTTGTGTGTCTGGCTCAGGAAGACAGGGTTCTGGAGTCCCAAGCTGACAGGGAAAACTAAGGCTCAGCGGTAGTTTCAACACATCAGGTGACAGTCCCAAGGGGGTCTCTGTGACCGAACCTGTCACAGCAGCCTCCCCACCTAGAAGCCACTGCCAGAGGGGTGTGCCGGCCACTTTTGGAAGCCGCCCAAGGTAAGCACCGACCCACTGACCCCCTCCTACACCCCAACCCCCTGCCCTAGCCTAGAGCCCGCACCCTGAACCCCCTCCCAGAGCCTGCACCCCCTCCTGCACCCAAACTCCCTCCCAGAGCCCGTACCTGTCCCGCACCCAAACTCCCTCCCAGAGTCCAACCCCGCACCCCCTCCCACACCCAAACTCCCTCCCAGAGTCTGCACCCCACACCTCCCCCAGCACCTCAACCCCTTGCCCCAGCCTGGTGAAAGTGAGTGAGGGTGGGGGAGAGCGAGTGACGGAGTGAAGGGGGATGGAGAGAGTGGGGGCCGGGCCTTGGAGAAGGGGTGGAACAGGGGCATGGCCTCAGGAAAGAGGTGGGGCAAAGGTATTTGCATTTGCGTGATTAGACAGTTGGCAACCCTACCAGGGGGGCATGTGGAAGTCTTGGCCATGCCAGAAGAGCGCGGCCAGCAGCGCAGCCGGCAGCTAGCTGGGCACCAGCCAGCGCAGGCATAGCACCGCCCTAATGTCAGGCGGACGGTGTCCACGTGGGCACAGCTTGTGGGTGTAGGGAGGTTTATTGACTGTTCTGCCCAGGGCCCGGAATAGCTGTCGGGAGGTCTGCAGGCAGTAGAAGGGGGTGAAGTGATGGGTGGGCTCCAGGGTGCAGAGGGTGTTTGGGGAGAGGGGTAGGTGCCAGGAGGGCAGGGGGACACAGGTGGGTGGGGGCAGGGGCACGTGCCAGGGAGACAAAGTTGGGGGACAGGGGCAGGGGCCAAGGGGAGCAGAAAGGGGTTGAAAGGAGGGGGTGGGGTGACGTGAGGTGGAGGGGGGCAGGATAAAGGCAGGGACCAGGTGAGCACAGGGGTGAGTGAAGGGTAAGGGAGGGGCAGGTGCCATGGGTGTAGAGGGATGATGGCGGGCAGGCCCCAAGGAATCTCTCTTGGTCTGGGGCCATGTGTGGTTGGTTTGTTACTAAGAGCAGGTTGGTGCCGTCCCCACACACAGGACAAAGACGCAATAATCAGATAATCAAATCTCCCCGGACTGTCTGGCAGATCCTGGCGTGTGTCTCTGCGTCTCACATGTTTCCGATCCTCAGACAGGATCTTGCTCCCTCCATCTGGGAGAAGCTGCACCGGGGGCCAGTCCCAGTTCACACCTGCACAGCGCGTCTGCACTAGGGGTTTGCACGGGGACACCGACATGCCTGAGACACTGCTGTGCCAGGAGCCATAACCCCTCCCCTCCCTGGGGTTATGGATCAATAATTACAGGGTCACGGGAGCAGGGCAGCTGGACCCTGGGCTCCCAGCTGGGGACCCGACCCACCGGACTGCAGGGTCATTCTCGCTCCCAAGCTCTGGCTGAGGGCCCGTGGCAGTGTTTAGACACAGGGGGGCGTCTTCAGCAGGAGAGATTGAGGGAGCCCCACGTCAGACACCCGGAACCCAGCGGTTCCAGCCCTCACCTGATAGCGGGGAGACCCCCATTCCAATTCCTGCTCCACATCCCATGGGGGGATGGAACCGGGGGCTCCCCGCTGAGGGCCCAGCCATGGGGCTACAGGCTGGAAGGGAAGCGGCGGCAGCTTTTTCTGTCCATTGAAACTCGTCAGGAAACTCGTCATGAATCGGCAAATAGTGTCAGTCGACCCGAAATATAATTTTTCAGCAAAAAAACTATTTGCACCCAAATTTCACCCAGCTCCACTGAAAACCTGTCTGAACAACTTCGGAGCCCAATTCCCAGTGACTTGCAGTGAGTGACTCTCAGCATCCCCAAAAACACACAGTGACGGCCAGACCAGACTCAGGACATCAGCTATGAAACACTCCAGAGCTGCTATTTAATTTGCCCTGGGTAGAAAAAATCCCCCTGGGCCCAATCTCACACCCACAAATCAGGCTGAAAATGGAGACTCGGCTCCAGCCTCAACTCTTTGCCCGGAGTGATTTGTCCCGTGGACTCTGCCAGCGGCACAGATCCTCTGCAGATACACCTGGGCGTCTCCCAGAGCGGATAATGGTCCCAGAGACCATCCCAGAGCCCGTCTCCATCTAGAGTCTCCATAGAGTGTCTCCATCTAACGACTGCGCCAGCCACCCCCCTCGCTCTCATTAACTGGCCCTGGCTCAGACACGCTGGGAACTTTCACACCCAGCCACTGGAGACACTTTGGGAAAAAATGGTGAGTGCTGAGCACCCACCGGTAGGCCTGCCCATCAGCTCCTCCCTCCCCCCAGCACCTCAGCCCACCAGCAGCCCTGATGATCAGAGCCTCCCCCGCCCTCCCGCCGTGATCAGCTGTTCAGTGGCCTGCAGGAGGCACTGGGGTGAGGGGGAGGAGCAAGGGCAGGGCGCGCTTGGGGGAGGGGGTGGAACAGGGTGGGAAGAGGTGGGGCGGGGGTGGAGCAGGGTGGAAAGAAGCAGGGTGGGGGTGGGACCTTGGAGGAAGGGGTGGAGTGGGGGTGGGGCCTGGGGCAGTGCGGGGGTCAAGCACCGCCTGGCACACTAGGAAGTTGGCACCTCTGGCCCCTGGGATCAGGATCTGGGATGGTACTCTCCCCAGGAGTGACAGAAACTCCCTAAAGGTAGACGGGCCACCGGTGCCTGAACCGTGGCCCTGCCCACCCAGGCCACACCTTCCCCCCAAGGCCCCAACCCCACTCCACCCTTTCTCCCCAAGCTCCTGTCCCCGCACCACCCCTTCTCCCCACGCCCCCGCCCTCACACTGCCCCTTCTCCTCACGCTGCCTCTTCCCCCCAAGACCCCACCCCCCTGGTTGCTTCTATCTTAACCCTAACCTTCATGACTGGTAAAAAGTGGGAGGCCAAACCCTTCCACTTTTAAAAGTGATGGGGCCATGGCCCCCTGTCACCCCTTCTTCTGGCGAGGAGACACAGGGCCTTGGGGCAGTGTCAGTGAGTTTCATGCTGGGGGTATGAGTGGGGTTTTACACCCCAGCTGCTGGAGCTCTGTGTATCGAGGGTATGAGGATGTCATAACAGTCATGTGAGCCCCACATTGTCCTGCCAACATGGCTCAGCCCTGACATCGGCTGGAGTCTCTCCCTGGGGAGGAACCGTCCCTGCGGCCCATTCAGGTCTTGCCTCCCTGCGGAGATGGCCAGTGAGGCTGCCGTTAATGTGAGTTATGATGGGAGGTCCTGTCTGCTGGGAACCAGACTCTCAGCCTGGGCTGGAATCAGTGATTGGCGATTCACTGTCCCCTTGAGTCAGCTGGCTCCCCTTCCCCTCGCAGTATGATAACAGCGATGCTCACACTTGGTGATACCCCCCAGTGCCCTAGCGGGCAGGGCGAGGGCCTGTCCAAGGAGCAATGGGTGCAATCTTCAGCAAGGGAGACTGAGGCTGGAGATGAGGAAACACTTTCTAACTCTCAGGGCAGTAAAGCTCTGGACCTGGCTCCAAGGGAGGTTGTGGGATCCCCGTCACTGGGGGTTTGTAAGAAAAGGCTGGACAAACCCGTCAGGGATGGTCTAGGCCCTGCCCCAGCGTGGTGGGGCTGAACTAGGTGACCTCTCGAGGTCCCTTCCTGCCCTGCATTGCTATGAGTCTAGGTTACAGTTGTTCTGGGGCTGGGCCCAGGGGGCTCTAAGCGTGGTGTGCGGCACATGGGGGAGTTAACACAGTGAGTGATCATGGTAGCTCAGTGTCCCTGCCAGGGACCTGGGTTGGCATGTGTCTGGCTGCCTGCACCCAGCTCAGCAGGGCGTTACTGTGCTGTGTGGACAGGACCTAGGGTTGCCACCTATCCAGGTTTACCAGGATTGTCCCTTTGTTCAGGTCACCGCCCTGGGAAATCTGTGAGTCTGTCCCCGGGTGTGTGGTGGCTGTAGCCGGGCAGCCGCGGGGTAGTGGTGCCTGCACAGAGGGAGCTCTGGGTCCAGAGTGCCTGGGAGCCGTGGGGATGGGGCAGCTTGGGAGCAGCGAGTGATATGGGGAGCTCGGGGCCAGTACGGCCCATTTACACCTCACAGGTACTGGATGTGGGGGGTCACTGCTGGGATGGGGGGGGAGGGGGAGTGGAGTAGATCTGGCACCATGTCCTGCTTGGCGAGGTTGGTTCCCGGCTCAGCCCCAGGAACAGGAGCCTATGGGGGCTAGTGCCCTCTCCCAGGGGTGGGATAGCAACACAGTGCCAGGGGATGGGGCGTCAGTGCCTGGAGTGAGGGGACAGGTGGTGGATGTGGAGCAGGCAGATGTCCTGGGTTTTTTTGCACCTCAGAGCGGGCGACCCTAACAGGACCCCCAGCGGTGCTTGTGTAACTGCCCTTGCTGTCCCTCCCACCAGCTCTATGCGGTAGGATGCCCCGGAGTGCAGGTACCCCTGGGCAAGTTGTACTGCAATGTGTGTGCATGGGGGCAGCATTTCATCACTAATCAGCCCTTTCCCAAAGGGGCCACGTCCCTGCTCTGCAATAAACCTGGGGTGTCGCCTGCCCCTTTCCACCCACCCCCAATGATATTGCTGTTTCCAGCCTCTTGCTTTTGATATGAAAGTGCGGGTGCGCTGGGGAAATGAGGAGAGAGCTCTCAGGGGCAGGTGGGATGCTGATGTGAATAAAGTGTCGGTTTTATGTACAGTACCCGCATATAGCTGGGCTCTTCTCAACCCTGAAAGAAAATACACAGAGAGATGAGAACTCCCCTGAACACAGACATGCCGAATAGGACACAGTATATAACAAGGATTATATTAAGGGTGTGTGGGGGGGAGGGGAGGGGGAGGAAATGGAACTTACCAAGCCCCAATTCAGTGAAGAGTTTCCCTAGAAAACAATAAATAAATAGACCTGAAACCATGCTTATAAAAAGGGATGGGAGTCAGAAACCTAAAAAAAGTTTAATTCTTTAGACAAAAGATGCACCTAGGCATTCACAACAGTTCCAGACACTTACACAGCCCTAAACAAGCAGTGCTGAAGGAATGTTAAGAGTGAAACTGCTGAGCTGCTAGCAAAAATATGCATCTAATTAAAATCAGCTACTGATCCAGAGGAAAAGAGGGTAGGAAATGTTGCACCTATATTTTTTAAAAAGCGCAAGAGAGATAAGGAGAATTACAGCCCAGTAAACTTAAGTTCAGATCCTGGTAAATTGGTTGAAATTATAATTAAAAATAGAATCCAAAAGCACGTAGATGAACACATAGCACCAACTCCATGGGTGCTCCAGGGCTGGAGCACCCATGGGAAAAAAATGGTGGGTGCTGAGCACCCATCGGCAGCCAACTCTCCTGCACCCCAGTGCCTCCCACCCACCAGCTGATCAGTGCCTCCTCCTCCCTCCCAGCGCCTCCTGCCTGCTGTGGATCAGCTGTTCTGTGGCATGCAGGAGGCACTGAGGGGGGAGTTGGAGGAGCAAGGGCCGGGCGCACTCAGGGGAGGAGGTGCAATGGGGTGGAAAGAGGTGGGGCGGGGCCTTGGGGAAAGGGGTGGAGTGGGGAGTGGGGTCTGGGGCAGAACCAGGGGATTGAGCATCCCCCACGCACATTAGAAAGTCGGTGCCTCTGTTGGTCACTATCTCCAACAGGCTAGAGCAGAAATTGAGGGGAGGGGTTCAAAAAAGGGAGAAGGTGTTAATTATAGTATGGAAAGATTTCAGTGTGGGGAGAGATGTTATTATTAGGACTGCTCAGAGAGGAGACAGCAGAGGACATGGCAGAGGTGCACATACTAATGAAAAGCATGGAGATGGTAAATCGATTATCGGATGGTCCTAGTCACCCTCTCTCAACAGTTTTATAAGTTGCTGCCTTTCAATTTCATTGAAATACTTCTCCAAGAAATACACAGTGACTCTTCACCATCAGGTATCACTCAGACCAAGACCTGAGTAGCATTATACATATCAAGGGAGAGTGAGGACAGTCACAGTATGTTAGATAGAACTGCAAAATTATTGGGGATGTAAAACCTCCCATTTCAGGGCATAAGCTGACCCTGAACTGCCTAGAGCTAGGAAGAAACGTCCCCTCTAGGCAGGGTGTTCCATGACTGGGGTTTCTGGAACCTTTCTCTGAAGCAACTGGTGCTGTGGGAGACAGGATTCCACAGTAGCTTCTTCCCTGGTCTGATCTGCTATGGCAAATCTGGCAAAGATTCTGTTTACTGAATGTACAGGTCAAGAGTTACTACACAAAATCACATTACAGTACCTAGGTTTCAGAGTAGAAGCCGTGTTAGTCTGTATCAGCAAAAAGAAAAGGAGGACTTGTGGCACCTTAGAGACTAACATTTATTTGGGCATAAGCTTTCGTGGGCTGAAACCCACTTGATGCATCCGATGAAGTAGGTTTTATCCCATGAAAGCTTATGCCCAAATAAATTGGTTAGTCTCTAAGGTGCCACAAGTACTCCTCGTTCTTATTACAGTACCTAGGTAAAAAGAAAAGGAGGACTTGTGGCACCTTAGAGACTAACCAATTTATTTGAGCACAAGCTTTTGTCCCAAATGTCAACTCTAAGTTAATGCATTTGTGAAAATCTACCATGAAATGTCATAAAAATAAATCACAACTTAAATGTCTGAAAGTTTAGAAATTTACAATTATATGTCTAACCCCAGCCCCAACCTTTGTGCAGCCAATTTCTCCTTGGCCACCACCTTCCGGATGGGGAATGTCCCTGATGGGGAAGTTAGAAATATTATTATAACTTAACATTTCCTCATCACTAACTATATAGTGAATGACAAAATAATACATTCATCTGCTCCCTTCTGTCAATGACTAGGAAGCAAATCCCCAGGTTACCAGTGCCCCAGCCACTGAAATAGACATAGCGAGTAAGTGTAGACCGGAAGGGGTTATGATGGAGCTCTACTTTGCATGCAGTATAAAGCAACTGTGTTCCATTTGATAAGAGACGTCAATAGCTGCTTAGGAAGTATAAGTTATATTCCCTCTTCGCTAACATTAACGAAGAAACATTACCTTTTTCTTCACGATGTTCTTCTACAAATAAATCATAAAGAAGGGGATTTGATTTAACATATTGCACATTTACAGGCATATTTTCTACTATTATCTACACATACACAGGCTTACAGATGTTCCCATTGACTGCATTACTGTCAGGCCCTTGTGTAATGTGATTATGCAGTCATTTGCTTAGCAACATTATTTCCATTTTTTAAAAATTGCCACACAGTTGTGCTCCATAACTGGTGCTTCTGATTTTTGGGTTTAACCAATAAACACTAATAAAAAAAAATCCCTAATAAAAAGAAATACTTCCAAAGAGAACCAGCTGTAACAAAACAGCAATTTCTGCCTGAGTCTGCAGAGAACCTGAAACCAGTGATCTGAGAGATATGAACTGCTCCCTTCATCTCAGGTTGTAGATTCTAAAGCCTTAAAGTGACAGCATTCATCTCTATTTCATGGCTGATAATTTGATCAGAACCACTCAGTACTGTTTGATGTAGTGACAGAAATTGGGGTAGAGTGCACTGAGGCAGCTACTTGCCATGAAGGCTGCTGGGTTTAGAATAATGAAATCAAGGCCTTTCCCTCCCAAATTTAATGTCACCTCTGCCTGTGGTCAAAGGGGGCAGATGTATCCCCTCCTCAGTCTGAAATGCCACCCAGAGTAGGTCTTCACTGCAGAGTTAGCCCACATGGTCAGCACCCGGGTCTGAGCCCCTGGGCTAACCTAACCTGGGTGAGAGCAGCCCCACTGCAAAGCCCTACCCCATTACTGTGTCCGCACTGGCGCTGCGAACCCCGTGTGAGTCCCTAGGACTGCTGGAAACATATCCCATAGTTCTCCATGCTGAGTGAGCTGAGCCACGCTGATTCTTTCCCAGTGAATTATGAGAGAACTTGTCTGTGCTTCTGGCACACCCGAGGGAATCATGGGATGGCACTGGAGGACTGTCAGCGTTGAGTGATTTAGCCTGTGTCCTCACTGCAGAATGGGCAGATTACCAGCCCAAGGGAAAGTGTTACCCAGGCTCTAACCCTTAGCCCCAGATGGGCCAGCTCCCCTGGACTGAAAGCCCCACTAAACTCAGAGGGTTGTGCGTGGATGGGAGTGGGGGAGTTGGAGGCATCACTTAAGTAAGAGCCTGGCTAACTGCAGTAAAGACACAAAAACATCTCTCACACCTGCCCAGCTGCCCAAACCTCCAGCTCCCCTGCCCCAAACACCTGGGATGCAGTGATATATTTATAATACAAAAATCTCTATTTTTCATGGAAAGCAGCAGTGAAAGAATGCAACCCGTGGGCACTGAGGGTCCCCTTCCTTACATGGCCACTGACCTGTCAGAAGACAGGGGATCCACAGCAATCCCAAAGCACAAGCCATATAGGGGCCTCAGCAGCTCTTAAGCACTGCACAGCCAGATCCCATAGGCACCCATTCTACGAGATCACACAGAGAGGCTCAGGGGCAGACCAGAGTAGGAGGCCTGGTCAGTGGGTCTGTGAGCTGAGCAGATTGACTGGACCCAACCTCACATCCAGAACCACGTTAGGCTGAGATTTGAATGAAAGCGACACAAGGAGCCAGAGAGTAAACTCTCAGTGCAGCCCCAACTCTGCCAGCTGAGCATGGCCACTAGCAAAGGCCACTGGACATGATCACATCACAGTGAGCAATGGCACAGTGTACTGGGCAATCAGGGCAACACGATGTTCTGTGCATTGAGCTCACCACCTCACAAGGCCCTGCCTTGTTTACACCAACTTTACCCAAGGTGCTTTTCAACTGATTCAGTTAATCTGGTAAAAGTTTGTGTGTAGACACAGCTCAAGGGAGTTTAATGGGGAATCCCCAATGAGATTTTGGAGTGCCCCCTGCTGAGAGAGGGCACCAATCACACACTGGTCTCAACCCAGAGTCAAGTAATGACCCTGGCACAGCAGTGAAAGGGTTACATGGGACACTGGGCTCGTGGTTTATATTCTAAATGTTACTTCTGCACTAGCCCTGCTGCAGCACTCACAGCTACATTGCAGCAGCCTTAGCTGAAATTACCCATTCAACTCTCAATCAGGAAATAAGCCAGCCACAGAGCAGACCCTGCAGGTCATCACAGCAGTGATGGGGTTAATTCAGTGTGTCTCAGCCATTTCAGGTTGTTCATTCCTCAGTGAAAGTCAAAAATTTTCGCAACCCCCTTTTATTTACTCTAAAAGTCAGAGTAAAACATATATCAATAACAAAGATAAGCCTGGATAACCCATCACAACCACTACAATTATTGTATGTGACCTTCCAAACTCTGAAGGTTTTAGCAGCCCCAAAGTTATTCTAGACATTTTATTTTCTTTGCTTTGCAACAGTTATAATATTTTCAACATCTCACAACCCACCCACTCCCAACTCGATAGCCTTTCGTGACCCCACTCCACAGGGTCGTGACCCGCCAATTGATAAATGCTGGGTTAATTAGTACAGCAGAGATGCCTGAGGGAATCACGTTTCTGTGATGATCTCAAGATGTCAGTCATAACCTCCCTTTGGTGTAACTGCAAATGACCCATCTACAGAGAATCTTGGTACTTGCTCATCTCTTCATTGTTTGCAAATAGCTACATAAAATCTTTAACAAGCCGCATTGGCCCAGACACTGACCTTTCTGTCTCGCCAGGTCAGATCGCAGCATCTCTAGGGGGAGAAAAGGGCGAGAGGTGAGATTTCACCATCATGTTTATGGACACATCACTACTGTTAACTACAGCACAATCACATTAGGGTGAGAGGGGCAGAGAGACAACAAATGGACACAGACAGATCTGTCCAGGGGCCTTTGCACTCAGAGTCCCCTCTGCCTGGGACTGAGTCATGGTAGCAGATAATAGTGGGGACAGGGTGACGTATCCCTTCCAGTGGCCACTTAAAGGTCTGCCCCCAGAAGTCACTCCTGCTGCCTGGGCCTCTCCTCTCAGATCTGGCTGGTGTGAGAGGGGTTGAGAGAAGGTCTCTTTGTCTTAGGCCAGGTGTACACACAAGGCTTCACTGGTTTAACTTCAAAGTGTGTACAATAGCAGGATACCTCTCCCCAGCATGGAGGTGCTGCCATTCCTCAGTTTCCCCTGTCAGACAGAGGCTCCCCAGTGGGCCTGCAGTTTGCAGCTGCTGGAGGGATAATTTATAGTCAAGTAATTCTGGGTTTAGCTCTCTGGCCAAAGCTCTATCAGGGCCCTTCCCTTTCCTGGAACAACAAAAACTCCAATGAGCAAAACAGCTAAACAATCTGCTTCTCCCCCCTGCTACTGGGTCACAGCCCTTCCCTGGGCTCAATAATCCTTCCAGACTCCAGACAGCTCATCCCTCGCCCATCTCTCCAACTCTGCAGTTCCTTGTCCAGGGCTCAGTCAGTCCTCATCCCCTCATCGTTGGGGTTTATGTCCATCTCCTTCAGGTGGCATAGTGGGAGGTCCTGGGTTCCAGCCCAGGGACCCCCAGGTATGCAGGGACTGTTCACTGTGCTCAGTAACCTTGAATTGCTTTTCTCTGGGCCGCTTCCTACACAGCCTGTGGCTTTCTAGGCTTCTCTGAAGCCTCTCCCGGGTTGGCTGCTTCTCCGCTCTCCCCAGGGCCTCTTCTGGCTAAGCCCCTCTCTGGCTATGTTGCCAAGCCTCCTGCCAGGTTGCTGTGGATAGACCCAGACCAGGTCTTTTTCTGCACCTGGCCGCCAGCCTATATTCCATCCTGGTCACGTGACCTGCCAGGGATACTAGCTGGAGGCTCCTCCATGGAGTTGTGGGCATAGGCAATATAACTGGCACAGTTCACAGAGTCACCTGACACTTGTCCATTCTGAAATGAGGTCTTGTGGTCTGTCTGCTCGATGGAGAAGGTGAGCCTCCAGTTTTGGGAGGGCCTAAGTCCACCCCATCCCCGAAGTCAGCTGATCCTGGTCAAGTGTCCCTCCTCACAGGGGTTTAGGTGCCTATGCCTGGAGATTAGACACCTAAATACCTTTGTGATCCAGGCCTTAGCGGCCAAGAGAGAGCAATCAAGGGAGCTGTTCCTTGGTACCAGGGTGGTGGTCTCTGAGCTGAGGTTTCTGCACAAAGAGCAATTGCCTGTGTGCAGCTTTGGCCATGTCCGATACTGGTAGAGAGGACCCTTGATCGGGGCATCAGTGTTGCCACCCTCCTGATTTTATCACAGGGAGGGTGGGGAGAAAAGACTGAAAACGTGACAGCTAAAGGCTCCAAAACCAGAAGGCAAATAAAATGAATCCCAAATTATTATTTTTAAGTCGATCTCATGATTTTGGGGGCCTGACTCATGGTCTTTGAGTATTTGAGGTTGGCCATACTGAAGGCTGCACCTGGGGACTCCGCAGTCCCCTGCTTCAAAGAAACCACAGATCTGGGTGGCGATGAGCCCCAGCTCACCCCATGGCAGTGGCAGAGGTGTTATTGCAATGCAGGAGATTTGATCTTGGGTTCTCCCAAGCAGAATGCTCTGGGGTCTGGGCAGAAGGGAAACAAGATGTCTAAAGCAGTTAGAGACAGATCCACAAAGGTATTTCAGAACCTAACTGCCAGGGGCTAGTTCACGAGAGAATCTAGGAGTGGTGACACTGTGCTCCACAGAGCCTGTGTTAGTCACCCAGGCTCCCTATACCTATACAATGAATCGGGGGAGAATCGAGAGATGCCTTAGAATGGGATTCACAAAAGCCAGCATTCTAGGCAGGGAGCCGCCTAAGTTGGCCAATGGGAGATGCTGACCAGAGGGGTGTTTGCTAAGCTCCACCCCCTTTCAGAGTTCAGCACCGAAGTCCAGGCTGCAGGGAGCTGCCTAACCCTGCTAGCGATTCTCAGCTGGAAAACGGGTTCCAAGTCAGGTGCTTATGAGAACAGGTTAAGTGCCTGCCTAACTCCATGCAAAATGGCCAGAGGAGGAGCTGTCACCTCCCTTCTGACTTCTAGCCCAGTGGTTAGGGCCCTCATTTGGGATGTGGGAGACCCAGGTTCAATTTCCCCTCTGCCTGCAGGGGACAAAGGATTTGACAGCGGGGGTCTCTCCCTCTCAGGAAAGTGCTGTAACCAACCACTGAGCCCTGGGATATTCTGATGTGGGGCTCCCTCAGACTCTCCTGAGGAAGCTGTGCTACTGCATAGAAATAATTAAAGAGTCTCTGGAGCTGGGGACTGGCTCCCTGGGTCTCTCACATCCCAGGTGGCAACCCTCACCACCAGGCTATGGCGTCTCTCTCTCTCGGTCCCAATGATGAGGTGGTTATACATAGTGGAACAACCTCATCAGGAGAGATGGAGGTGGGAGCTCACAGCTCAGTGGTTACGGCACTCTTCTGAGCGGTGGGAGACCCCTATCCAAAATCTGTCACTATCAGGGGTAAGGGAAAATTAAATCCGAGTCTCCCAAGTGAGCTCTCTAACCACTGGGCTGAAGGTTATAAGGGAGATGGCACGACCAGGTCCTCCTTTGGCCAGATTTTGTATGGGTCCTGATCTGGTAGGAGTGCTCTGAGAACACCTGTCAGATCAGGCTCTGTAGGTAAGACAGGCTACTGTATTTCAGGTTCCCCAAAAGAGGACTCTGCTGTGGGGAGAATGGGGTGGTGGGAGGGAACGGAGTTGGAGAGGGTATGGGGGGGTGCTGGAGGAGCGTGGGTACTGGGAGGAGGTATTTGGGGTGTTGGAGGGTATGTGTGTACTGGGATCTCACACTCGAAGTGGGGGGCAGTGTTGCTCTCTGTCATGGTGGCACGGTAGCTGGCGCAGGCCTGGGACGCAGCACCAGCCCAACAGTCAGCGCCTCTGTGCAGGCCTCTCCCCGTCCCCAGGGCTGGGTGCTGGGGCCTGGATGGGTGGGATCCAGCTGTGGCTGCAGGGAAGGGACCAATCGGGGTGCGAGACGGCTCTTTCTGAGCTACAATGTGTGTACCGCAAAAATCTCAGAAATTGCCTCTTATTTGAAAAATCTGCCCGGATGGAGGGTGGAAGATCAAAAAAGAGGCAATGTCCAGAAAAACCCAGAAATAACCCTAGATAGGCATCTGGGTGCCTAGACTAAAGCAGCCGTGCACATGCCCAGAGGCAGAAACACAGGTGCCCAGGGAACTTTTTACTGCAAAAGATGTAGGCATTGAGTGAGTTTAAGCACCTACAAGGTTAACTGGCAGACGAGAAAGGGTTTTGTGGATTGCAGCAGTGCCTAAAACTGAGACTTGGGTGCCTAAATCAGGAGTTTAGGTACCTATGTCTCTTTGTGTATCTGGGCTTTAGTGACTAGGCGGGAGCAATCAAGGAAGCTGCTCCTTGGTAGAAGGGCAGAGATTTCTGAGATTTCTGTGCAAAGGGCAATTGCCTGCTGGCAGTTTTGGCCACATCTGTTCCAGACAAAGAGGACCTGTGTACATTCTGATAATAAATTATACTAGGAGATACCCTCCCTACTTGTCACTGAATTCTCTACCAATAGGGAAATGACCTGCTGCAAGGCCCCCAAATCTGCTGCCATTCAGTGGAAGTTCCATGTGCCGTTCATTTAACGTCACATTTTTGTTTCCAACTGAGACAATATGGATCCCCGCTGACTAGTGAACAACAATGCCAGGACTGGATTGTTTAGTGAGAGCTATAGGGGTGAATGCACTTGATATTTTCTTCAGGTTGAATGATTTGTTCTCCCTCAGCCTCGCTCCATCTCTCAGTGTCCAAATCTCTCTTCAGAACATTGATGTCCAGTCCCTGTGTCAACCCCTCTCTTTAAAAGGAAGAAAAAACCCCAAAACAGAAAATCTCCCTCATTCTCTCCACATTCTGTCCCTTTCTAACTTTACCTTTCATTCTGTGTTGCCTCCAGAAGCAGTAACTGGCCAGGGCAATCAGAAGAGCCAGGAGAGCTAGGATCACACCCAGAGCCACCATCCAGGGATTGACCCTTGGGAAAAACAGCTCTGCAAAAGAAAGCGGCATTGTGACAATGTGGAAACTGTCTGTAATGTTTTTATGATTTTCTACCTATCACCTTGGTATTGCTACCCAGTGGGTGCAGAAGGGTTAAAATGCTGCCCCTGGAGCAAAGCAGGAGACATGAGATGTTTGTCTGGGGTGATCTGAATGGGTCGCTCAGGACTGGCTGGGACCAGCCCATATCAATGGAAGCCCTGAGAGAGACAGGAGACGCCTGAAGGACTGGGTGAACATGTGAGCTCAGCACGGCTCTGCAGCAGGCCAATGATGGGCAGAGGTGACAGGAGGCAGTGGTAAGAACTGGGCTCACAGAAACACAGGGCTCTCACCTGGGACTAAGATAAAGGATCAGAGACAAAGAAAGGACACCAACATGGTTCCTACAGCTGCCTGTCTCATAGGATGTCAGCAACCAGGTCATGGGTGGTCTGGCCTCATGGTTGGAGCAAGAGTTCCGCATACCAGTTAGAACTAGATCCAGATGGGGTGGGCCTGGGATCAAAGCCAAGAGTCAGAGCTGGGAGTGAGAAGCCTAAGCCCCAAGGTTAATCAGCATCACAGTCAGAAGGTACAGTGGAGGGGGTCAGAGCCAGGAAGTAGCTGGGGACTGGAACAGAAATGGTTACAGACAGGTACAAAATGCACTGTGTAGATACTGGATTGCTGACTGCTGCTACAAAGCTTAAGCATCAGTCTGCTGACTCCTGCAACCCATCAGGAAGCACAGTCAAACACACAGCTTGTATGAGGGCCACCTGTGCTCATTAGATTGCCAAGAGACTGACTGTGCTGGAGACGGCCCCTGACAAGGGAGCCCTGGGGCTGGTATGGGCTGTGTTTTAACCTTGGCCTCTCTATGCTAACCTAAGGGCTTCCTGATTCTGTATTCCAGCTGACTATTAAAAGGCAAAGGCTGCCTGGTATCACTGCAGATTCTTACTCGCTGAAGTCTGTTGGCCCCTGAAGGGAGTAAAAGTCTCTGAAAGAGCGTCTACCTCACAGGGGCTTGCTGGGCAGAGCTCACTGTGAGAAGCAGGAGTGCTGGAGCCTGGAGGCTCAGTGGAGCCTGTGTTGCCTATTCTTGTGGCAAAATCTGACCCCTTGGGGGTCTGGCACTCTCAAGGGCCCCTCCCTGCTTAAAGGCTGGGGCACAGAACAAATTGTGTAAATCCATGACAGTCGCTGGTGAGATACGGAATGCACCTGCAGTATTTTGCAATGAGTTACTTAGCACAGATCCTGTAAATCTGTGACAGTCATTAGTCTGCAAACCCTGACAGACTAAATGCGGTCATATTGTGAGCAAAGAGTGTGTCTGACTGGAATAGTCATCGGGGGCTACCTATGGATTTCATGGTGAGCTATGGCCCTCCATGCTTTGCTTCTAAACCAGTGGAAGTCCAAGCCTTAACCTGCTTATGGAATATGGCGAAGGTCCCAGCCGCATTGCAGATCTGACCTGTGTCGCAGTGCAGCCAGAGACACCCTGACATGGCCGTAGTTGCAGTGTCATTGGGCCTTACATGGGCAGAAAATACATGGTCACGTTTTTGAAAGGGTAACATAGGAACTAGTGAAACCAGCATGGTCTCTGAATCCTTGGGGTTGGTCTGAGCGGGAGAGAGGCAGATCCCCCTTCCTACAACAGACCAGTGAAATACTTACAGGGAACAAACAGGGAGCCCAGCTTGTTAAATATTAATCCCTCTGTGATGCTGGCAGATGAGATGCCTGCTCATGCCAAGTCCCCAGGACTCACTGAACACTTATACATGCACAGCTGAAAACCAGTCTTGCTTATCTATGTGTTAGCATCATCAAAATAAATAACAGAGGTTAAGTTGATAGGGATGTGTTTAGTGTTTTCCAAAATGCTTGTAGGATGCTGCATGCATTGTTCTCACTCAACTATACCCCATGGTATGAAGTGATAGCAAGCATTGGCATTGTAAACCTCTGTGACTATGTAACTCATCAAAAAAAGAAAAAGTCCTCCTGTTCATTATCTGCAAATGAGCCATTGTGTGAGATCAGGGATCAAAGACTTTGTTAAGTGCATTCCTTCCCCACCCCATGAAAAAGGGACCTGCATGGGAAGTGTTGTTGTGAGCTTGGCTCCTGTGAGAAGAAGTTATAAGTATGAACACAAGGAAAAATTCTTCATCTCTGGACAGTTTGGATTCTAAGAGGGCAGAATAACTGAACAAGGAGGTGGTGATCCCCTGAGTTATTCTGGGTAGCCCTGAAAGAGGTTTTGGAAATTGACAGATTACTACATCTCTGCTACCTTTTGAAATTATAGACTGTGATTCACCTGTACTTGTATTTTTACCTGCTTTAACTTCTCAATAACTCTCATTCCTTTTTCCGAGCTGATAAACCTTTAGTAGGTTTACTATAGAACTGGCTGCCAGCGCAGTCTTTAGAGTGAGATCTGGGATTCAAATTGATCTGGGTGAGAGACTGGTCTCTTGGGACTAGGTGTAACTTGAATATTTTGTGGTTTTTGGCATAAGTGACCATTTATCTCAGAGTCCAGTTGCCTCGGTGGCTAGACTGTCAGACGGATTTGGGAGTTTAACCCTCTTTTGAAAATCCCAGCCTTTGTTAACTGTAAATTAGGTAGGAACGTAACATTAAGGTGAAAATGCCTTTGCACCCAGGAATGTCACAGTTAATGTTTTCCGGTCTAATAGTGTGCTCTGACACCACGAGCCTGTAACTCTGTGAATACAAATATTGTCACCTGCAAAGCCTAGGCACAAACGTGAAGCACAGGCCTGCTCTACACTAGAAAGTCAGGTCGACCCAGCTATGTCTTTCTGGGCTGTGACAAATCCATGCCCCTGACCAACGTAGTTCAGCCAAGCAAACCCTCGGTGCTGGCAGCACTAAATGGATGGTGGAATTCTTCTCTCAGCCCAGCTACTGCCTCTTCAGGAGGTGTGTTCACTGCAACAACAGGAGAACCCTTCCCCCCATTGCTGTAATGAGCGTCTACACTGACGTGCAACAGCAGGGCAGCTGCACCTGTGCTGCTGCAACGTTTCAGGTGTAGACAAGCCCTGAGTTTTGGCTGAACATTTGGCCTTTGTCATCTTTTCTGCTAACCTATTCTCAGTGCTCATCGATGTTAAACGAGACCTCATTTGGATTCCTGTTCCCCTTATCTCAGTCCCTGAAGTATCACTAAATTTAACAGTAAATAAATATCTGCCCTGTAGCCTCAGTGCCATGAGACCTTGATAAATCTCAGCAGCCAAGCACTGCTGGACTGGGTCAGTGAATCATAGAATATTAGGGTTGGAAGAGACCTCAGGAGGTCATCTAGTCCAACCCCCTGCTCAAAGCAGGACCAACACCAACTAAATCATCCTAGCCAGGGCTTTGTCAAGCCAGGCCTTAAAAACCTCTAAGGATGGAGATTCCACCACCTCCCTAGGTAACCTATTCCAGTGCTTCACCACCCTCCTAGTGAAACAGTGTTTCCTAATATACAACCTAGACCTCCCCCACTGCAACTTGAGACCATTGCTCCTTGTTGTGTTATCTCCCACCACTGAGAACAGCCTAGCTCCATCCTCTTTGGAACCCTCCTTCAGGTAATTAAAGGCTGCTATCAAATCCCCCCTCACTTTTCTCTTCTGCAGACTAAATAACCCCAGTTCCCTCAGCCTCTCCTCATAAGTCATGTGCCCCAGCCCCCTAATCATTTTCGTTGCCCTCTGCTGGACTCTCTCCAATTTGTCCACATCCCTTCTGTAGTGGGGGAACCAAAACTGGACACAGTACTCCAGGTATGGCCTCACCAGTGCCGAATAGAGGGGAATAATCACTTCCCTCGATCTGATGGCAATGCTCCTACTAATACAGCCCAATATGCCTTTGGCCTTCTTGGCAACAAGGGCACACTGCTGACTTGTATCCAGCTTCTTGTCCACTGTAATCCCCAGTCCTTTTCTGCAGAACCACTGCTTAGCCAGTCGGTCCCCAGCCTGTAGTGGTGCATGGGATTCTTTCTTCCTAAGTGCAGGATCTGCACTTGTCCTTCTTGAACCTCATCAGATTTCTTTTGGCCCAATCCTCCAATTTGTCTAGGTCACTCTGGACCCTATCCCTACCCTCCAGTGTATCTTCCTTTCCCCCCAGCTTAGTGTCATCTGGGAACTTTGCTAAAGTCAAGGTATATCACATCCACCGCTTTCCCCATAACCACAGAGCCAGTTATCTCATCATCGAAGGCAATCAGGTTGGTCAGGCATGACTTGCCCTTGGTGAATCCGTGTTGACTTTTCCTGATCACCTTCCTCTCCTCCAAGTGCTTCAAAATGGATTCCTTGAGGACCTGCTCCATGATTTTGTATCAGAGACCTCCATGAAATGGGAATCTCTGCAGCAGACTGCACTGTGAGTCCCAAACTGTAGGCCCTATTTAATTAATCTCCAGGGAAACTTGCTTCCCAAGCTTTGCTTTTATCTCTCCTCCTCCTCCCACCTTCCCTGCACTCTTATACATTCATTGGTTTAGAACCATTTTCCTGTTGTCAATTCAAAATTTAACTAAACTCCCAAGAAAATGTATATGTACAATATCTTGTTGCAAGATTTTAATTGCAACAAAATTTGAGTGAGGAAAGTCCAAGTAACAACCCCCTAGGGTCCTTATTTCTGTGTGGGGAGCCTGGGCACCAGGACGGGGTTCTTTATTATGTGATTATGAAACAATGGGCAACACCAGAGCCTATTCAGCAAATACCAGAATGCAGCAATCTGAGATTCTCAGATGAATAGTGCCGTAAACATGCAAAGTGTTGTTGTTATTTGATTACACTAATGGCTAACTATTAATTTAATTAACAAAAACAAAAAATTTCCTTAGTGACCATTAAGGTGGTACCAAGGCACAACCCACCCACCACAACCCGAACAGCCTAGAAATCAGAAGTGAAGGAAAAAACATTCCTTCATTCCTAGCAGCCTTCACATCCTTGACATGGCTGTCAATAATACACTCCGACTCCAGCACTCCATAAGGCTGCCACTTCCACCTCCCACTGAGATCAAACAGCTTTTTTAAACGATGTTTTTTCATTGTGTGAATTAAATCAACTAGTATTTTTAAAAAAGAAATTCTGTTATATGCAACTGTAAACTTCTTGCAGCAGGAGCAGAAAGGTTTGAACCCAGACCCTATAGAGCTTCAGCGCTAACTTCTACTACTTGAGCTATGGCTAGCTTCCTACTAAGCTAGTTACCAGAGACAGGCCTGACACACACTTTCCCTTGAGTTACACAGCTATTCACTAGACTGCAGTAGAAAACTGGAGTTCAGGAATGCTGGAGTCTGTTTCTGGATCTGGGAGGGCACTGTGGTGAGCTGGTCATCAACAAAATAACCAAACCACATACGTAGGGACAGATCTTCTGCAAAGCAGAAGGAATCAAACCATTGTTTTGCTCACAGCTCCAAGCCCCTTTCAGCCAGCACTCAGCCCAGAACTCTCTTGCTATGCTTTTCTCAGGCCCACACTCCCAGTGCTTGTTATGCTCCTTCCCTGTGTCCGCCTCTGTGCTGTGTACTTGCTGCTTCTCTCACACACACCCCTCTACCAAAATAATACCCAGCCAAACCCCTCCACCCACATCTGCGTGACACAGGCCTTTGTTTTGGGTAGTAGCATGTGCCTATATTTGGGGTGGAGGCTGTTAGTTTCTTCAGCTCTCTGGTTCCACAAAAGAGCTTAATGGCTTCTTACCCCTGTCTTAAATGAAGGGCAGTGGTTATGGCCAACTAGGGAGGCTGCTCATCCGGTATTAAACCGACTGGTCCTCCGTTTGAGACCTTTGTTCCCTGTCCTGCACTGGGACACAACCAGATGTGGTTTTGTCTGGTATTAGATGGGGCATGCTGCTCTGCCACTTCTGGCTTTCAAAAATGGCACCTCCCACCCTGGTGCAGCATGACCTCACACACACAGTGTGTACAAGGTCACACTGGTGGGGGCAGGGTGGTGCAAGTTTAAAGATAGCGGCCCACCATTCAGCTTGACCTCACATGCACCACCTCACCAGCGGGATCAGGATCACACCAATGGGGGCGGCGTCACACCATTCGCAGAAGTACCGGAATGTCTGGTATTCCGGGAACATGTGAGTGCCAATCTTATGTCCAACCCATAACAATAGGGCTGGGTTTGGTTGTGGTATTTTTTTTTAACCATTTTTACTACATTTCTTAAAAATAAAGGTTTAACAGTGCTGTCACAATAAAACTCTGCCACAACTTTAAACATGCTGCCACTCCACCAAAATATGACACTCAGGCCTGATCCTTCACTCCTTACTCAGGTAGAGATTTCATTTAAGCCAGTGGGAGTTTGTCCTGACTCCTGCCTGCATCCTGACGGGGCCCTTGGCGCTGCTGTTAGATTAGTGTAGTCTTCTGGATGTAATGCAAGAAAGAAACCAAGGTAAGAGTGTAAGAGAGGGTGTCTTGTGTTACCCAAAGAAAAGCTATAAACAGGGGATCAGTAATAATCGCACAATACTATATACTCCCCACTAACATCTGTAATGTCTTGTTAGACCCCAGTGCAGTGTGGATGGGCACTGACCTGCTATGAAAACTGTTGATATTTTCTCTTGGTTGACGAGCGGGTTCCTGACAGAACAGGACAAATTCCGGTTGGAATCTTCTGTTATAACAATAGAAATCTGAGTTTGAAATAGGCCATTGGTCTCCTTGGATATTTTTTCAGAGGCAGGTGATAGCAGCTTCCCATGGTGATCTTTCCACTGAACCTCAGGTTCTGGGTGCCACCCAGCCGATTGACACACAACCAGGATTCCTCCGTCCTGGTGACCATCAACAGAGATGTGGGGGTCCGAGCCCATAGCTAGAGGAGAATGGAATGAACCTGTGTTAATTCTACACTTTCAGCAAAGCAGACAGGAGCATACCCTTCAGGAGAAGTAGCAAATTAACTCTTTTCTCTGTCCCCAGCACCCACCGTCAGAGTGAGCTATGTGGAAAACTCACTGCAGGTGTGTGTCACTGAGTGCTGGGGGACCTGTTCCCTTCACTATGGCCTGCAATACTTTACTCAGCTAGATATCAGAATCTCACTAGTGCACACACCCTCGAAAGCTGAACACTTAGCTTAGTGTGGATAGTGCATGTTAGAGGACAGGGCCTGGCCCGAAGCCCACTGAAGTCACTGGAAAAGGCCCTTGGTGATCTATGGTCTGACGCACCTAGCAGAGCAGTAACTAGGCATTTTAATGCCCAGGGTGAGCAAGCATATTTGAGCTCCCTACCATTTTTTTCATCTTTTTTTTCTGCACCGCAGAAACATGTATGGGGGGCACATGAGGTCACGTGCCCCCAGATTTTTTAGTTGCATCTCCCCCAACCCAGACAAGATGGGTAGCCTGCCGACAAAGTCCCTCCTGAACCCAAGCTGTGTGGGACTGGCCCAACTGAGCCCTGCCACGCACCTCTGTTTCCACCCCATTTTTCCAACCCCACAGCTTTGCTCCCTGGGCGACTGCCCCACTTTTTCTGCCCTGCTTATGGTCCTGGCACCTGGACTTCTAAAATTGCATATTCAATCCCATCACACTGGACTCAGCCCTTCACTAGAAGATAGATTAAGTTCTGGCCAGGTTACTTTGTTGGTATCTCAGGAATGAAATAGTCAACAATGATGACATTTTAAATGTCATCATTATGTTTCAGAGTCAATACCCTAATGAGATGAATGGGACATTCACATCTTTTCACCCATTATTTCAGGATGTTGCTGGATTCAGGAAGACAAAAGTGCTTCAGCTACACTTGTTTCATGTTTGAAAAGTTTCAAAACCACAAAAGTTTGCCATATAATTATGTGGAAATTCCACAGAGTTGAAACTATTCTAACTGTCTTTGATTATTGTTTCAACCAATTTACTCAGTTCTGAAGTAAATCCAAGGGTCACCTCTAGCACCATATTTACTGATAGTTAAAACCCTGGCTGCCTTCCATTCCTCCAGTCGAGCAGTGATTTTAACATTTGCATGATTTTGTTTGCAGCTCAGCCACTGCACTCTTAAATTCATATAACTGTTCTGAAGGAACTCTTGGTGACGCCTTGCTATTTAATTCATTAGTTTGTTCCAGCTTTTCCTCTTTTGATACATCACTCTCTGACAATGCCTCATCTTTATTAGCTGAGATGAGCAGATATCTCCTCTGTGCTGACGACTAGTGCAAAGAAAACATTTAGCTTCTCTGTAACGTCCTTATCCTCTTTTGATTGCTCCCTTTCTTCTGTATTGGTACACCTTACCCACCAACTCTCTGGCAGACTACCAACCCCTGATAAACACTGAAACAATTTCTTGATATTTGTTTTTGGCTTTGGCTTTTTATTCTTCCTCTCCTAATTTATATCTTATGCCTTACATTGCAGTTTCCTTCTATTGGTTTCATCTGGACTAGGTTTCTTCTTTTATGGAGAAATTAATATTATAGAGACTAAGACTGAGAGTAAATTCATTCTGACTATTTTCATATATTTCTTCAGGTGACAGGTCACTTTATTGCTTTATCTAAAAATGATTATTTCACAATTCAATTTGTCATTTATATTGAGCTTCGAGTTATCTGTAGATAAAGATACTGAGATACTCTGACAGCATCCTGAGATACTATGACAATGTTCTTCCTGAACTTAGTTCCTGAACAGAGCTGTGCAGGAAGCAGTTTTCCTGCCCTGTGAAAACTTTCAAGATATATACAAAAAATTTCTCCTAGAAAACTGAGACAAAAGATCAAAGTCTCCAAAAACTTTCATGAATCAAAAATCCCCAAAGCATTTTGAGTCAAGTTAGTTGAAACATTTCATTTCAATTTTGACAACTTTTACTTATTTACTACAATTAGCTTACATTTTAAAACAAACAGTTGATTTTAACTGGAAAATGGATTTTCTCATGTTATAAATATCAAAACAAAAACGTTTTGACAATTTTGAAACTTTTTTTCAAAATTTTTGAGTAAAAAACTCAGTTGAAACCAACCCTTTCCCATGGAAAGTTTCAGTTTCAATAAATCAGCAATTTTTGATGAAAGAAAAGCTTGGTCAAAAAATTCCCAACTGGCTCTATTCCAGAGGGGTATGGGACTATGAAAATAACAAGGCAATTCCAAAAGAAATCGATCCAATTGTATGATGAAAAAAATCAGTTAATAGACACAGATCCAGAGAGGCACTGAGTAACTGCAGTTTCAGTGGGAGTCATCAGTGATCAGCCCTTCTCGAGGTTTGGCCCATAATATGTGAGGGAAAGAAAAAAAAACCTGCTGGAAAGGTTTCAGATGAAGTGTTCTATGTTTAAATAAGCAAATGACAGACACCTGATATAAGCAGAACCCAAGGGAAGAGAGTGAGGGGGTGTCACAGCTTTGTCAAGCACCCCCTCTTGGCCACTCACCAGACTGCTGTGAGGGGATCCAACCATTGAATCACGTGTGTTTTAAACCTCTAGAGTCTGAGCAGAGTCCAGGCACAGACAAGGCCTGAGGTCTCTCAGACCACTCTGGGGGTGCAGATCCTCCATCTTACAGCCCCTCAAGCAGTGAGACCTCACGGTCCAACTGCCCAGCCCCTGCTGGGACCAGTGCTGTTCCCATAGGCAGCCCCACAGCTTAAATACACCCTTGTTGTCCCAGAACTCCAGCTGTGTGGGCATTCTGGGTCCACATATTATGTGGTAGGGTAACGCACAGAGACTTTGCACAGGATTCTAACACCATTGCTCTTTTCTTGAAAACACGGATCTATAGAAAAATAATAGACCTACGTGCATTTCCCTCTCACAATTTCCTTACCACTCCAGAGCATTCTCTGGGCTGGGTCAGATTTTGCTGCAGCAGATGGCTTGTCTTCTCAGCCAGGGAACCTCCCTCTCTCAGACAGTCTTCTCTGGTCTTGGCTGGTCTGCGTTCTTCCTCTCTCTTTCCCAAAGTTTCTTGTTCCTGTCCTACTGATTGTCTCTAGTTTCTATGTCCCATCACTAACACCTGGTTCCTTTGTTCTGTTTCTCGTAATTTTCAACTCACCAAACTCCAGTCCCCCTACAGACCAGCAGAAGGAAGTGGCTTCTTCCCAGTTCCAGCTAACATCCTTAGCATACTTATTGACAGGTCAGAGTTAAAAAGTAGTTAAAGCTAACTACTCCTCGTTGTAAATAGTCTGGTGTATGTGCTACGACTTGGTCAGTAATGGTGGATACACGTAGACATAGAGACATTCTATGATACAGCAATTTTCATAAAAACAACTTCACAATATCAAACAGAATTCATAAACTATACAGACAGAGTCCTCAAATTATCACAGTGGGTTTGTTTATTGTCAGAGAAATATTTGAACTCTATACTATGTTTAAAATAAAATTTAGAAACTGCCCCAAGTACAGAGCACATAAGCAAAATTCTTCCATTTTTCCTCAGG
The DNA here is from genome assembly GCF_965140235.1 of Caretta caretta. Lineage (NCBI taxonomy): Eukaryota > Metazoa > Chordata > Testudines > Cheloniidae > Caretta > Caretta caretta. The sequence goes on from NC_134219.1 coordinate 35,782,788, forward strand.
GATTGACCCTGCTGTGCAATAATTGGAAGCTAAAAGAGAATTCTGGATATTCATGTGTGAATGAGAGCGATCAAGGGGTAAATCACAATGAGCAATTACTCCATTTATTATACTGCTGGCAAATCAAAACAATAAAACACTATAACTGACCTGATACCATCAGTTCCAATATGGCTTCTTCATAAAATATACTGTATTGAAAAAAGCATGTATACTGCCCATGATCAGAGAGCTGGACCTGGTATATTCTCAGGGAAACACTCCCATTAGTGATGCCATCTTTCAGCAGCTCTGTCCTCCCGTGATATTCCAGCATCTGCTCTTCATACTTATCCTGTCCCTCCTGATACAGGTGGACAACTGAATGATATTGGAACCGGAACCATCGCACCTCCATGTTCTCAGCGCTCATCCTGGGGGAGAGGTGGCAGGGCAGGACGGCCTCCCCACCTACGGAGGTGGTGATTGGATGGTCAGGTCCAGTCACTGTAAACTGTGCTGTGAAATGTACCAGTGGAAAAAAGTGATTAAGTCCGAGAGAAACTGAATGGACATTAATTTAGGTGCAACAGTGTGGCAGGGCACAAAAGTGGGCAGGGTGCAAACAGAAAGAGTGTGGATACAATGCAGCACTGGTGTTTACACTAGAACAGCCCTCCTGTTCAATGAGCAATGGTTCAATTCTCTAACACAGGCAGAGGGTAGAGATTAGTACCCACAAAGGAGAAGAGGCAGTGCCTGAGGCAAAATGGACTGAGGAAATGCCAGTTTATCATCATTACTAAAGCATTTTAGTCACAATTTGTATGTTATTGTATCGTAAAATGTTTCACTGTAATAAGTGCAACCTTCGAGTCAGTTACCAATGTGATTGCACCATAGAATGCCAGAAAAGATGATGAAGTGAGCTCTAGCTCACGAAAGCTTATGCTCAAATAAATTGGTTAGTCTCTAAGGTGCCACAAGTACTCCTTTTCTTTTTGAGAAAAAGATAGAAACAGTATAGATTAATTACAGACAGCAACTATGTTAAGGTGGCCAAGTCAAGCACTCCAAGACTAGGAAATGCCAGAATTAAGGTTTTCCATGAAACCTTAATTGTGCCCCCTTGTGTGTGTTCATTATGCTACAGTCTTTAATTACTTGAAAACATGGTATTTTTTCCATGGGATCCCTGACTCATTCAGTGCACAGGATAGATCAATGCTCAGTGAATTAGCAGCTATTCAGTGCTTCTTTTTATCCTAATCATTCAGAGAGGCTCCAGGCCACATTTACTGCCACACTCCAAATCCTGCACTAGATATAGAATTATATTATCTACTCAAGGGCTTTTCTGTGGTGCTCATTCCTATCTGAGTGTGTCAACTAAAACTAATTATTTTAATTTCATAACATCCTTTTGAGGTAGGGAGGTTTTGTTATCTCCATTTTCCAGATGGGAAACTGAGGCACAGAGACATTAAGGCCAAAACTGTCCACTAACTTGAGACACCTAGGGCCTGATTTGCATTCTTATGGCATGTTACATGTCCACACCACACTCGCATGGAATTTGCTGGCAGTGGTGAGTGTTTTTCACTTTTGCAAATCAGGCCCCAAGTACTCCCAGAATATTCCTGTGCCAGGGGCTGAAGGGAGCGGTGCTGGGCTGTTAAACCAGCCATGTGTCCCTCAGGGAAACACCACCCCCAAGAGGAGGAAATTCTTAACTGGGAGGACCTGGCAGCTTTCTGAAGTCATGGCACTAGAATGCAGACAAAAATCTGGAACCAAGAGACCAGTTTGTGACTTGCATGATCTTCCAGGGTGAACAGGCATGGTAAATGACATGAGGCTATAATGTGAGAGAACTGGTACTTTTAGAAGGAGAAGATATATGAGCAGGCAGAAATCTCATGGATAAATAGGAATTCCCACCTGATGCCAAATTGTGAATGTGCAGAGCAATGAAGAAAACAACGTATCCAGGCAGCGAGGAGCTCACAGTGAAGCCATGAAAGAATGAGAAAATCGTCCTCTTCATTATAACTTGCTCTGAACAAGGGGAGAAACAAATGAAACCAAACCCATGTTAGCAAACTGCTGGGATTTCTCTACAAGTGCAGTGAATAAGCTGCAGGACACAGAGGGTGTTGCAGTACAAAGGGCAGAAGCTTACAAACATGCCATGCCATATGAAAACAAGACTAAGTGTAACATTAAACCTCTTACATTCCTGTATACATTGTTGCATGAAGCTGGTCAGATCTTTGATGTTACCCTGGTCCTTTTGTGCCACTCCAGCAGTGCAGAGGGGCCGGAAAGCCAGTGTAGGCATCCAGCTGGGAATTCTGTCAGTGTAGGGGAATCCTCAGATGGTGTAAACCCAGTGTAACCAGCTCTAGGTCACCCCCTTGCATCTCCTCCATCTCCCCAGGGTTGAAGGGTTGTTGGGAGTGTGGTGGGATGGAAAGGGTGTGGCTGGAGTGCTGCTGAACTCCACTGATCCCCAGCAGATGTGATGGCCCCCTTGTAGATCTTGCCTGCTGGGGCAAGATGGAGAAGCCCTGAGGCTGCTTTTCATAATGCCAGGATCTGAATTGGCTCCTGGCAGCCCCAGGTATTGGGGCAAGTGTAAAAATGTCAAAAAGCTACTTTTGTCCTTCCTTCCCCCACGTAGGTCCAGCACTAAGCAGCACTCAGAGCACAGTGCAGCTCTCAGACTGTCAGAATGAGTCACTAAATCCCTCACCTATGCCTGAGCCCAGTTCTGGAACTGTATCCCTGGGGCAGGTGGGCAGGACCCAGCGTCCCTTTGGGAGATGCCCTGACCGCCAGGCTACACAGTCATTCTCACATGCTCAGTCTCTCTGCCCAGTGACTGTTTAAGTTTTTATACACAGTGCAAGGGTCTCAGCAGGAGAGATTGAGGGATCCCCACATTGGAATGTCCCATGGCCCAGTGGTTACAGCAATCTTGTGAGAGGTGGGAGACCCTCTCCAAATCCTTTCTCCCCCCCCTCGCAGAGGGGAAAATTGCGTCTAGGTGTCCCACATCCCAGGGAAGTGCTCTAACCACTGGGATCAGTGTTGTAAGGGAGGAAGCAGCATCTCCTCCTCCTCCTCCTCCAGTGCTTCTAGCAAGAAATGCCTTAGGCCCCACACTCCAGGAGATGGGTTCCCAGCTGTGGGTCACTAGCACAGACAGGTGCCTCCCTGCAGCTCAGAGTTGGGTGACTAGCTCCCTGAGAAGGGCATGGCTTAGCTTCCCCCCTCTCCTTGGCATCTCCCATTGGCTAACTAGTGTGTGGTTTGCGTGGATCCCATTTTTAGGTGCATCTCGCTCCCCGTTCATTGTGGAGGCAGCCTGGGCACCTAACCCAGGCTTTGTGGAGTCCAGCGATTTTCAGGGTGTCTAAAAGTTGGGCATTGCAACACTCAGCATTGCAACACCTAAACCCCTTTGTAGATCCAGGCAGAGCCGTCCCTTAGGTAGGGTGAATCAGGGTGACCACCAGAGGCCCAGCGCTTTGGGGAGCCCCGCGCTTCAATAAAATTGGGACGGTAACGATATTTAGCCCTTTGTCCCGCATCCTGACCGATGCACGATTGGGATGCCATTTGTCCCGATGCTCGGGTGAGGAGGTGGGCTGGGAGGTGAGGCAGGAAGTGGGCAGACAGGCGGGGTGAGGAGGTGAATGGGGAGTGGGCGGGAGGGGAGTGAGGAGGCAGGCAGATGGCGAGGAGGAGAGAGGCGGTCGGGCAGACGTGGGGGCTGGGGACGTCCAGGTGGATGGCGAGGAGAGTAGCGGGCAGCAGTACCGGATTTACCATGGCGCCCGACCCACGCGCCAAAGGGGCCCTGGCCCAGCCTGCTCTTCTCCGCCCCCCTCCCCTGCTCTCTCCTGTGGGGGCAGAAGCTTGGTGCTCCCGGCTGCAGCTCCGCCGCCACCCAAGCTCCTCCCCTGCCTCTTCCCACAGCCTGCTTCGTTCCGCCCCTCCCCCTCCCTGCTGCCGAACAGCTGATCGCCCGCGCCAGGCAGGGGGAGAAGCGGAACCGCAGCACGCTCGCCGCTAGGGGAGGAGGCGGAGAAGAGGCGGGAGCGGGGCGTTGGGGAAGGGGGTGGAATCAGGGCATACCCCCTCCAGCCCCCGGCATGAGCTGCTCAGGGCAGGGGGCTGGGAGCGCCCCCACAGCCCCAGCCCGCACCCCCAGCCCTGACTCCTGCACCCCCCCACACATACCCAGCCCCCCCCACGCCCCATGCCCTGACTCCTGCACACACCCCCCACATCCCTACCCCCACCCTGAGCACCAAACGGGAGCTCCTGCACCTCCCACATTCCCACCTGCAGCCCTCACACCAAATGGGAGCTGCCCCAGGTAAGCGCTCCACACCCCATCCTCCTGCCCCAACCTTGAGCACCCTCCCTCACCACCCTAGCTCCTGGCCAGACCCTGCACCCCAGCTCCCAGCCCACTCTTGCACCCTAGCTCCCTCCCAGACCCTGCACCCCCAGCCCTGTGCTCAGTGCACCCCCACCCTCAGCTCAGTGCAGAGAGAGACAAAGAAAACGGGCTAGAACCAGGGAGAAGGTAGGTATCCGCTCTATGTGGGCAGGAGTGGAGGGGATCCTTTTTACCCCCTCCCCAGCCCTGCTGTGCTTGCAGTTTACCCCCGGCCCCTCCCTTGCTCCAGGGACCAACCCTAGCTCCTGCCCTGCTGTGCTTTTGCCCCCGGCCCCTGCCTTGCTCCAGTCAGCAGGGACTAATCCTCCCCCCATGCCCCACTGTGCTCATCCTGCCTCTGGCCCCTGCCTCGCTCCAGCTGGGGACCAATCCTTCCCCCCCACCATGCCCCGCTGTCAGGGTGGATAAAAATCAATGACTTTTTAAAAAAAATCAGATTTTTTTGTATTTAAATCAGATTTTTGAGGAAAAAACCTATCTAAAAATAGTTTTAATTAAGATACATTATATCTCATCATGGAATAGGGATTATAAATTCTAATTCTATAGTATGAGACAATATATTCATGTAATGTTCAAGAAAAGTTTTGTAAATGAGTTCTAATAGTTGATGGATTAGGGACCCAATTTTATGGGGTTCCACAGGCTTCTGTATAGATTATTTAGGTTAATCTTTCTCTCAGTCTAGAAGATACCGTCAGAGACGCTTAGTTTTGCAGTTCTCAAACTGGGGATGTGTCTCTCCAGAGGTAACATGCTTGTTAACAGCAAAAATGTTTTTAAATAAATAAATAATATATAGAGGTGAGAAATAACAGTTGTCCCTCTGCAAATTTGTGTACACAGAGTCAATCCCTTATCTCTCTTTAAAAGTGAAAAGTTTCGAAAAGTTCAATGAATAGAAGATTGTTGGGGGCGGAATAGATCTGGACAAGGAGAAGAAGTCTGGAGATAAAATGTGAGAAGCGAGAGACATATGCTTTTTTGTAAAAATATTATGTTTGCTGTTGAAGAAAAAAATCCATAATACTTAACGTTGTTGTTTAGTTAAATAAAACAATTTAAATGTCTGTCTGGTGATATTCTCCTCCTAATACAGCCTGGCAAGAAAATCCTCCAAATATTAATGATTAACCTGTTGAATTGGAGATAGTTCACCTCCCAATGATATCTGCTTCAATTCTCTTTGGTAAATGAAATAACCAATCATTCATTTTCTGATATAGCTGTAAAACGCATCTGAAAAGTTTTCAAAATAAATCACTGTTTAAAAATGTATAGTGTGTACCTTCTAAAAATGAAACCTACATCTATCTCTGAGTTGTGAAGAATATATATTAAGGTTATAACAACCAACAAGAATGCACTTTTATGTGGAAAACCATGATTAAATCGAGTCTTCCTGACTACTGATTTAAATCATGATTTAAATCAAATCCACCCTGCCCGCTGTGCTCTTGCCCCTGGCCCCTTCATTCCCCAGGGGGGCCCACAAATATGTTTGGTGCCGGACCCACGAAAAGTTAATCTGGCCCTGGCCAGGAGACGAGCAGTGGGCAGGTGGGTGAGGAGGTGAGCGGCGGACAGGCATGCCGATGGTGAGGACAGCAGCGGGTGGGCTGGAGGGGGTGAGGAAGTGAGCAGTGGGTGGGCGTGCCAGGCAGACAGTGAGGAGAGTAGAGTGGAGGCTGGTTTGTCCCAGGCCCTGCACCCCGCTAGGGAGGGCCCTGGATCCAGGCCATGGTCCTTTGCAATTTATCAAGGTTTCTAATGCATTAGGGAGGTCCATGTAGACCTGTCCTCACTCCGCCAGACTGATGAATGCACTGGAGTGCCTGATGTCTTTAAGGTACTGACCAAGGTACCATCAAACTGGTGTCTGTAGGAACACAGGACTTGCCAGACTGGATGCTTCAGAAGAAGGTACAAGAAACCTGCAGGAGGGAATTATGGGAAAGCCCATCCCCAATGGAAATTTCTTCCTAACCCCTTCCATTTATATCCCCTCTAAAGCACTAGGGTTTTTTTTTCTCCCCCCAACACTTCCCAAATCCTTACAAAGATAACTGTGGATAGTTTCCTTATCCATAGATATGTCTAATCCTTTTTTGAATTGTGCTAAACTCTTCACCTCAATGATATCTGTGGCAATGAGTTCCTCAGGTTAATTGTGTGTTTTGTGAAAATGTGTTGCCTCTTATCCATTTTAAATGTGCTGCCTTGAATGTCCCCTTGTTGTATTCAGAGCAATGAACAGAAATACCTGATCTGACGTGTCTATCCTATTCCTTATTTTATGTCCCTCTATTATGTTCCCTCTTAGTTGTCTCCTCTTTAAACTAAACAGTCCCAGTCTTTTCAATCTCACTGCATAGGGCAATTTTGCCAGGCCCCTAATCACTGCTTTTGTCCACCTTTGAACCTCTCTGTTTCTGCAACTTCCTTCTTGAGATGGACTGACCAGCACTGACCACAAAACCCTTGTGAAGGAATCCCTCTGATAAATATACTGGTGTTAGAATCTTTTCCTTATCACTCATTCCTTACACATCCTCACACTTGGTTTTCTTGACCAAACTGAGCAGAAGATTTTATTGCACTGTCCACTCCTTGCCTGCGTCCATTTAGAACTCAGTGTATGAACAGTTCAAAAGATTCCCTTCACTGTGCATTTGCCAACAGTGAATTTCATTTGCTCTTATGTTGCCCATTCCCCTAGCTTGGTTAGCTCCTCTAAAGTTCCTCACAGTCTTCTCTGGTCGACTAATTAAATATTTTTGTGTCATTTGCAAATTTTGCCACCTCACTGTTCACCCCTTTCTTGGGTCATTAGTAAATATATTGAACCAACCATTGTGGTCAATCTTTTGCCATGATGAAAACTAACCACTTATTTCTACTTTTTGCTTTCTGTCTCTTAAAGCACCTCTAGACTGGTAAAACAAGTCACATTTAAAAACATGTTTTAAAACATGATCTTCCACCCAGTGGAAACAGGATTTAGCAACTTTTACAAGCATGTTATCTGGTTATGTTCAGCCCTAGACTCTTCCAATGCTAATGTTCTTTATATGCTCCTTCAGATCCCCTGTGCATCCCTGGTGACTTCAGTTCTTTAGTTTATCAACTTTCTGATGTTGTGAAAATTGCCATGGCACCTGCGACATTCTGGAGGATGAGGTCTGGGGAATGAGTCTGCTGAAAGCCTGTTTCAAAGATGCCCCTTACAACCCACTATGTCACTGTAGTGCCCAAAGCACAATCAAATAACATTTCCATTTCAAATATGACACTGTCTTTCTGGTTGATCTCACTGGGGCGACTGAACTGATAGGAGTTCATAAGACTCCTGATGCTCATTTTTTACCTACTTCTGCAGACAAAAAAGACTTTCAACATTTTAAATAGGTTTTCTGTGTGTGTACGTGTGGAAGGGGAGGCTGTATCTTGGGTGACCCTTTTGATTATGTTAAGTCAAAATTTCTCCACAAATCAGATTTCCTCCCCAGCTCCTGAGTTGCCTACCAATTTCAAATCAATCTGCCTATGTCTCTGATTCAGCAAAGCACTGAAGCACGTGCTTAACTTTCATCACAGGCCTAAGTCCTGTGGCACATAAAATACAACGTTGGCTCTCCTGAACCACGGCCTATATATGTGCAAAATTCAACTTCAAATAGAAACTTTCTTGCCAACTAGGAGCAGTTATCGCTGCTCCATAATGACATGTAGAGCTTGTCTCTCCTGAGTGCTACTGTGCCGCAAGCCAGGGTGTAAATCCACAGTGCTCCAGCCTGCCGTGCACTAAATCTCCATGTACAACTTGCTGCCTCATGCTAAAAGTTCCATACTGAGCTTTAACCTGGCATGACTGTTTCCTGCACTGCCTTCCCCAGGATGAATATGCCTAGCACTGTCTGGACTAGGGATTTTTCGCACCCCTGAGAGACCTAGCTATACCGATATAAAATCCTAGTGTAGACCAGGCCTTGGTAATTAAGGGGAGCCACCCACTGCCAATAACGTCTCATAAGGAAGCTATTCACTAAATACATCTCACGTCAGGCAATAAAACAGCAAGAGAGAATGAGCCCTACTGCAGGCTCCGCTAGAGCACAATGAACTCGCAAAGGGGAAAATCCCCTCTCACTCATCAGGCTAGGAGCTCTGTGGGGCAGAGACTCTGCCTGCCCCATTGTCTGTTTGGAAAGCACCAAGCACACCCTGGTGTTACCCAAACCAAACAAATGCTGACCCTTGCAAGTGTGCGTTTCTGCAGCTGAATTTACACTCAGCATATGAGCGCTCCCAATACTGACAGCTCATCTGAGTAAGTGCGTGCATGAGGAAATACAAACTGAGCAGCTAGTCTGTAGTTCCAGATGGAAGCCCCCTACCTGCTGAATCCTGGTGAGGGGACAAACACGCAATATAAAACTAGTCTGTAGGTCTAGATGTGATTACCCACCCTTGTTGCCATCAGGGTTAAATTTATTAGTGATCAGTAATTAAGTTTGATGGGTGTACACCCACAGTAAGGGAGGTGAGTGGGTGGGTGGGAATGGTGAGCTCTGATTAATATTAAATGAAATAAAACCTCAGGAGTTCATAGACGCAATTGGACAGTTTAAATATAACCCAGGAGTTGGCTGAACGCTATTGGACAATTTAAATATAACCCAGGAGTCGGTTGAATGCTATGGGTCACTCTTTTTAGCAACTCAAAGTCATTAAAATTATACATTTACAAAAATAAACAAGGGTCTAACCCAAACCTGAAATGTTTCAAGGGTTCACAAACCTCCACCATACTTTTATAGAACAAGCATTTGCTGTAAAAACATTTAAAAGCTATGGGTATTTCTAGGGTGTTTACTATGGTTGTGATACATCCATTTTATTTCAAAACAACCCAAAACTTTAAGCATGAAAGAAACACATTAAAAAAAACAAACAAGACTTTCACTGATATTAGTAACTTTATGGATTGTTGTGTATGGTGATTTACTGTTTAATACTGTAAGAAGGCCCTACAGTGCTCTTTTTTTTCCATTGAAACAGAAAAATGTATTTTAACTACTACTACAAAAAAAAGCAGCCCAGTTGTGCAGACAACTTAATTCTCCCACCCCTCAGATCACAAAAGGGAACTTTGGGGAGGGATACCTAATTTCCTTATGTATCTATTAATTCAGAGTTGTAAGTGATCGAATCAACCTGCTAACTACAGACTCTGAAAGAAAGAGTTAGGATGGTATAAAAACCTCAGGGTTTTTTTGGAGACTGTCCTCTTTCAAGAGAAACTATCTAGAACAGAATAGTTGCTGGACTGCATGACTAGGTGTACTGCTTGTTTTTAACTCTGAAAATATATATTATATAATGTCACTCTTTATCTATGCTGTCCTTACTAGCTAATGGTACCTATCTTTATTGCAGTGTGATTTGTTTAGCATGGAAATAGCAACTTCAAGCTGCTTTTCACCAGGGCCAGGTAAAACCCCATTTTTAACTATAGTTGTGCTTAATATTGTTAAATTAAAAAACACCAGGTATAACACAGATTACATAAGGATTTGATGCTATTGGGGAATAATACTAACTAAAAATTTTGCTTGTTCATTAATCCAAAGGTCCAAATACACATGGGGGAAAACAGAATAACCATGTGCCGGCATCCGTTTACCCTGTGGTGGAAGGTAACTTTCTGCAATTGGCTTTTAAAAGAGTGTGTCTGTTTTAAAATGTTTTTTAATTAGTTAGTGTTTAAATTGTTGCTGGTGATCTAGGAGACCTATACTAGAGATAGGTGTGGGTTTTTAAAAAGTATTTGGTTGCAGACTGTTGGTTTAGTGTGTTTAAAACTCCTGTTTTTGTGTGTGTGTGTGATTCAGGGAGCCTATGCTAGAGATAAGTGTGTGGGGTTTTACAGTATTTTATTTCAAAACAGTTTGGTTTTTACTCTGCAAAATGTGATGTGTTTTTAAAATGGGTTGTTTTAAAATTAGTGTTTAAATTGTTGTTGGTGATTTAGGGGTCCTATGCAAGACATAGTTATGGTGGGGGAATTAAAAAGTATTTTATTGCACACTTTATTTTTGGGTGCATGGTGGAAACGTGCTTGTATTAAAAAAATGTCTAGGTTTTAGAGAACACTAGTGGTAGAAATAAATCAAAACCTGTGTGTGTTATACAGCCTGAAATGGATTATTTTGTTTTAAAGCTATGACCTTTTAAATAGAAAAACACCCTAACGAGTATTTTATTTTTTTTAAGTTTATAAGACAGTTTCATGTGTTTTATAATAATAATGTTGTCTGCTCCACAGTACGGTCAAAACACGAGAGATCCTTAGACCAGAGTGAAAAGAAGCTCAAAAGAAAAAGGAAAGAGACAGCTGAAAAGGAAAATTCACCAGCATCAACGGCTGATGGATGGACGAAGCCCAGTAAATATATTTTGCTTATTGGTTTAGTTATGTTATGAGGTTTTGTATTTTAAGCAAATACATATGTGTGAGTGAGAAAGATGGTAAAGTTCTGTAAAATGTTTATTTGATGCTAAATTGGAATATCTCTGTTTTTCTTAATCAGACATGGGCAGCTCTCCTGACAATGCTGTAGTCAGAGCTACAGGGACACCTCCACCAGAACCGCCAAAGACCCAGGAATCTGCTCTGAGACTTTTAACAACAACACCACCACCAACGCAAAACAGCAGAAGAGCGCAGACGATGCATCAGGACAGTCCAAAGCTCGTATATGTCAAACCCAAGGACAAAACAAAAGACTCTGATAAAAAGCAACCACACAAACACAACTCCAGTTCCTCAGCTGTCAGCACCACATCAAACCCTGAGAAAACTGAGCAAAAACACAGATATTCACAAACCCGGAGCACGCGCTTTAGGGGTCGTGAATGTGAGGGAAAATACATATTCACAAACCCGGAGCACACGCTTTAGGGGTTGTGAATAAAAAAACAAGGACTGAAAGTTCCTGCGATGCTGGGGTATTATTACCAACCATTTTCCCAACACAATAAGCTCGGCACAGCTCTTCGGTATTCTAAAAAGATTTGGTAAAAATATGATGCTTCGTTCAGAAAGCTGATGGACCCTGTATCCTCGGGGGTTCTCAAAGAAAGGAGGGCTGGGAACTACATCAAAAATGCAAAAGCTCTCGTGGGTGACTTTTTGAAAAATACTTCTATTTTTCCAGAGGGTGGCTCTGAGCAGGCATGACTAGTCATAGAAAGGGGCCTGAGTAAAAGGGGCATCCTCAAGGGTACACATCCGCTAAGGCATAAACAAAAGGGGGACAGAATTTACTGGACAAACAGATGGCTGCCCAAAAATTATGGGCCAGGGTAGCTGTAAAATGTTTTTAAAAGGCTAAAGAGGTGATGAGGAGAAAAGAACAAAAAGAGTTGCCCCTATTGAAGGCTCTCAGATTGAAGTGTCTGAGAATGGGGAGGCGAAATCTGACTCTCAGACAGAGTCTGATTTAGAAAAGTCCCCAGAAGGCTCTCTAGACGGGTCCCTGTCTACTTCTGATGATCCTCGTGGTGGCCCCTTGGAGTCTGACTCTCAAATAGCATTTGACGTAGAAGACGCAGCTGATGGTCCCATAGAGGAACCCCCAAGTAACCCTGAAAATGCAGATGCAGACCCCCAAACAGACATGTATATGGAGCAAGTGAGAAGTTGGCAACAGGAACTACCTAGATTTGGTGATTTGGTGTATTGTGAGGAATTTCGTTTTGTTGATCTTGAGCGAATAAATTCAGCTCAGCAGGTCGTCAAAGTCATACACAGGGGGATACAGTTAGTTCTTGATGACGTTAACAGTAGGGTAGCCCCTGACAATTATGTTCAGTTACGTTTAGAGAATCATAATTTAACTAACCCTTTGTTTTTGGTCAGAAGAACTAGGGATGAGCTGTCTGCTGAAGACTTCTTAAATCAGACCTCAGAGCTGTTACAGAGTAACACAGAGATGCATGCCGATGGGACATTGCGCCTCATTGTGACAGTTGTAAAAAATATGGGTGGGGGTGACAGTAGAGTTTTAAATTCTATCCCAGTTGGATAGTCCCAGCTCTAGTCCCAGCTGCAGTGTAGACGTACCCTTAGAGACAAAGAGAGCTTTAGATAAATGATAGAGTCACTCATGCTCCACCCAGCATGCAGCCCCTGCCAAGCTGTGCAATGATGTCAAGTCGTCTCAGGAACCAGGCTGTGCCTATAACTTCCCCTAGACTGAGCCAGCTGCCAGGGCCTGTGTTGTCCACAGAGCAGCCAGCATTGGCCGGGAAGGGAGCCTGACCAGGGCTCCAGGGCACAGACTCACGGTCTCCCTGTGTGATTCCCACAGACAGAGATATGGGAGGAGGTGATGCACCCCCTGCTCTGGCAGAAACCTATAATATGGGTGGCAGCAGTAACAGCACCTGCCCTCCCTCAGGGCAATAGCCCTGCAGACTGGGGTGGGGCTGGGAGGGATTCACTGAATCTGGACGAAGGTTTTTCTCTTCTTGTCTTTCAACCCTGCACTCTGAAACATCAGTTTAGTGACAATAACAAAGGGGAGGAGGGGGGAAAGAAACAAACACACACACACACCTGTCGCAAAGGGAGCCCAGTTCTGTGCCAGCATCCCAGTCTGGGTACAGATGAACAGAAAAATCTCAGAATTTGCAGAGACATTCCCACAGCCAAGTTTACTTTCAGAGTCAGGAGGTGCTGGATTCTCCCTGAGAACCCTTCAGTGAGGCCCTGTCAGGGCTGAATCCCACTCTGGAACTTTGAGTGCAGAAGGTGGGGGCCTGCTAGGGTGACCAGATGTCCCTGGGACAGTCCCGATTTTTGGGTCTTTTTCTTATATAGGCTCCTATTACCCCCCATCCCCTTTCCCGATTTTTCACACTTGCTGTCTAGTCACCGTAGGGTAGGGGTCTCAATAACACGGCCCGTGTTATTTCCTGCGGCCCACCATAGGTGCCGACTCCATGGGTGCTCTGGGGCTGGAGTACCCACAGGGAAAAATTAGTGGGTGCTCTGCACCCACCAGTAGCCAAGCTCCCCTTTCCCCCGGTGCACCGTGTCCCCGCTCCTTCGCCTAACTCCCAGCGCTTCCCGCCGCCAAACAGCTGTTTGGCGGCACTTAGGACTTTCCAGGAGGGAGGGGGGATGCAGCGGGTTCAGGGTAGGAGGCGGAGAAGAGGCGGGGCCGAGGTGGGGATTTGGGGAAGGGGTTGGAATAGGGGCAGGAAGGGGGCAGAGTTGGGGTGGGGACTTTGGGTAAGGGGTTGGAATGGGGGTGGGAAGAGGTGGGGCGGGGCCTCATGGAAGGGGTGGAGTGGGGGTTTTGCAGTCTGTTACCAACCAATTTTGAAGTTCTCAGCTATTTTGACTTGACAATTGGTGTACAACTACAGAAAGGTGTGTATCTGTGCTGTGCCAAGAGTACTAGACCATTGTGAGATCAGAGATAATTCAACCAATCACCACCCGTACTCAATAGCTAATTTGCATGCTGCAGTTTCATTTGTTGTATGAGGGAGACTTCAGAGATGGTGGATTACTTGGCCCGACTGCCACAGCCTTGTGCCTCGCTGCCACCTCACATATCAGCACAACCACCTACACAACAACACAACCAGCAAGTCCAAATACAGATAGTCCCTCACCCCAGCACACACCCCTTATTTGCCACCAACACAAATCAACCAAAATCTCCCAGCACAATACAACCCAAGCACAAATCACCACAGCTTCCCCTGACAACACACATTTGCCCACCCTCACTCATACTTACCATAAACTTGAGTGGCTAAGTGGCAAGTTCTTTGCTAGTAAGCATATATTTGGCTACTGTGACAACGCAATAAAAGTCAATAGAAAAATCACTGTAAGATGCTCTACAATGTAAGGGTGTAGAAAAAAGGTATATATTATATAAGATACAGTACGTGACCCTGTAATTAAAAGATTACATGATAACACAGAGTCTCAAAGGGGCAGAGAAAAAGTTGTGTGCGCAACCCTAATTTTGGCACATGTGCTTAACTGTGCAGTCTTAACATTCTCTTAGTGTAGTTTTTTATATGGAATGTGGTACAATTTGCAAGCAACACTGAGACTGGTTTTGTCTCAGGATATCAAACTTAATATTGATGCTCTGGTTGATACAACACACTGCCAGCTAAGTGGCCAAAAATGAAATGACTGTCAAAATTAGCACTGACTTTTCACATTACAGTTTTAAAAAAGTTAATAATTAACTTTTAATAGCATACAATATTACTCTTCATTTTTTTCATTTTTGACTATACTTTTGTATCATTGTATAAAAAGGTTTCAGTGATGCAGCCCTCGGGCCAATGTACTAATCCTCATGTGGCCCTCGTGGTGATTTGAGTTTGAGATCCCTGCCCTAGGGCCTGCAAGGATTTAAAAAATTAATACTGGCCTCTCCAGGCTTGTATTAAAACCCCAGGATTACAGCTTTTCACTGAGTTTGGCTTGGTAAACGCTGCCACCACCCAAGTGAAAAACTGCCTCTTGCAAATCCTGGAAAAACTCACTTGGGAAGTTTTCCCTGAGGCCCCTCGGCTTTTCCATCCCTCCCTTGGGGAAGCCGAGAAAGAAAACAAACAAGAGGGATACCCAGCTGTTGCCACCAGCTAACTGAAAAACATGTGCACAAACCTTTTAAGACACAAATCAAATCAGGTTCTTAAAAACAGTAAATTTTATTAAAAACAAAAAGAAAGAAAATACATCTGGAACTTAGGCTTCTGCTAGATTTTAAAAGAGCAATTCCAAAAATTAAGCACCCCAAATAGCTTCTTGGGGTTCAGCTTAAAGGTTACAAGCAAACAAAAGCATCTGGGGTTAGCACAGAGGAGTCCACAAGCCTCACAGAAAATAAAAGAAATAAACCCAATTACGTCTATCTAAACATTTCCTGTCCAAATGAATCCTTCTAGGTATTTCATACCTGGTCCAAACTTTACACAGCATTCCAGCTTCCCCCACCCCTTCAGCCCAGAGAGAACAACAGAGAGACAAAGAAAAGGAGGACTTGTGGCACCTTAGAGACTAATCAATTTATCAGAGCATAAGCTTTCATGAGCTATAGCTCACTTCATCGATGTGCTTATGCTCTAATAAATTGGTTAGTCTCTAAGGTGCCACAAGTACTCCTTTTCTTTTTACAGATACAGACTAACAGGGCTGCTACTCTGAAACCTGTCATTATGCAAGAGAGACAAAGGGAAAGCTTTTTTCCCATTTTAAAAAGTTCTACCCTTCCCATTGGCTCTTTTGGTCAGATGCCCACTCCTTTTTCTTTACCTGGGGGACTTTTTAACCCTTTACAGGTAAAGTAAGCAGCCACCAAGTGGGACTTTATAGCTAACTGGCTGGCTGGGCGTCCATAAAAGGGAGATCCCCCCCCTCCAGCTTCATTTACCACAGGCCCATTGGTGCTAACAGCCCATCTGAAGGGACCTCAGTGCTGTGTGTCCAGAAATCTCAGACAGAACCATGCAGCTGGGGATGCAGAGCCCGGCGCTCCCCTCCCTGCTGAAACCCAGAAAGAAGCTTTGAACCGGAAAGTTTGGAAGGTTCCACAAAATTCTACAAAGGTCTAGAACATTCGAGGAGGTTAGTGACAAATGAGGAAAGCCTGAAACATTCTATTTTTCCTTTTATCACTAACAACAAAACCAGCCCCCCGACCCCCCGCAAGCCTGGCACCCCGGGCAGTCCCCTAGGTTGCCTGCCCCTAAAGCTGACCCTGGTCCCCATGTCACTTACAGAGGCTGCAGCACCATTTCAACACACAGGGTCATGAAGCCGGAGGGTTTGAGACCGGACCCTTCCTCGTTATTTTTGTTACATTTGTAGCTGAATGGACTGGGCCGAGCCCCCTCCCCGTCTGGGCCTTCCACTCCTTTCAGAACTGAAAGTACAAAAGAAGCAGGAAGTTGAAGTAACGGTCTGTGTCCCTGGCTGGTTGGGGCAGAGCAAATTCCTCCTGAAGTACCAGCCCCACCCGCAGGGCACGGAGCTGGGCCTGGCTGGGGCATTTGCCGGGTGAGCCAGTGTAGGGGTGGCAATGCCCCCCCGGCCTCCGAAGCTGCTGTTCCTGCTCTCCAGGGATCGCTGGGTTATCAGTAATGCCGCTCTGCACAGCACCGCCCGCCACAGCTTTGTCCGGCTGGGGAAATAAAGCAGCACCAGCAAAAAGCACCAGCCACTTCGCACCACCCCACGCCCCTGCCCTGGGTGGAGGCAGAATGAGGAAGGTGGAAAGGGGGGGGATTGCTGCAAGGGGGAGGGGGAGCTGAAATCCAGAGCGCCGGAGTGGGAACTGGGTGGGAAGCAACAGCTGATCAATGGTAGCTGGGGGAGAGCGGAACGGACTGAATGTAACTCAGGAACTGCCCGGCTGTAGCTGGCTTGGCTCCTGCAGGCGCTCAGGGGAGCAGAGCCTGGGGGGTCAGGGAAGGCAGCAGCTCTGGGACTCGCAGCCCCCCCAACCCCAGCAGAGGTGGGGGAAGAGGGGCCATTGGTGCCGAGTCACCTTCCTGAGAGGAGGAGGCCATGGGATTCCCTGAGTGCTGAGCCAACGGGCTGGATTCTTGTGAATCACGTGAGCATCGCCTTGCTCCTTCCAAAACAGAAAACAGGGAGCAGGAGGGGGAGCATAGCTCAGATCTGGTGCCGAGTCCTTGCTGCTCAGCACAAATGTTCCCAGCCACCGACACCCCCTGCAACCCCCCCGTCTCCCCAGCCACTTCCCCAGCAGCCCATAGTCACAGTAGTACCCCCTGAGACCAACATGATGTTTGAAACGGGAGGGTTTGCAGGATCAGGCCCTCGTCGCCTCTCTCATAAATTATTGCTCCATATTTCATACAGGGGAAGGCGGGATCCAGGAAGGGGGTCTGAGTGAGGGGCGGGGGGGACTTCAGCACTGGAGCCCAATTGGGGAAGGGGCTGACATCCAGGCAGGTAAAGCTGGCCAGTGTGTCAGGAGCTGATTCCCATCAGAATTTGCTACTAGTAACAAAAGCCTAAACTCACTTGGAGGCTGGAGCCTAAGGCTTTGCAGTAGCAGTTCCCTAGGTGCCTGTTTCTGCCTCTAGTCATGTGCACTGTTGCCTCCCACTAGGCACCCATACGCTATCTCCTGCCCAATCCCTAGCACAAACCATGAACTTGGGGAAGATAGGTGCTTCTCCGCTTATTTCGTCTGCAGTGTCTGATCCAGCAGTTCTGCTCAGAGGCCAACCATTAGATCCAGTCTCATACAAAATCTGGCCAGAGGAGGATGTGCCATCCCAATAGTTAGAGCACTCACCTGCAATATGAAGAGACCCAGGTTCACTGCCCCTTTGTGTGAGGGAGAGAAAGCACTTGAACTGGGGTCTTCCACACCTCTTAGAGAGCTCTCTAATAGTTTGTTCTCGTATGTTTCCAGGTACTGAAGTTAGGCTGACTCATCTATAATTCCCTGAGTTGTTTTTGTTCCCCTTTTTAAAGATAGGTACAATGTGCCCTTCTCCAGTCCTCTGGGACCTCACCTGTCCTCCATGAGTTCTCCAAAATAATTCTTAACAGTTCTGAGGTTGCTTCAGGGAGTTCTTTATGTGTCCTGGGGTGAATTTCATCAGGCTCTGACAACTCCAATACATCTAATTTATCGAAATACACTTTAACCTGTTATTTCCCTATTTTGGCTGGTATTCCTTCCCCCTTGCTGTTCATAGTAATTATGTTGAGTATCTGAAGACTGAACCAAAATAAGCATTAAACACCTCAGTGTCTATGACCAGCACATGGGTGATCATGCCTAGTGGTCACAGCAGGAGTCATTAGCCAGGAGTCAAAGCCCAGGGTCAGAACAGGAGTCAGAGGCTCGATAGAGTAGGTCCTCAAGGAATCAATTCTGAAGCACTTAGAGGACAGGAAAGTGATCAGGAACAGTCAGCATGGATTCACCAAGGGCAAGTCATGCCTGACTAACCTAATTGCCTTCTATGACAAGATAACTTCTCTTCGACACTGGTGAGGCCTCATCTGGAGTACTGTGTCCAGTTTTGGGCCCCACACTACAAGAAGGATGTGGAAAAATTGGAAAGAGTTCAGCGGAGGGCAACAAAAATGATTAGGGGACTGGAACACATGAGTTATGAGGAGAGGCTGAGGGAACTGGGGATGTTTAGTCTACGGAAGAGAAGAATGAGGGGGGATTTGATAGCTGCTTTCAACTACCTGAAAGGGGGTTCCAAAGAGGATAGCTCTAGACTGTTCTCAGTGGTAGCAGATGATAGGACAAGGAGTAATGGTCTCAAGTTGCAGTGGGGGAGATTTAGGTTGGATATTAGGAAAAACTTTTTCACTAGGAGGGTGGTGAAACACTGGAATGCATTACCTAGGGAGGTGGTGAAATCTCCTTCCTTAGAAGTTTTTAAGGTCAGGTTGACAAAGCCCTGGCTGGGATGATTTAATTGGGGATCAGTCCTGCTTTGAGCAGGGGGTTGGACTAGATGACCTCCTGAGGTCCCTTCCAACCCTGATATTCTATGATTCTATGAACTGGCTCTGTGGATCAGGGGAAAGAAGTGGACATGTTATTCCTTGACTTTAGCAAAGCGTTTGATATGGTCTCCCACAGTATTCTTGCCAGCAAGTTAAAGAAACATAGGCTGGATGAATGGACTATAAGGTAGATAGAAAGCTCGCTAGATCATCAGGCTCAAGGGGTAGTGATCAATGGTTCCATGTCCAGTTGGCAGCCAGTATCAAGTGGAATGCCCCAAGGGTCGGTCCTGGGGCTGCTTTTGTTCAATATCTTCATTAACGATCTGGAGGATGGCATGGGATTGCACCCTCAGCAAGTTTGCAGATGACACTAAACTGGGAGGAGTGGAAGATATGCTGGAGGGTAGGGATAGGATACAGCGGGACCTAGACAAATTAGAGGATTGGGCCAAAAGCTTACTGCAGGCCAGCTGAACTGGTTAGGTTGCCCAGAGACTGGCAGGCCCTGATTCCTAACAGTAGACCCTGCCCCGATGGCAACCCATAGGGGCCTCCTGGCCCAGTTTTTTGGGGTACTTCCTATGGAGCTCTCGCACTAGATCCTGGGTATAGATGTTCTCTACTGGGTCCCAAGACCACACGTCTGGACTGTAGACTTTCCAGTCCACCAGGTACTGGAGCCTTCCCCTAACTTGCCGAGAGTTGCGGATTCAGTAGACCAAGTACTCCTCCTGTCTCTGGACTGTTATGGATGGTGGTGGTGAGTTGGAGCAGTTAGGATCTGGGTTCTTGGTCTGGGGCTTTCAAAGTGAGATGTGAAAGATGGGGTGGATCTTCAAGGACTCAAGCAACTGTAACTGGAAAGGCAGTGGGTTCACCCATTCTATAATCTTGAAGGGGCCCAGGTATTGGTACTCTAGGTGATGGGTGGGTAGTTCTATTTAAGGTTGTAAGCAGAGAAACACATCTTGTCTCCTATGGCTAGAATAGGAAGAGCCTGACACTCTTGGTCTGAATGGTGTTTATAGGCATCTTTAGAGGACTGCAAATGTTCCTTGAGCTTCTGCTGCACCCAGTGTAGGTGGGAGGTTAAATTTGCGGCAGCTCATACTGGGGAACTCACAGGTAAGTCTGGGTGTCAGCAGTGGTGAGAGCCAGGGCTTGTAAAAAACGGGCTATGTTGGGTTGAGGCATGGCTTACATTGTTAAATGCAAGCTCAGAGTAGCACAGCAGGGGGTGCCATTCATCCTGGGGGTAACTCAAAAGGCCGCAAAACTACTGCTTCAAGATTTTATTGACCCTCTCTGTTTGCACATTAGTCTGGGGGAGATAGGCAGACGAGGTGAGGAATTTGATGTCAAAAAGTCTAGAAATTCACATAAGATTTGGGAGATGCACTAGGACCCTGGTCTGATATAATGCCCATTGTTAACCCATGGTAGCAGAAGACATTTTTCAGGAAGAGCCAGGCCATCTCCTGTGCAATAGGAACAATACCAAATGGGATGAAGTGCACCATCTTTGTTAGGAGGTCAACAACAACCAGGATTACCGAGTTTTCCCTGGGAGCATGGCAGTTCTATGATGAAATTCATTTATATAATAGACCAAGGCTACAGAGGTCTTAGATTGGCCAAAATGGCCCTGAAGCAGTGAATTCATAGAATCATAGAATATCAGGGTTGGAAGAGACCTCAGGAGGTCATCTAGTCCAACCCCCTGCTCAAAGCAGGACCAATCCCCAATTAAATCATCCCAGCCAGGGCTTTGTCAAGCCTGACCTTAAAAACTTCTAAGGAAGGAGATTCTACCACCTCCCTAGGTAATGCATTCCAGTGTTTCACCACCCTCCTAGTGAAGAAGTTTTTCCTAATATCCAACCTAAACCTCCCCCACTGCAACTTGAGACCATTACTCCTTGTCCTGTCCTCTTCTACCACTGAGAATAGTCTAGAACCATCCTCTCTGGAACCACCTCTCAGGTAGTTGAAAGCAGCTATCAAATCCCCTCTCATTCTTCTCTTCTGCAGACTAAACAATCCCAGTTCCCTCAGCCTCTCCTCATAAGTCATGTGTTCCAGACCCCTAATCATTTTTGTTGCCCTCCGCTGGACTCTTTCCAATTTTTCCACATCCTTCTTGTAGTGTGGGGCCCAAAACTGGACACAGTACTCCAGATGAGGCCTCACCAATGTTGAATAGAGGGGAACGATCACATCCCTCGATCTGCTCGCTATGCCCCTACTTATACATCCCAAAATGCCATTGGCCTTCTTGGCAACAAGGGCACACTGCTGACTCATATCCAGCTTCTCATCCACTGTCACCCCTAGGTCCTTTTCTGCAGAACTGCTGCCTAGCCATTTGGTCCCTAGTCTGTAGCTGTGCATTGGGTTCTTCCGTCCTAAGTGCAGGACCCTGCACTTATCCTTATTGAATTGAATTGTGGCATTGTTTCAATTCCTGAAGCAAAGGGTGTTGCTCTGGAACTTGAATACAACTCGTGTGATAAAGGAGGCCATTCCATAGTCAGAATTTAGAGTTCTGGCAGGTACCCACATTAGTCAGGATCTGGTGGATTTGGGTAGCAAACGGATCATTGGAGAGCCGGGGTGGATGGAGGATATCACTGAGACTGCTGTCTATTGTCCCGTTGACAAAGCTGGAAACCTTGAACATGGTGGTAGAGGGCTTTTTGCTAGATTCATGATACTCATTTTTTTTTCATGAAAAGGCATCCACTTTCCCATTTCTTGTCTTTGGGCAATAGGTTACCACAAAATCGAAGCAATCAAAGAAGAGGGACCAGCAGATCAGGTATTGGTTAAGGCAGCTAGCAGTCTGTAGGCTCTTCGGGTTCTTGTGCTCTATCAGGACTTGCACCAGGAATCGGATTCTTCCTAGGTGAAGCACCATGCTTCAAAAGCTGCCTTGATAGTCACTAACTCCTTGCCACAAATATTGTAATTTTTTCCACTCAGGTTAGCTTCTCAGAATAAAAAGTACAGGGGTGTAGTTGGTTGTGGGTGCCCACATGTTAAGATAATATTGCATCTATGGCAAAGTTTGAGGCATCAGAATCAATTGTAAAAGGTTTAGTGGGATGTGGTTGAATCAGTATGGGTAATGAGGCGAATGCCCTCTTCATGAGCCTCAGTGGATAAGCGAACTGGGCCCTGTTTTTCAGGAGCACCAGTATGGGTGCAACCAGGTGAAAGAATCCTTTAATAAACCTCATGTAGAAATTGGTGAACTCCAGAAATCGCTGCACTTGACATACATTGATGGGTGAGACCCAGTCAGATATTGCTGCCACCTTACGTGATTCCATGGTGAATCCCTCAGGCAAGTCAATACATCCCAAGAATTCCACTGTGTCCTTATCAAACTTGCATTTCTCAAGCTTCACGTAGAGTTGGTGTTGATGGAGTGTCTCCAAGACAGTGCATACATGGTGCTTGTGGAGGTCCTGACCTTTGGAGAAAATAAGGATGTTGTCCATGTGAATGACTACAAATTTGTCCAGCCTGTCTCTAAAGATGTCATTTTTGAAATGGTGGAAGTTTGCTGGGGTGTTGCACAATCCAAACAGCATGACCAAATGTTCAAAGTGGCTATACCTGATATGAAAGGCAGACTTCCATTTGTTTCTTTCCCAGATCCTCAACAAGCTATAAAATTCATAGAGGTCCAACTTTGTGAAGATCTTGGCAGAGCAGAGTCTTTCAAACAGCTCATTAAGTAGCAGTAAGGGGTACTGGTTTCAGATTATAAACTTGTTCAGAGCTCGGTAGTCCACAGAAGGCTTGGAGGGAGCTGACAGTTCCAGAGTGCCTGTAGTTTGGATTTGGAGAGGGAGTCAATGCACCAAAAGGGAACCTCTGATCTGAGCTGGAGGTTGATGAGGCAGTCATAGCTCTGATTAGGCAGTAGGGTGTCAGTTTTCTTTTTGTCAAACACATCAGCATAGTGTTGATATTTAACGAGATCCTCTTTTCACGTATCTGAATTCTTTAGAGGACCAAGTAAACCACAAAGGGTGGCTGGTCCCAGGTTGGCTCTTGGGAAATAGGTATGTTGGTGAGATGAGGAGTCAAAGGATACCATCCCTGTGTGGGTTGTGGACAGGAAGCCAGGGGGTGTCAAGGACAACTGATAGATGTGGTGAATGAATTATCCCAAACTGGAGGAAAAACTTAGTACCCAGCACCAGGGTTAAAGCCCCTGCCTTACTCTCAGCTGTAGATGCCTTGTTGGTGCGGTCTTCCCTCAGCGCAAATATGACGGGTTTGTGCCAAAACCCCTCTGGGGACGCACATCCTCTGATGTCAGCAGGTACATCTGCAGTATACTGTGACTGTGCATCCAATCATATCTGGGATATCCACCAGTCTATCAAAATTGTTACCTGGAATGTTTCAACTTTTCACAGGCATGGTCATCAGATCGCGGTCCTATGTGAAATGGACCGTCTTGGCATATCAATCGCAGGCCTAGCAGAAACAAGGCTGATAGATCACGGACGTCATGAGGTGGAAGTTTCTTTATTGCTGTATTTTGGTGGTCCCAACCCCATACATGGGGTAGCACCACTACTACAAGGTGAGGCCAAGTTCTCCCTGATAATTTGGATGCCCGTGTCTTCTTGTTTACTTATTGCATGTCTTAAACATCAACACAGTTACCTCGCTGTCATACTAGTCTATGCACCAACAGAGGAATCTGTTGGTTCAGTTAAAGATAATTTCCAACATCAATTGGAATCTCTAGTATGCACAGTCCCTCCACATGATAATCTCATGATCCTGAGCAACGTAAATGCAGTTACTGGCTCCCTGCAAACTGGGTTTCAACAGGTCATTTTTCATTATGGTTCAGGCATATTCAATGATAACTTTTACCGCTTGCTCACATTCTACACCTCCCATAATTTTTCCATTCTTGGGTCATGGTTCAAGCGCCAACTCGTACACCAGATGTCATGGATCTCTCATGATGGCATCACTCAGAAGGAGTTGGACCACATCATCACACATGACAGGCATCTCTTCGCCTCCTGTAGAGTATATCATGGTGCGGAATGTGCGGCGAATACAGAACACCACCTACTGGTTGCATGTATGGTGTTGACTGTCCGACGAGCTGATAAGCCTTCTTCAACTATGAAGAAGTTTGATATTGATGCACTTTGTGTGCCAGGTTTAGCCAACAGGTTTTGTATCATCATCATCAATAGATTCTCGGCTCTAGCCAACCTGCCTGATAACATGGAGGTTGCCTGGTCCTTTTCACTTCTACTCTCAACCAACCCACTGAGCAAATGATTGGCGATAGGCACCCAGCATGCTGACTATGCCTATCAGAGGAGGCCTTCCGGATAATTAAATTGAAGGCCGCAGCCACCAGCGTGGTGATAAGCGCACTCATAATCAGCTGAAGCAAAAATTTAACACCCTAGCACTCTGCGATCGCGAGGCATATTATAACCAAGTAGCAGATGATGTTGAATTTAGCTTAGCCGGGGCATCTCAAAGCCAGTATTCCATGTGATCCGCAACCTCAGCAGTCAAGAGGTTGTCACTACAAACAGCATCCTGAATGACAGCCAAGGTCATCCATGTAAATCAGACGATGACATCCTCTCACACTGGGTGGAATATTGTCACAGTGCCGTGAAGCAAACTCCAGTTGCTGCTTGCTCACAGCTGGACGGTTCTAGAGCCAGACATTTGTACTGATGCACCAACATTGGATGAAGTGAAGCATGCCATCTGCAAACTGAAAACGGACCTGCAGCCGGTGCTGATGGCATCCCCCCAGAGCTGCTAAAATGTGCTATTGACCTTATAGTGGAATCACTTCTAGACATCTTTCGTCTGCCAACCACCTGGATGGACAGTATTGTGCTCTCACTTTATAAGGGTAAGGGACCACGCAGGGAATGTAAGAGCTATAGGCCAATCACCTTGCTGCCCGTTCCAGGAAAGGTGTTTGCACATATTCTGCAGGCACGCTTGGAGCCTCTGCTACATCAGAAGTGTCACCCCTAGCAATCAGGCTTTACGAGGAAGAGGTCCACATTAGATGCCATTTTGGCCCTTCGCTTGTTGTTGGAGATACACCGTGACTTCAGGAAGCCCCTGGATGTAGTGTATGTTGATCTTAAGGCTGCATTGGTTCAGTTGACTGTGTCATGCTATGGAAGACCTTAAAGGGTGTAGGTATCCTACCACTCTGCTGGACTTGATTAGAGAGCTGAATAATGGAACCACTGCTCATATTCATCTGGGGAATCGGATGTCAGCATCTTTTAAATTAGTATCTGATGTTAGGCAGGGTTGCGTCTTGGCCCCTGCACTTTTTTGTTGGGCAATGGATTTCATAATGCAGCATTCCATCAGGTCCATAGGAGTAGTATATACCTCGAAAGCACTCATCACCATGCATTTTTGACAGATTTCCACACTCCTTTAGGGCTTAAGTCCCACCTTCCCACCCCATTTCCGTTGGCGCCGAAGTTTGGTGCCGTCGGCCATTTTGAAAAAAAAATTGTGCATGTTTGAATGGAGGAAGTGTTGTGCTTGGATACATTGAGAGAAGTTTAAAGTTTGGATAATAAGTTTCAATATCTTGCAGCTGGGCTTCTTGCCAGTCAGCTGCATTGAGCATGGGCAACAGAGATTGGTCCAACACAATATAATTCACTGAGGCAGATGGCATGCTATCAGGGGGCAGTCCCAGAGCTTTTGCAACATACCTATGAAGGCTCTTGTGGGTCTCTGGCTCTTGAAGACTCACACTGCAAATAGCTCTCACTCCATCCATAGGTATCACACCGACTTCCAATGCCTGCGGACGCCAGGACAATGCATCCTCATCTACATTGCTTCTCCCTGATTAGTACTGAATACTGAACTCATGGCTCACCAAGGTGGCCACCCATCTCTGCCCTGTAGCATCCAGCCTAGCACTTGTTAACACATAAATCAGTGAATTGTTGTCTGTCCACACTTGAAACTGAGCACCATACAGCTAGTCTCAAAATTTCTCAGTGATGGCCCATTTCAAGGCCAAGAACTCCATTTGTGGATGGGATAGCGAGTTTCACTATCAGACAGCCCGCGGATGGCAACGGCAAATTTACAGTTGCCTTCCATATCCTGGTACAGGACTGCTCCCAGACCGTCCAAACTGGCATCAGTATGCAGGATAAATGGCTTTCTTGGGTCAGCAAAGACTAGGACTGGAGCATGAGTGAGGCAATTAATGATTTCCCAAAAAGCCCTTTCACATCTCTCATCCCACTGTGGTCCAAATGGTTCTAAGGGGCCATAAAGTCTCTGCTCAGGAGCCTTTGGGGACCTCCTCTTATTCTTGATCTTAGATTTGTTCTTGCTGGACTGATACCCCCGGGTAAGATCTTTCAGGGGTTTTACAATGGTAGCATAGCTCTACAAATCTGTGGTAGTAGCCACTAAATCCAAAAAGGTCTTGAGTTCTCAGTAATTACTTGGACATGGCCATGTAGTGAGGACATCTATTTTGTCAGGATCAATACTCACACCTTCTTGAGACACAATGTGACCCACATACTTCACCGAGGTTCTGCAGAATTGGCATTTGTCAATTGAAAGCTTCAACCCATAGGCTTCCAACCGATCTAGAACTTTAAGAAGTCTTTCTTCATACTCCTCCAAGGTTCTTCCAAACATGATCAGGTCATCCAAATAAACTAACACTTGCAGTAAATTCATGTCTCCCACATCTTTCTCCATAAGATGCTGAAACATAGCAGGTGTTCCAGAAATCCCTTGGGGGCATGCGCTCAAATTGATGAAACCCTAACAGACAAATGAAGGTCATCTTCTTGTGTTCTTCTCCTAGATGGATCTGGTCATATCCACTTTGAAGATCCAACACAGAGAAGCACTGACTCCCAACAAACAATCCAAGGCATCTTATACCCAAGGCCTGGTGTATTGGTCAACTACAGTGCGCCTGTTTAGGGTGTGGTAGTCAGTACACACCTGGATTTCCCCCCTCTTCTTATGGGCCACCACAATGGGAGAGGCATATGGGCTGCGGGACGCTGTAATGATACCATTCGCGATCAGCTCTTGAAGATGATGCCACACAGCTTCCATCTCAGAGAGAGCAATCTTTCTAGATCTCTCCCTGAAGGGTCGGGGGTCTTGTAGCCGGATGTGGTGTTCCACTCCTTTTGCACATCCCATGTCCCACTCATGCAGTGAGAATACCTTGAATCTTTTGCAAAGCTTCTTCCTCAGGCGATTTCACGATGGTTTCGGGCTCAAAGAGGTCTGCTATCTTCTGCCCTTGTTTCACAACCACATCACAGCTTGTTTCATTAGCAATCAGTATAAACACCTTTTTCTGGGCTTCAGCAGATAGGGTTATGACTCCACTGGGAACCAGCACTCCTTCAGGGAGCCCTCCCTCAGCCAGCTGCTCTACCATTGCTAATGTTCCTTTACTGCCTCTTAGGCAGGTACTCATGACAATCACCTCCTTTTCTGTCACTGCAGGCACCACGAAGGGGACCGTGCACGCGTACCTCAATGCTCCCACTGGTGAATCAGACATCACCTTTTTAGTGTCCTCAATTTTTCTGTAGGCTGCAGCACAATGTGTGTGGATCACCATGGTGTTCAGGTATTGGTCCCCTGCTCACTGTCTGCAGTAATCGCGAATACCTTAAAGAGCTTGGAGTTCGTCCCTATTAGCACGGACACATCAGAGACCCCTTTAGGGTCAGGGCATATTAAGGCAGCAGTGTCCACCTCTTGTCTTACCCCAGTTGAAATCCTGGACGAGCCCCCACTTGTAACACCAATAGACCCCGGTCATCGGCGGGCAGGATCGAACTGGGGACCTCTGGAGCTTAGTGCATGAGCCTCTACAGCATAAGCTAAAAGCCAACTGGCTGTTAGCTAAGGCTGTAGAACAAACTCATTAATTGCTCTCTAAGTGGTCTCAGTGCCACTAGATTAGACAGAACACCACATCTAGAAGGTGGGTGGGTTACACTCTTCTAACATTTCCTGTATTTTTATTGTGACTCTGTAATTTACTATCTTTAATACTGAAGTTTTGCTTTTTTGGAATAGCACAAGTGGACACAAATCAGACATCAAGAATTATAACATTCAAAAACCAGTCGGAGAACACTTCAATCTCTTTGGTCACTCGATTACAGACCTAAAAGTCGCAATATTACAACAACAAAAAATTCAAAAACAGACTCCAATTAGAGACTGCTGAACTGGAATTAATTTGCAAACTGGACACCATTAAATTAGGCTTGAATAAAGACTGGGAGTGAATGGGTCATTACACAAAGTAAAACTATTTCCCCATGCTTATTTCCCCCCCACTGTCACTCACACCTTCTTGTCAACTGTTGGAAATGGGCAATCCTGACTATCACTACAAAAAGGTTTTTTTTTCCTCCTACTGATAATAGCTCACCTTAATTGATCACTCTCCTTATAGTGTGTATGGCAACACCCATTTTTTCATGTTCTCTGTGTGTATATATATATATATATATCTTCCTACTGTATTTTCCACTGCATGCATCTGATGAAGTGGGTTTTAGCCCACGAAAGCTTATGCTCAAATAAATTTGTTAGTCTCTAAGGTGCCACAAGTACTCCTCGCCCTTTTTATGATTTCAATGCTGACTGATTTCCTGGGTTGCCCATCTTGTGGTCCAGGGGAAGTAATTTGTGACAGAAGGGGATCCCCATCACAGCTCGCTACCTGCACCTGTTCCAGGGGTAGCAATCTGAAATGGGTGGATGGCAGCCCCTCCTGTCACAATTTGCTACACCTGTGAAATCTCTATTTTAAATTTGGACACAAATGAAACAAGATTTTTCTAAATTAGAAAATTATATCAAATTAGAATGTTTTTTGTGCCCAAATTTAAAACTGAGATTTCACAGTCTAGCTCATTGTGATGGGAGTGCTTCCATCTAGCACAACTTCGACCTTTGGGCCATGGGGAGTTGTGGATGTAGCAAATTGTGATAGTGCAGGGAAAATCCCTAGCTGGATGTCAGTAACTGGTACCATCTGGACATTTTGACAGGGAGCATGGACATGACACCTGGCTCCACAGGAACGGTCAATATCTCCCTGGAGCAAGTGGTCTAAGTAAAGGTCTCAGGCCTGGGGCAGCACCAAGGGCCACCGCTGGGCTCTAGCTCAGGAAGGTCAGGCAGGAGCCAGGGAACTGCCCTGAACATGAGAGACCTGCAGCAGGAACAGCAAACCCCAAACCACACACAGCTAATGGAGAGCTAGAGTCACACACCATGGGGCAGGGACAGGAAAACACACAGGACCCTGGCATAAATCAGGAATAACCCATTAGAGTCACTAAAAAGAAAAGGAGTACTTGTGGCACCTTAGAGACTAACAAATTTATTTAAGCATAAGCTTTCGTGGGCTACAGCTCACTTTGGAGCTGTAGCTCATGAAAGCTTATGCTCAAATAAATTTGTTAGTCTCTAAGGTGCCACAAGTACTCCTTTTCTTTTTGTGAATATAGACTAACATGGCCTGCCATTAGAGTTACTGTGACCCCTAAATCCTTTCCAGAGTCACTGCTTTCCGGGATACAGCCCCCCCTCCATTCTGCTGGTATGGCCCACACCGCTTGTTACTAGATGTGGAATTTTCTACTTGTCTCTATTAATAAGCATTTTGTTGGGGGTTTTGTTGAGCCCCCTTTCCCTGACCCCTGTACTTATACCAGGATACACAGGGGCCCTGTCCCTCTGGGGTTGTCTGAGTCCCTCTCAGTGCTTACTATACATGTGTTAGCATCTGGGGGACCCAAACCCTCTGTTGTCCGAGGCCTTCTCTCTACCTCTCATACATTTACCAAGATGTGGGGGGCCCTGCCCTTCTAGGTGTTATCAATCTAATCCCCTCTCTCTGCAACACCTCAAGTCAAGAGTTGGTGGGGCCAACCCTTCCTGGGGAAATCTGAGCCTCTCTCCATTCCCTGCACATGTGAGCTGGGATTTGAGGAGTCTTGTCCCTTTACAGATATCAGAGCCCCTCTCTCTGCCCCCAGTGTGAGCCAGCATCTGGAGAATCCCTGCCCCTCTGGGTGGCGAGCTAAGAACAGACATGCTGGGAGCATGCACCAAGATCACACTGCTGAGGCCTGATCTACACTTGAAAATTTGGTATGCAGGGTCTGAATGAGCTCTCCCTGACATATTGTGGTGAGCTCGGGGAAAGACTTTAGGGACAGACGGTGTTTTATATATGCCTACTATGCCTAGGTGCACAGCAGAGGGAACTGCTCTGCCAAAATGATCACTTTTGGCTGGTGGTGGGTTACACAACACTCCAGTATTGAATGCAGGGTAATGGAATGTCGTTAGCCCTATTTCATTAGCAAAGGGCAGCAGAACTGTGCTTAGCCTGCCCTGACTGAGGTGAGTCACCCTCAACTGAACCTCACTCGCTAAGTAGAGATGCCAAATCCCTGTGAAAATGAGGTGGGGGGGGTACAGGTGTTCCTAGCTGGGTGTGTGGGCTCTGTAAGACTCCTAGATACCATTTGATCCTCTTCTCTCCATGAATTTTTGTAGTTCTTTTTTGAACCCTGTTATAGTCTTGGCCTTCACAACATCCTCTAGCAAAGAGTTCTACAGGTTGACTGTGTGTTGTGTGAAGAAATATAGCTTTTTTTGAGATGGGGTGACCACATTTGTATCCAGTATTCAAGATGTGGGCATACCATGGATTTATATAGTGGCAATATGATGTTTTCTGACTTATTTTCTATCCCTTTCCTAATGATTCAAATAATCTCATCTCTCTGGTCCTCTCACTTTCCCCATATGCAGAAATGGGATAATGATGTTTCTCTCTCAGATCTACTGATGAAAAGACCTGGGCATAATCATCATTGCCTGGCCACAGTGGTGTCTCAACTGCACAACTACATGACAATTACAGCTGACAAAATGACCTCCAACTCCTACCAACAGCATTTCTCTTTTTGTTAAAAAAAGGACATTCGCTGACAAAACCTTTGCTTACCCAGAACTGGGGTTGCCCACTGGTGTGTCATGTGCTCCCAGACAGCATGTGACCAGTGCATAGCATGGACCACATTGAGAAAGCCACGCTCACGGCAGACTGCAAGAAAAAAGGCAGACACACAGTGGTGTAGTCGAGCAGGATCTGTGCACAGCTGATTGCTTTGAGACACTGGTAGTGATTTTAAGTGAGTTTTAAGTGTGGTGGCTAGAGAACAGACAAAGTGGTTACTGTTATTTTCTGTTTGCTTATTTCAGGTAAGGGAATACACGCAGGAAAATCAGCAACATGAGAGAGTGAGGCTCAGAAGAAGCTAGAATTGCACAGGCTGTAAATTGCTGAGAAAGAAAATGATCAAAAAAGGTCAGATGTTGTTGGTGCGGAAGGAACCCAAAGTCTCCTGGCTCCCACCCATCTTTATAGCAGTTGTCTCTCGTGTAAGTCTATGGATTTTGCTGTATCAGCTGGGATTCGTTAATTCCAACTTTGCCATTCTCACAGTCACCTTCCGTCAGTGATGTTTGTATCCTTAGTCAGAAACAGGGCTGGCCTTACCATGAGGCGAACTGAGGAGGCCAACTCAGGTGCCAGACTGGGGGGGGGGGGGCGCCACGAGGACCCAGAGTGTAGAAAATCGTGTCTGCTGCTGGTACATATATATAGATGCATAGAGATGGGGGAGTGCTGTGCTGGAGGAAGGAGGGCACAAGAGACATAACGGGCAGGCAGGAGAAAAGTTGAGAGGGAATAACAGAAAGCAACAGGAACTGCAGGGAGAGAGAGAGGAGGAGGAGCCTCTTATGTACCTCTCTAGCACCCCCAGGAGACTGCACTGATTAACACCAGCTTCTCAGGGAGCTTCCTGTTTCCTGCTGCATCCCTGAACCCACTTGAGGAGAACAGGCAGTCAACTGAAGTAGTAGGAGCCAGTTAGGCCCTGAAGACGCTGATATCTTCCCTCACTCAGGCCCTGTTACCAGCCTGCTTATTTGTCCCTGTCAATTGAGTGTTGAGAGTTACTATAGTTGGCACAGAACAGCAGTCATGAGTGAAAGAATAAAACACCCCTCTGGGGCAGCACTCAGAAAAAGAAAGTGAAGGAAGTTTTTCTATCTAAGCAGGAAGAAGTTCTCCTTAGATACATAGACACAAATGTTCACGGTGAGCCTTCCGGCCCCAGTGAGAATGTGAGTGGTGAGGAGATGCCTGATCTTCCAGTTAGTCAGAGTGCAGGTGATCTGGAAGCTATTGCAGCATCCATATCTCCATCTCAAATGGATATAACCATGCACATTCCTGAAGAAAAGTGTAGATCAGAGAAGAGTGTGGTGGAGGTGCAAGAAACAGCTGCTGCTGAGTTTAGTTCCTTAAGTTTAGATGATCCAGAACTGTGGACACACTTGAGCAGTAGCCTGAGGGATTTCCTTGTACTGCATGGGCCACAGCAAGTGAAAAACTTCCTGTTCCCCAAAGACAATGAAAATAGATGTTTCCATCCAACACATTACTGGTGTGAAATCCCCAATGGTGACAAAGTGGAGAGGCCATGGTTTATGTACTCAAAAACCCAGAATGCTGCATACTGTTTTTGTTGCAAACTCTTCCAGTCTAATGTTCCAGCCACATTGGGTTTTACAGGAACAAAGGACTGGAAAAATCTGGCTAGAAATCTGGCATGCTATGAAAAGGCAGCAAATCACCAGAGAGCAATCCATAGATGGGAAAAGTTTGAGATGAGACTAAGGTTAAAGACCACCATAGATGATCAGCATCAAGAGAAGATTGCATCAGAGTCTCTTTACTGGCAAAATGTTCTGAAAAGGCTCATTGGCATTGTGAGAATGCTTGCTACCCAAAAGCTAGCACTGCATGGCACTTCAGATAAGCTGTATGTGCCAAACAATGGAAACTTCCTTAAAATTGTGGAGCTGATGGCTGAGTTTGATGCTGTACTCCAGGAGCATCTAAGAAGAGTCACCACCCAAGAAACGTACACACACCACTACCTTGGAAAAACAATTCAAAATGAGATCATATAGTTACTGGCAACAAAAGTCAAACAGAAGATGGTGGCAGATCTGAAGTCAGCAAGATATTACTGTTATTCTGGACTGCACACCTGACATCAGCTATACAGAACGAATGACTTTAATGGTGTGTTTTGTAACAACAACAGAACCCAGTGAAAATGTCCCTGCAATGGTGACTGTCAGAGAGCATTTTCTAGAATTTATTGACATTGATGATACTACAGGAGCTGGTATGACAGATGTGCTTCTTAAAAAGCTGGAAGATACAGGAATTGCGACAGCTGACACAAGAGGTCAGGGCTACGATAATGGTGCCAACATGAGAGGAAAGAACAGAGGAGTGCAGACATGGGTCTGAGAGTTAAACCCTCGAGCTTTTTTTGTCCCATGCAGTTCTCATTCATTGAACTTGGTGGTCAGTGATGCAGCATCAGCTTCTATTGAGGCTGCTGAATTTTTTAATGTAATTCAAAGCATCTATGTATTTTTCTCTGCATCAACTCATTGATGGCAAATATTGAAGCAACATCTGGGAACATCCTCTCTGACACTGAAACCACTGAGTGACACATAATGGGAAAGTCGAGTGGAGGTGATAAAGCCTATCAAACACCAAATTGGGAAGATAGATGATGCCATAGTTGCCATTATGGAGGATAATGCTATGACAGTGACTGTTCGTGGGAGAAGAGTGGCAGAGGGATATGGAATCACCAGAAACATACATAACTTCAAATTTCTGTGTGGCTTAGTGTTGTGGCATGACATACTGTTTGAAATAAATGTTGTAAGCAAGAGACTCCAGAGTGTTGACCTTGATATATCTGGAGCAATGGAACAACTGGACAAAGCAAAGTCATACATAGAGTCTTACCGGTCAGATGAGGGATTTCAAAACGTTCTGAAGAGTGCACAGAAGTTGGCAGAGAAACTTCACACTGAAGCTCTTTTCCCACCCATTCAAGAATACAAGAGTCACTGAAGAAGAAGACATTTTGATTATGAGGCATGGGATAATCCCATAAGAGACCCCAAACAACAATTCAAAGTTGAATTCTTTAACCAGGTGCTAGATTGTGCAATACAGTCAGTTGAAGAATGTTTCATGCAGCTCAAGGAACACAGTAGTATGTTTGGGATGTTGTATGATATTCCCAAACTCCTCATTATACCTGAAGAAGACCTACACCAGCAATGCAGGGAACTAGAGACAGTGTTGACACATGATGACATGCGCGATATTGATGCGAGTGATTTAGGTGATGAACTGAAAGCCCTTTCAAGATACATTTCAGCAGGGTCAACTCCAAAGGCTGTTCTAGAATATATGTGCACAAATAAGATGACCACCCTCTCTCCAAATGCTTTTGTTGCTCTGTGCATACTTCTGACACTTCCTGTAACAGTTG
This sequence comes from Caretta caretta, assembly GCF_965140235.1. Classification (NCBI taxonomy): domain Eukaryota; kingdom Metazoa; phylum Chordata; order Testudines; family Cheloniidae; genus Caretta; species Caretta caretta. Next base: position 35,817,325 of record NC_134219.1, read on the forward strand.
CCAGTGGAGAACGCAGCTTCTCCAAGCTGAAGTTAATAAAAACACATCTATGCTCCACAGTGACACAGGAGAGGCTGGTCGGCCTTGCAACCATCTCAATAGAGCATGAGCTGGCCCAGACTGTGGACCTTCAGCAGGAAGCAGTTCAAATCTTTGCAACCAAGAAGGCACGGAAAGCACCACTTTGATTATTCAAACAGATAAAAATGCCCGTGTTTACTATGCAGACAAGAAATGTTACGGTAACCCTTCTGCACGTCAGAGTTGGCAGCAACAAGGGCCGGGTTCAATATCTAGGGGATCCATTCCAATAACACAATGCAAACCGGCTCGAGCCCCCACCCAGTGACCTGGGACAAATATATACCACCCCCGCTGGGCGCCTCCAAGAGGCAATACTTCCCCTCTCACAAGCACATAGTCTGAGAGTAGCAAAAAGCCTTTTAATAACAGCAAGAAACAATGTGGCATTATGTTGGGGAAACACCACCAACAGGATTCATAACACAACCCATGAGCAAAAAAAAAACCCACCCCAAGCAAATTGGTGCATGCCCTTTCCCTTTGGTTCTTGAGTCCAGCAACCCCAAATCACCCAAAGTCCCAAAAGTCCAATGACCCAAAAGTCTCTGTCCCTGGTCAGGGCAGCCCCAGAGTTCAAAAGTTTGTCTGCAGAGTTTTACCTCCCAACCTGGGTGGAGATGGGGGGAAGGTGTTAAGGGGCACCTTACATGATCTGAAGCTGACTGCCCCACAGCTCCATAGGCCTTTGCTCCACTCCGCTCCGCCAGCCGCCCCATGAACTGCTTCGCTCAGCTCCACTCTGCGGCCCACAAGCAGCTTCCGCCATCCAACAAACTGCTCCGCCTTGCACCAGCAGCTCCCGCCGTCCTATGAACTGCTCCACCAGCCTGTCCACAAGGCACTCCAGCCATCCCGCAAACTGCTCCACAATATATCTTCAGGCTCCCCCACTACTTAACACAACACTCAGTGATTTCAGCTCTTAGTCAGTTCAGCTCTTTGGTGAATTCAGCTTGTAGTAGGGGAGCCTCAGTGCTGGTACACTATTAGCCCAAAGTGAGCTCAGCAGCCTGCAACTAGACTTCTAATGAAATCAAAATTAGCTCTGATATTCCACAGTGGAGAGAGGAGGAAGTGCAACTAGCATGTAAGGCCCTTACCAAGGGGCCCATATCACCAAGTATTAATACTTGTCCCCAGCCTCTCTCAATTCACAGAGTTTTGGAACCCATGACCCTTGCCTAGCGAGTGCTACTTAGTTGATGGTGAGTCCCTCCATCATAACAAAAGGCCAAGTACAGTTCCAAGCACAGTTCCCATAATCAGGGTAATAACAATTTATTCTTCCTGCCCCAATAACAGAGACACTGGGGATCCCACAACAGCCAAAGTGACCATTTGGGCAGCTATGGCCTCATTCTAAGCGGGGTGGGTGTGCTATGCAAATGAGATCATTCCCTGAAGTTCTTTCCACAACTTGCCACACCTCACCACCAGATGTCAGGCTGGAGCTCATCTTGACACTGCTTACATCACTGTTGTTCAGGCGTTTGAAAGCTAAGTGTTACTTAAAATTTTTGAAAAGGCATTTTAAGTTGTTAGTTTTCCTTTATTAGAGCAGTACCATGAGAGGAGTAGAACAGGAAGAAGGCAGAATTGAGACCTTTCAAAGTTTTGGCCCAAGTGAGGGGACATGGGGGCCTCATTTGAGTTCCCCGCCTCAAGTGCCAAAATGTTGTGGGCTGGCCCTGGTCAGAAACTGGGTACTAGATGTTTACACAGCTGCTCCTTATCTTATATTTTGTTATTAGTTTGGGGCAGATGCCTTTGCACTTCAGGTTCATCAATTTGCACTCCTTGGATCATCAAGGCGAGGGTGATATTGGCGTCTCTGTTTCCTTCACTCTTTCTTCTGTAATTAGGCCCATCTGCTACTAACATCCTATCTCTTATTGCTACACACACATACCTTATTCACACAAAGAACAGCTCTACATTCTTTTACCAATCAATGAGAGGAAACAGCAGAGGGGCTGTTAAACAATTGTCTAACAAGCAGGCTTGTAACAGAACATCCTGATTTTGAAACAGATCCATTTCATATTACTACTTTAGCTTCTAAAACAAATTAATATTAACTTAAGAAATCCAAAACAGCTTAATAGAGCAAGGGAACATTGTCAGGGCTTGTGTTCTTTAGCTAACACACCCACCGGTGTGTCCGAGGCCCTACTGGCAGGAGCAGGGTGGCAAGCTCTGCAAAATGGCATCCTCCATAATAATATCAGACAAGACCACATCTGGTACTGGAGAGGGGGACAAACCTTTCCAAAAACAGCACTGTCCAACTCTGGACTGTCCAAAACTGGACAAATGGCCTGCCTAGAGATGAGCCTTAAATAATTTTTTTAACCAGTTTAGTTAAACCTGCATGAAAGGCTGTGTGGACACTCTTATTTTGGTTTGAACAAGGCTTATTTCAGTTCATCTCAAGTCATTTAGGAATCAGATTAATCTAGACTGCAGTAAACTGCTTTTAAAATGAAATAAGAGGAGCTATCCACACAGGGATTTGCTCTGGTTTAACTAAATTGGTTTCAAACACAATATCAGTGAAACTGGTGCAACTGTATGATGTAGACAAGGCCTGAGGTCTTGCCTAGATTTCAAGTTGCATTAGTTTAGTTAAACCAGTATAAATACCAATATGGACACATATGAGGGGGAGAGGAGTCCAGGAGAGCTGGCTGTATTTTAAAGAAGCCTTATTGAGAGTGCAGGAACAAACCATTCCGATGTGCAGAAAGAATAGCAAATATGGCAGGCGACCAGCTTGTCTTAACAGTGAAATCTTAGGTGAGCTTAAACTCAAAAAGGAAGCTTACAAGAAGTGGAAATTTGGACAGACGACTAGGGAGGAGTATAAAAATATTGCTAGATCATGCAGGGGTGTAATCAGGAAGGCCAAGGCACAATTGGAGTTGCAGCTAGCAAGTGATGTGAATGGTAACAAGAAGGGTTTCTACAGGTATGTTAGCAACAAGAAGGTGGTCAGGGAAAGTGTGGGACCCTGACTGAACGGGGGAGGCAACACAGTGACAGATGATGTGGAAAAAGCTGAAGTACTCAATGCTTTTTTTGCCTCGGTCTTCACAGACAAGGTCAGCTCTCAGACTGCTGCACTGTGCAACACAGTATGGGGAGTAGGTGAGCAGCCCTGAGTGGTGAAAGAACAGGTTAAGGACTATTTAGAAAAGCGGGACATGCACAAGTCCATGGGTCCAGAATAAATGCATCCAAGGGTGCTGAGGGAGTTGGCTGATGTGATTGCAGAGCCATTGGCTATTATCTTTGAAAATTCGTGGCAATCGGGGAAGGTCCCGGACAATTGGAAAAAGGCAAATATAGTGCCCATATTTTAAAAAGTGAAGAAAGAGAACTTATATGATAAGTATTCTGAGACATGAAGACAGGAGATAGTGGTGTGGAAAGGTGATGGCCCTATGGGGCATGGAGGGATCTGGTGAGAGTAGCAGAGACACCAAAGACATGGTGGAGGGTGTGAAGAAACCAAGTTCCATGGGAATCAGAATGGTCTAATGATTATGGTACTGGACTAAGAATCAGAAGACCTGGGTTCTATTTCTGCCCTACTGGGTAAGTCAGAAATTCCTAGTACACAGACTATAAATTAAAATAGCTGTGACTTCTTCAGGGATAAGAAACTGTCCAGAGCTGTGGCATTTGAGGCCCTTTCAATTATCATGTGCTGGTTCCATCAGCCAGTTTGTGTTTCCCCTGCTTGGTTTGGGTCCCTCTTAGATCTCCAAGGAGAGTTTTCAGTGCTCTGGGTAACATTCTGTGGTTTCATTGGAAAGACAGCAGAGAACCCGTGGAGTTACAGAAGGTTCTGGTTAACGTGGTGTCTCTGTCATATGCTTTACAGGAGTTCATACAGGATATCATGCAAGGTAAATGTTCTGCTTGGACTGGACTTAACTTTATAAGCCCTGCAATGAAGTGGACCTGAGTGTATGGCTCCCCATTAAATCAAACACTTTGCATCTTTCCCCATGTTAAATACATCTGAAGTGTTTTTAAACATTAGCCAGTCTAATTGTTTATCATGATCTGTATTTATTATTGCTGCACAATAAAGCCTCTAATCAGCTATAAGAAGTTCACATGTGAACTAACAGAAGTCGTTGCTGCACCCATTGCCCGTTGTGGTGGCACAGCAAGTGAATTTATGCAAGTTTTCAGTTGCAGAAGTTTGGCCTGTATTTATTTACTTCTGAAAAACACCAAAAGTTAGATTCTGACTGTGTGGAGACATCAACTATTATAGAAACCACATTATAACGTTTACTTTGCTTACTACAGATGGGATTATAATAAAAATGTCATAGGAAAGATCCAAATGAGAACTCTAGCCTGTGTTCTTGCACATAGGTTGTTAAACCCTGGGAATTGCTGTATCCAGTCCGACAGAAGGGATACCAGTATGTACCGACAGCCACAGATTTTTCAAAATAGGTAGCAGAATTTCCACTTGGAACTATGATAGCACATGAGATGGAGAAGAAGACATGTAAAATTATATATCAGCATGGATGTCCATAGCAGATACTGGCAGATCTAGGTTCTGAATTGAATAATGAGGTAACAGTTTACATTTGGTGTTATTTTCACTATATGGTCAATTACACAATCATGGCCATGTGGCAGGAGGCTGTTCGCAGCTGCAGACTGAGCCCTTTGGAAGCCAGCAGCCTGGTCACTGAGAACACCCAGGGCACGAGGTGCAGTTAGAGGAGGAGGGACTGAGTAGTTTGGGTTCGGAAGGGCAGAGGGGATCACCTGCACCTGTAGGGAGCCTGATGAGGTCACTAGCTCAGCGCTGAGAAGAAAGCAGCAGGATAAAAGCCTGAACCAGGGAGCAGGAAGGGGGCTCCTTGTAATTGCTGATATGTTGTGTTGCACCATAAAAAGTAATACATACACTTGGTGGAGGTTCCCTGGCAGACTGCAGGCTGCTTAATTCACACAGAGGTCTGCCAGCCAGGGGTTGCAGGAACTGATGGGGGAACCCATTCATAGTTAGACATTTAAAAATGAACATTGCCTGCAATCTCTCCATGACACTTCATGCTGTAAATTTTGAGTGAGAACATGTTTGTATGTCTTGTCATACAATAAAAAACATGTTGTATATTAATCTATTTGCCAACATATTTTCCCATGTACTAATACAATAAGATTGGATAAGAAACCACAGTAATTACACATAATTCAGTGAGAAATAGGGAAAGGAATGCAGATATTTCTGAAGGAAATTTAGGGAAAAATTATCTATTTTTAGATTAAAATTCCCCACTGTTAAAAACGAGGAAAAACACATAGCTTCAGCACCCCATGCCACCTAGATACCAGCAGACTGGATAAAAACACAAATGAATCCATCAAAAGATAATTTAGGGTATTTATTTTCAAATAATCAAGGTAAGTTTAGGGCACACTGCCATGAATGGCATATTGTGAATAAATCTTCAAAACTGAATCATGACATTGAAAATGTTCATAACGCATCACGTTTAAAACAAAAAGTAGTCCTAACAATTGCACGTGATGTGCCGCCCCTCATACTCGCTCAGCTAGCTCTTCAAGAAATGAGGTTAAATTGCTAATTTCAAGGAATTAGACCAATCGGTCACTATTTTTACAGAGCATTCCAGAAGGTGGTGGCCAGAACCCGGAGGAATTGTGATGAATTTCCTGGAGCAACTTTATTTTCTTTGTACTCTAAACCTCACATGACAACAAAAATATCACCCTTTTGACTGATTTATGGCCGAGAAGAAAGGTTTCCCAATAAAGCTTCGCCAAATTTCATGTTATGTGTCATTAAATGCCAGCGTCTTTAATAGAATTAAGTTAATTTATGATGATTCAATAAAGGAATACAACCCCTTCTCTATTTCTTTATCAAACTACATTTGTTGTGTCCTTCTAACCAAGAACATGAAGAGCCCGGCAGTACATGGAAATCAGCAGTTGATGCTGACAATACATTGCCTGCAAATAATATTTCTGAAGAAAAATAAACTAAAAAATGGAGATTGTAGAGGAGATTTCTATATGTAGGATTTGAGGTTGGGGACCGTGTTTTGTTAATTGATGTGAGAAAAAGAAAGGAAGAGTCATATCTTGGTTACCGATTATATGTAGCTAGAAAGTTAAAAATCACATGAATTAATGCTCGCAGAAGTTCAAAGACTATTATATAATCTTGTGTGAGTTAACTTAAATATATTGCTTTTCTTCACCTATTAATTTTCAAAGATGTAGTGCAGGAGGTGGGTGTATGTGCCCTGCCTTCCAGAGAGAACCAGTCAACACAATAAAGAGAGGGGGAGAGACAGAGCAGCTGCACATGTGTGTAGCTGTGATGTTTTTGACACACGTACATTGTAACTGAACAACTCAGTCTAACAATTTAATAGTTTATTTTGTTAAGATAAATATTTTGGATTTTTTGAAATTCCACAGTTGAAATACAAATCACGTTCTTTAGATAAGTTAAAGTTCAAAATAGATTTGAGAGAACAATAAAAGATTAAAGGTAACTAATTCAATTTCTAAAAATATGTTTAGATGCTTGTTTTTGAAATACTGTTGAAATGTAAATTAAAATAATCTTGTATTTACACCTTATTACAATAATATTTTCTAAATTAGAGTAATCTTTTCTGTTTCATATTTTACACTGAGATTTCACAGGGGTAGAAAATTCTGACAGGAGTGAATGACCCCCGTCCACTACTGTCTGCTACCCCTGTGGCAGGGGACGGGGAAAGGTTAGGGCTAGGGGTTGCCAGGTGTCCGGTTTTCGACTGGAACCTCGAGGTGAGAATCTGGAAAGGGAGGGGAGAATCTGTGCCACGGGTGTCGCTGTCAGGGACAGAGATTCCCTGCGGCCTGAGCTGGGACTGAGCAGATTATCAGTGGAGCTGTGTTTTCATCCCCAGCACTGAAATAAGGGCAGAGCGTCCTGGAGAAGGTGCCAGTGAACGTGAAGAGACGGGACCTGTCAGTCACATGGTAAAACAAGACCTCGCCCGCCTCATAGTCCAGGAAAATCCTGACCCGCCTTGGCCTGACGCTCATGAGGAGGGGTGTCCAGGAGGAGGTGAGGGCCTGGTATACCCCCTTCCTCAGCCACATGGCCCAGTATCCAATCCCAGGTGTGTATGTGGCCCACCCCTTCCTGCGCACAGATTCCCTACAAACCCCCAGTTCCCACTCAGTCTTGTCTCCCACCTCCACCTCCCAGTAACGCCTCCCGCCCCTGAACCCCTCAGCGCCCAGGACAATGGGATATTTATCAAATCTCTCAGGCTTGTCGGGCAGATCCTGTCTTGTGTCGCCGCGTCTCACACGTTTCCGATCCTCAGACAGGATGAGCCAGGGATTTGCCATGTCTGGATCCAGAGTCATGTCCACTGGGGAGAGAGTCACCGAGTCAGGGCCGGGGGCAGGGGCTGGTCACTGGGATCAAAGGGAAATTAACCTTCATCCCCGTTAATCGCTGTGGAGTTGTTGCCCTTTAAGGGAGTCAGGGCCCATGAGAGTGAACTTGAGGGGAAGACAGGAGGGTGTGTGTGGGGGGGGGAAGTGACAGTAGAGGTGGGGGATGGGAGGGCAAGAGAGTGACAGGGAGGGGCCGGGCTGATGCTGGGAGAGGAAAAGGGGAGGGGCAGGGACTAATGAGGGGAGGGGCAGGCAGAAGAGCAATGGGGGTAAGGGAAGGAGCAGGCACCAGGAGCATGGGGAGGGAGGGGAGGGCACCAGGGGGACAGAGTGAGGCAGGAACCTGGGCGAGAGGAGGTGGCTAGGGTAGGGGTGGTCACTGGAGGGCAGAGCAGGAAGACGGGAGGGGCTGGTGCCAGGGGACAGAGTGGACGAGGAGTGCCAGGGGAGGAATGGAAGAGGAGGGGCAGGCACCATGGGGTAGAGGGGAGGGGCTGGTGCCTAGGGGAAGAGAGGGGAGGGGTGGGCACTAGGGAGCCAAAGGGAGGCAGGAGAAGGCGTATGCACTGGGGCACAGAAGGAAGGGGGGTGCACCAGCAGACACAAGGGGCGAATGGAAGGAGAAGGAACCAGGGAGGCTGAGGGGGTGAAAAAGGAGAGGTTGGCACCAGGGGGCTAGGGGGAAGTGAGGGAAGGGGCAGGCATGAGGTAGGCAAAGCAGGATATGGGGGAAGGCGCAGATGACCAGGGAGGTGTGACTCCGCAGCTCCCATTGGTCGGAAACTGCAGCCAATGGAGCTGCAGGGGCGGTACCTGCAGGCAGTGGTGCACGGAGACCCTCTGGCCCCCCTGGCCGAGGAGCCGCTGCCAGAGGGCCGTGGCAGCTGCTTTTGGAAGCCGCCCGAGGTAAGTGCCGACACCCTGACCCCGTGCTGCACCCTGACCCCCTGCTCTAGCCTAGAACCAGCACCCCAAACCTCCTCCCAGAGCCCGCACCCTCTCCCACACCCAAACTCTCTCCCAGAGCCTGCACCCACACCTCCCCCTGCACCCAAACTCCCTCCCAGAGCCTGCATCTCACACTTTCTCCTGCACCCAACGCCCTGCCCCAGCCTGGTGAAAGTGAGTGAGGGTGGGGGATAGTGAGCAACAGATGGAGGAGGGATGGAGTAAGCGGGAGTGGGGCCTCGGAGAAGGGGTGGAACAGGGGCATGGCCTCACGGAAGGGGCGGGGCAAAGGTCTTTGGGTTTGCATGATTAGACAGTTGGCAACCCTACCAGGGGGGCATGTGGAAGTCTTGGCTGTACCAGACGAGCGCGGCCAGCAGCGCAGCCGGCAGCTCGCTGGGCACCAGCCAGCGCAGGCGAGCAACACCCAAATGTCAGGCGGACGGTGTCCACGCGGGCGCAGCTTGTGGGTGCAGGGAGGCCCATTGACTGTTCTGCCCGGGTCCCAGAATTCCTGTCAGCAGGGCTGCAGAAGGGGTGAAGTGATGGGTGCAGAGGGTGTTTGGGGGAGAGGGGCAGATGCCAGGAGGTCAGGGGGACAAAGGGAGGGGGAGCTCTAGAGGGCCAGAGGTGGGTGGAGGGCAGGGGCACGTGCCAGGGAGACAAAGTGGGGGGACGGGCAGGGACCAAGGGGAGAAGAAAGGGGTTGAAAGGAGGGGGTGGGGTGACGTGAGGTGGAGGGGGGCAGGATAGAGGCAGGGGCCAGGTGAGCACAGGGGTGAGGGAAAGTTAAGGGAGGGGCAGGTGCCATGGGTGAAGGGGGGCAGGCCCCAGGGAATCTCTGTTGGTCTGGGGCCATGTGTGGTTGGTTTGTTACTAAGAACAGGTCGATGCCGTCCCCACACACAGGACAAAGACGCAATAATCAGATAATCAAATCCCCCAGGGTTGTCTGGCAGATCCTGGCGTGTCTCTGCGTCTCACATGTTTCCGATCCTCAGACAGGATCTTGCTCCCTCCATCTGGGAGAAGCTGCACCGGGGGCCAGTCCCAGTTCACACCCGCGCGGTGCGTCTGCACTGGGGTTTGCACAGGGGCACGCACATGCCTGAGACACTGCTGTGCCAGAGGCCATAACCCCTCCCCTCCCTGGGGTTATGGATCAATAATTACAGGGTCACTGGAGCAGGGCAGCTGGACTCTGGGCTCCCGGGTGGGGACCCAACCCACCGGGCTGCAGGGTCATTCTCACTCCCACGCTCTGGCAGCCATGGCAGTGTTTAGACACAGGGGGGCGTCTTCAGCAGGAGAGATTGAGGGAGCCCCACGTCAGACACCCGGAGCCCAGCGGTTCCAGCCCTCACCTGATGTGGGGGAGACCCCCATTCCAATTCCTGCCCCACATCCCATGGGGGGATGGAACCGGGGGCTCCCCGCTGAGGGCCCGGCCACAGGGCTACAGGCTGGAAGGGAAGCGGTGGCAGCTTTTCCTGTCCATTGAAACTCGTCAGGAAACTCGTCATGAATCGGCAAATAGTGTCAGTCAACCCGAAATATAATTTTTCAGCAAAAAAACTATTTGCACCCAAATTTCACCCAGCTCCACTGTCTGAGCAACTTCGGAGCCCAATTCCCAGTGACTTGTGGTGAGTGACTCTCAGCATCGCCAAAAACACAGAGGTACGGCCAGGCCAGACTCAAGACATCAGCTATGAAACACTCCAGAGCTGCTATTTAATTTGCCCTGGGTAGAAAAAATCCCCCTGGGCCCGATCTCATCCCCACAAATCAGGCTGAAAATGGAGACTGGGCTCCAGCCTCAACTCTTTGACCGGAGTGATTTGTCCCATGGACTCTTCCAGCAGCACAGATCCTCTGCAGATATACCTGGGCATCTCCCAGAATGGATAATGGTCCCAGAGATCGTCTCAGAGCCCCAGGGGCTCAAGTGTCTCCATCTAACGACTGCGCCAGCCACCCCCCTCGCTCTCATTAACCAGCCCTGGGTCAGACACGCTGGGAACTTTCACACCCAGACTCTGGAGACATTTTGGGCTCATCTACACAGCCCAAATAGTTCTTCACTGCTCTTTTCAGCTGCATGGCTGCTTTAGCCCTGTTCAGCACAGCATCACCTGGGGTGCTCATGTTGAATGGCTTGCCCAGCATGGCCCCTAAATCCTCTTCATGCTCAGTGTTTTCCTGGATACACTTCCCCATTCTGTAGCTGTGGCCTGCATGCTTTGTTGCTAGCTATAGGACGCTTCATTTGGTTCTTTTCCAACTTGTTTTCTTTGAATGGGTCCAGCTTATCAAGGGATCCGATTGCTCTGTGTCACTGCCCTCTCCTCAACATTAATTACCACTCTGCTACTATTTTATCACCCACCAATGTTAGCAGCAGTGATTTTATATTGGGTTGCAGTTCATTGATATTGATTTTCAAGAATTAGTCCTTGAGAGCCTCTTCATATCCCTCGTGCCCAGAACCTGCTCCACACAGGACAGCGAGAAAAGGCCGCCCTGCCCAGCTGTGCCATAGGGGCTAAGCACAGAACAAACGTAGGAGCTTGTGTCATCCATAGCTTCTGAGCAACATGTGGGGGTCATCAGCTTACAAATACACTCTAGACCGGTAGCGTAGACAGGCCCCATATGTATCTAAGTGTCCCGCCTTGAAAAACAGGAGAGAAAAAAACAGAACCTTGAGTAGCTTTATTTTATAGTGGTGGAAACTGAGGCACAGAGAAGCAAAGAAATTCGCTCATGGTCAAAAAGCCAGGAATAGAAAATGGCAGATCTGTTAATAGTCAGTCCTGGGACCTAGCCGTGTTTGTCTTGGCCTCTCTGCTTCAGCTCCAGTAACAACCCAAGCCAAGGTTTTCTTCTTCTCTGTGTCCTTTAACTTCACGTCACTGCAGAAGAAAGATTGTTTCTGACCAGCTGGCTCGAATGCATGTAGCTGTCTTTCCAGAAGATGTGCTCTGGCTTAGTCCCATGTAGTAGGTTTTCTGGAGGAAGCACTCGGTGCCATTCTAGGGCCTGTGTTACACAGAAGATGGACAGAATGGTCGTTTCGGACCTTAATTTTTTTCTTTTGCTAGGAGGATAACACTGGACATTTTCTCTCAGTCACTTTCCTTTGGAATAATTTCAATCCAGTCCAAAGGATTTCCTCTTCCATTGTGTCTTCAGCACCTTTCCTAGCAAACAGTTACCGTTCGAGCACAGGTTTCCAGTTTCAGGCTGTCCCAGGGTGAGATGGCCATGAAAGGGGGAGTAGCTCAACTGAACCTATCCCCCGGGGAAGGGAATAAGTGCAGGCAGTCACATGAGAAGGAGTAGCATGTAACTAGGATCCAGGCCTGCTGGGCGATATAAGGACAGCCTGTGCTCAGCCATGAGAGAGACCAGCAATGGGAGCAGGCCTGGGAGGGGTTGGATAGTCCTTTCAAGGCAGTTTCAGTACACAGTAGGGGATGGAAGAGCCAAGCTGCTAGGGTTGGGAGCTGGGCCTCCTGGCAGTGTCCAGGAACGAAAGCATAGCATCTGCCAGGAAGGGAGTCCCCACAGAGGGACACCGTAATCTCCCAAGGAGGGAAAAGGCTCTCCCTGCCATTTCTTAACCTCATGGGGTGTTCACCTGCTCCGCCAACCCCAGCCCTATTTCACCATCTCCAGGTGCCTGAGGGAGCATGAACCAGAGACCATCCTGCAGCTGGGACAGAGATGGAGGTTGATGACCTACCTGCCCGTGGTGACCATGGTGCAGGACAGCCCTCAGGACATGCGAATGCAGCTCCAGATCTGGGAGCAGCTTCCCTTTGCTGGCACGAGACCTTGCAGGTTGTGGGGGGTGAGACAGGCACTAACTTTTGGTAACCCTCAGTGGGATCAGAGGGTAATGGTTTGTAGAAAGTGGTGTTGGAGAGCTTTACAAAAACTAGGCAAGCCATTTACAACACACACTTTGCTTCTCTACAAAAGAAAAAGGACACTAAATGATCTAAACTACTACATGCCACAAAGGGCCACGACAGTGGTTCCCTTAACCCACCCAGCAATATTGTTAATCTATCCAACTGTACTCTTAGCCCAGCAGAAGAATCTGTCCTATCTCGGGGCCTCTCCTTCTGCCCCTCCACCCCCACGAACACGATACCGTTCTGTGGTGACCTAGTATCCTATGTTCGACATCTCCGACTCAAGGAATATAACACACCTCTGAACAACATACTAACCCACAGAGACCTTCCTACCAACACTACAAAAAGAAGGATTCTGGGTGGACTCCTCCTGAAGGTCGAAACAACAGACTGGACTTCTACCGAGAGTGCTTCTGCCAATGTGCACGGGCTGAAATTGTGGAAAAGCAACATCACTTGCCCCATAACCTCAGCTGTGCAGAACACAATGCCATCCACAGCCTCAGAAACAGCTCAGACATCATAATCAAAAAGGCTGACGAAGGAGGTGCTGTCGTCATCATGAATAGGTCGGAATATGAACAAGAGGCTGCTGGGCAGCTCTCCAACACCACTTTCTACAAGCCATTACCTTCTGATCCCACTGCGGGTTACCAAAAGAAACTACACCATCTGCTCAAGAAACTCCCTGAAAAAGCACAAGAACAAATCCGCACAGACACACCCCTAGAACACCGACCAGGGGTCTTCTGTCTGCTACCCAAGATCCATAAACCTGGAAATCCTGGACGCCCCATCATCTCAGGCATTGGCACCCTAACAGAAGGATTGTCTGCTTATGTAGACTCTGTCCTCAGGCCCTACGCTACCAGCACTCCCAACTATCTTCCAGACACCACTGACTTCCTGAGGAAACTACAATCCATCGGTGATCTTCCTGAAAACACCATCCTGGCCACTATGGATGTAGAAGCCCTCTACACCAACATTCCACACAAAGATGGACTACAAGCCGTCAAGAACACTATCCCCGATAATGTCACGGCTAACCTGGTGGCTGAACTTTGTGACTTTGTCCTCACCCATAACTATTTCACATTTGGGGACAATGTATACCTTCAAATCAGCGGCACTGCTATGGGTACCCACATGGCCCCACAGTATGCCAACATTTTTATGGCTGACTTAGAACAACGCTTCCTCAGCTCTCGTCCCCTAACGCCCCTACTCTACTTGCGCTACATTGATGACATCTTCAACATCTGGACCCATGGAAAAGAAGCCCTTGAGAAATTCCACCATAATTTCAACAATTTCCATCCCATCATCAACCTCAGCCTGGACCAGTCCACACAAGAGATCCACTTCCTGGACTCTACGGTGCTAATAAGCGACGGTCACATAAACACCACCCTATACTGGAAACATATTGACCGCTCTACTATTGGCCTTGATAGAACTACCTGCCCATGGTGACCATGGTACAGGACAGCCCTCAGGACATACAAAGGCAGCTCCAGATCCGGGAGCAGCTTCCCTTTGCTGGCAGGAGACCTTGCAAGTTGAGGGGGGGTGAGACGGGCACTAACATGGGCATGGAAATTTGGGGAACAGGACAGAGGCCGGGGCTGGGCATGGAGGGCAGGGACTTGGGAAGAAAGAGAGAAGATCAACTACTTTCTGAATGTGGGTCAGGATTATCTCCACTCTAGAGAGTGGGAAATTGAGGTGCCACGTGGGAGCAGGATTGACATTTGGCCGAGCCTCTGAAGAATCGCTACAGCCAAAATAGAAAAGTTATTAAGTATCAGAAGAAGATGAATCATGGAATTCAGAGTTCAGGGCTGACGAGCAAAGATGTCGTATATGTCATAAACCAGTCTGCGCTCTGCCACCTCCTTGGTCTTGGAGACAGGGGTCCATCCCTTGGACAGGGGTTAAAGAATCTTTCTCTCAGACACACAACTGTGAATAGTTTGGAAAACAAACCCTACTTATAATGTTGTTCACTGGCCCTGCTAGAAACTCCACCCTCCAACCATTGTGAACCAGGACCAGGGACACCATTCCACTCTCCTGTCCACATGTGCCTGTGCACCTGCAGACATTGCAGCTGGCACATGCATTGGTGCAGGCTCTGTCACGGAGCTGGATGAATCACCCTGCTGGCCCACATACCCAGCATTCTCTCCCTGAGCAATCCATCCCGCTGTCTGCTCCACCTCTCTTCATCCAGGAACCTCTAGAGCAGTCTCTCTTGATGGATTGTGTCCTTCTCCTCCTTGGCTCTTTTGGAAGCCAGGTGCTTTTGGCTTCTCTTTGCCTCTATTGGCAAACCTCCTGCACGGTCCTCGTCCTTCTGGCCCACTGCTGGCCACTTGTAGCACCCGCAGTCCCACGCAGCAGTCTTGGCCCAGCAGGTGTGCAAGTGTCTTCCAGTGGAAGGAAACAGAGGCTATATTCATTGTACTGCCTGGGGTGGGGGGAAGAATCCCGCACTTTGCTTTCTGTCTGTCCACACTGTGGAATGCTTCTAGATCACTCTTTCATAAATTCTCGTGTACTCTCCATCTCACTTCCGTGCCTGGAAGATTCACAGAGGCACAAGCAACCTGTCTTCCGACAAAAAGAAAAGGAGTACTTGTGGCACCTTAGAGACTAACCAATTTATTTGAGCATGAGCTTTCGTGAGCTACAGCTCACTTCATCGGATGCATACCGTGGAAACTGCAGAATTATCAAATCACTTTTGATAAGCTACTACCAGCAGGAGAGCGAGTCCATGTGTGTATGGGGGTGGGGGGGGTGAGAAAACCAATTTTGCGAATACAGACTAACACGGCTGTTACTCTGAAACCTGTCTTCCGACAGTGGCCAATGCTAGGTTCTCCAGAGGGAATGAACGGAACAGGTATTCATCAAGTGATCCATCTCCCGTTGACCATTTCCAGCTTCTGGCAAACAGAGGCTAAGGACACCATTCCTGCCCATACTGGTTAATAGCCATTGATGGACCTTTCCTTCATCAATTTCTAGAGTTATTTTTTGAACCCTGTTATAGTCTTGGCGTTCACAACATCCCCTGGCAAAGAGTTTCACGGGTTGACTGAGCATCAACCTCTTGTTTTATTTTAAATCAATTAAAGATAATTAAGACGCTGGATCTGGCTGACGCAGAGTAGGCTGAAGTTGTGTTTTGGGGACCTTTACCAATCCTGGCTCTGACTTTGGGGAATCCCTTAATATTTTAGAACTATCAGAAAACCAAGTAATTTTCCAGGCATGTGATAGGATCGCATCAAAGTACACAGAGGAGCTATTGAGGGCAATGGTGTGTGAACAGCACATCAATGAGTGCAATGGTTTTATGAGATACCGGGGACAAGGGGAGGGTGACCTACAAAAGCTCTCTCTACCCAAACATTTGAAAAAGTCATCCAGAATTAATGCTTCAAAAAAAAATTCCAACTATCACCTTCCAGGAGCGGAAGGAAATCAGGACAAAAAGTAACAAACTTTTGAATTAGAATTCAGTCTTCTGCAGGCTGCAGAGTGGATTCTCTCTAACCCTCCTCCTGAGCCCAGCAACAGAGATGCCAGGATGACACAGGGCAAAAGAATGTTTGCTACATGAAGCATCATCTAAAGTCACCTTCCAAGGAGTTCAAGAGAAACCAGAATAAAATCAAGGATTCAAAATTCCTATTGTTACTGCTAGGTGGGGTAATAATTTGCTACCCAAAGAATACATCTGAAGAATTAGATAAAAGTACCAATAGAACAAAAAGCTCTACTTGCAGAAATAGCCCCTCAGGCCTGCTAGGCTTGTTAGCCGTTAACAGTATGGAATGCTGTACCTTCAAGGGTTTCCCCCCTCTGTTTGGACTTGTGATGAGGAATACAAATCCCACACTGGGCAAGAAGGGGTTAAGGAGCTGCTCTGGCCTCAGCCAGACTCACCCCAACACATCTGCAGGGTAGGCACAGACCGGAGGGAGGATTTAAAAGGGAGCAGAACAGCTCACTTGTGGGCAGACCTGGCAGAGGAAAGTCCTTTATCTGGCAGATCCTGAGGGAAGGCTGGCTCTGTCCCTTAGCAACAGCCTGAAGGTCCCTCCCTGACATGGGCGGCGAGTTCTATGGGCCTGTGGAGCCCGGGCACCAGGAATATTCCTGTCCCAGGGGTCCGGCTCCACCAAAGTTTCCAACCTCCCCCCCCCCCAACACACACACTCCCCCCACACTTCCCCCGGCCCCACCTGCTGCCCCCGGGCAATTTAAAACAGCCCGGGGGCTCCCGCCACCACCCACAGCGCAGCGGGGCTGAGCGGCTTCCTGCGCGCTCGTTGGAAGTTTTGCACCTAGTTTTCAGTTTCTTTAAAAAAGAATCCCGAAATGTTTGAGGGAAGCAGACAGGTTCTAAGATGTTGTTGTTGGCGGTATTGTTTAGCTGAAAAAACAATCTCCATTAAAAAGAACCCAGCTAAAAATTTCCAACCAGCAGTAAATGTTAAATAAATTGAGGAACATTAATAGTGCCTGATAAGAGCCTGATTTCAAACTCATTGATTCGATCTCATCTCTGTGATTTCTCTTTCAAGGGGATAGTTGCGTGGAGGTAACAATTGAATAAGCAGTAAAGTTGGCAGCACACAGAATGTTTTTTTACAGAAGAGCCCCTTTAAACCCTGGGTTAGAGTTGAACCAAGCAGCCAAAGCCTGTCTATCCTGACCCCATTCAAGGACACACGGGAGCTGACTGGGAGTAGAACCCAGAGTTCCTGGCCTAGCTCCACACTGCTGCTGGCTGAGTATAAATGGTGTAAATGGGTGTACAGAACTTACACAGAAGACACGGAGCTGTGTTGGCATTTTATTCTATTAGATTCATGCCCAAGTGGTAAGCTTGGTGTTGGTCGCAATGGAGGAACCTTCTTTGCAAGACCTGTTAGATTTGGAGCGTGCTTTGTTCCATCCTTCATTCTGCATTTTATCAAGCCACACCTTGTGCCGAATCCTCAGATTGGGTAAAGTGATGAAGGAGGTTACACAAGTGTGATAATATTACTGATTGATTGTCAGAGGTGAGGAGCACTAACAACACCTAGTCATTGTAAGTGATGAGCTCTATGTACCTTTGACATTCCTAGAATGAGATATTAGGGAAAGGAGAAACAGGGCCATTCCCTCTGTCACTTTAGTCCTGATCATTGTCCTTCTCATTCCCTCCACAGCCATCACAGTGTACTGAGGAAGAAAATGTCCAACCAAACCTCCATGATCAAATCCTTTCTCCTGGGATTCTCTGATGTTCGGGAGCTGCAGATTTTACAAAGCAGTGGTGTTTCTACTGCTTTACCTGATATCCCTGCTGGGGAACCTTCTCATCATCACAGCCATAGCCCGCAACCACACCTTCACAACCCCATGTACTTCTTCCTGATGAATCTGTCCATCCTAGACTGTGGTTCCATCTCTGTCACCATTCCCAAATCTATGGCCAATTCCCTCATGAACACAAAATCGATTTCTTATTCTGGATGAGAAACCCAAATCATTTTTTTCTTATTCTTTGCTTCAGCAAATTTTCCCTTACTGACCATCATGCCGTACGATCAATACATTGCCATCTGCCAACCATTGCACTGGAGACAGTAATGAACAGAAGAGCTTTCGTACAAATGGCAGCCAGTGCCTGGATCAGTGTTATTCTCTACTCTGCAGTGCACACCGGGAACACGTTTGCAATATCCTTCTGTGGAGGCAACGTGGTGGACCAGTTCTTATGTGAAATCCCCCAGCTCCTCTACCTCGCCTGCTCTGACTTGTATCTCAGGGAAATTGTTGTTATTTCTTTTCATGTGCTTTTAGGTTTAATCTGCTTTGCTTTTATAATTGTGTCGTATGTTCAGATCTACAAAACAGTGCTGAAAATCCCTTCGGAGCAGGGCCAGCATAAAGCCCTCTCCACCTGCCTCCCTCACCTCACTGTGGTCTCCTTATTCCTTTTCATGGGCACCTTTGCCTTCCTGAGACCAACCTCCAACTTGACCTCAGATCTGAATCTCTTGGTGGCTGTTCTCTATTCTGGGTTGCCCCCAATGATGAATCCGATAATCTACAGCATGAGAAACAAGGAAATAAAAGGTGCACTGAGTAAACTGATAGGTTGGAGGTTATTCGGCAAGAATATAATGTCTATATTTCTCCACTGATCACGAGATCATTCTGTGTTTCTTTATAAATAGAATCATCTGATGACATTATTGCCTTCATGAGAACATACTTTGCAATCTTTTTATGCAGAATTGGGTATTTGCATTCATAAAAATCCAGACAAATTTAACCCAAGAAAATTGGAGTTACTCTAGGTTTACATCAATGTAATTAAGATTGGAATCTATCTATCTATGTACCGCTAGACATCACCATTCTATGTGATAATCAGTAGCCATAGCAAAGTTCCTAGTGGGTTCTCTGGCTCTTCTTTGTCGGGATAATAACTCTGATGGAGGTATCAACACATTTGTTCTTTGGTTTTTGTTTATTTGTCAGTTTTTTAGTTTAATTTTGTTGAGTTGTTTGTTGTTTTTATTTGTTTCTTTGTTCCAGGTGGGTTTGCAGGTGAGAAGGCCTGTTGAGACGGTGAGAGTTTAGCCTGACAGGATTTTCAATGTTTGCCTTCTCTTGAGAGTGTTCATATGTCATCTCTTTGATGGGATTTTCTGAGTGAGCTGAAGGTTTGCTCCCCACAATGATAAAAGGGTGCAAAAGAAGTTTCTGCATGGCTAAGTTCCTCCTGACTCGATTATGTATATACTGTTGGGATATTGTTGTATTATGAATGATGTGTTAGGGGAGAAAGAGCCTCAGGTAGCTGTCTTTTATTATTTTAACCTGAAGAAGAGCTCTGTGTAAATCAAAAGCTTGTCCCTCTCACCAACAGAAGATCTTCCAATTAAAGTTATTACCTCACCCATCTTCTCTGTGTAAGAGCTGTGCCATTCTTGCTATGGTGCAAAGACTGTTTTGAAGAGAAACTTTTTCCAATGTTTTCTAAAGAAAATCCAACTTGGGAGAATGAGGCCAAGTTTGGATCCCATTGAAGTCACTGAGGCTTAGCCCCTCACTTCAAAGAAATTAGGATTTGGCCAAGAGCCTGTCTACACAAAGATCCAGAATTGGCTGACAGACGCCTGGAGAAAGTGAGTGTGACAGAAATGTAAGGGTCTGATATCCCAGCTCATCTGAACCAGCACCAATGTAGAGTAAACACATTCACATCACCAATTTAATACTTCTGAGGTTCTGGCCCAAAGTCTCTGGACTACACTCAGCAGCGACATGAACACTGGTGTAAGTTACTTGGTTGGGATCATTTTGTTCTAGCCTTGATGTAAGTGGAAAAGTGCCGTCACATGCACTTATCTGGTGTTCCATACGCTATCCCATGTAGATCTAATTCATTTCCAAGCTGAGAAAGGATCTCAGAAGTTGTTACTATTAGAATACCATCTTTGTGCATGGTTCTGTACACTACATATATGACGGACAAAAACAGATCATGTGATTAGATAGAGAGACAGACAGATAGGATCATTTATTCTCCTAACACACAACCTCATTTAGTTATAATGACTGATTTCTCTTTAATTGTGAATTATGTTAGCTAGCAAGCTAGATAACAAATCACGGATGAAAATTATTGTGCTTCTTCCTGTTAATGATCGTCTTTGTCCACTTCATGATTCTCTTATAAGTACTCATTATTAAACATTATTTAGCAAAGATTGTTTATGACTCTGTCTTACTCCATTGCTCATTTACAAAGAGCTCATCAAAAGTACTCGGTGTTTAGACTTCCAGGTGTTTTGACTGGATACATTTTAAACATGCTGGTTTTTGTTTCTCTGAATCATAGAATCATAGAATCATAGAATCATAGAATATAAGGGTTGGAAGGGACCCCAGAAGGTCATCTAGTCCAACCCCCTGCTCAAAGCAGGACCAATTCCCAGCTAAATCATCCCAGCCAGGGCTTTGTCAAGCCTGACCTTAAAAACCTCTAAGGAAGGAGATTCTACCACCTCCCTAGGTAACGCATTCCAGTGTTTCACCACCCTCATAGTGAAAAAGTTTTTCCTAATATCCAATCTAAACCTCCCCCACTGCAGCTTGAGACCATTACTCCTCGTTCTGTCATCTGATACCATTGAGAACAGTCTAGAGCCATCCTCTTTGGAACCCCCTTTCAGGTAGTTGAAAACAGCTATCAAATCCCCCCTCATTCTTCTCTTCTGCAGGCTAAACAATCCCAGCTCCCTCAGCCTCTCCTCATAACTCATATGTTCCAGACCCCTAATCATTTTTGTTGCCCTTCGCTGGACTCTCTCCAATTTATCCACATCCTTCTTGAAGTGTGGGGCCCAAAACTGGACACAGTACTCCAGATGAGGCCTCACCAATGTTGAATAGAGGGGAACGATCACGTCCCTCGATCTGCTCGCTATGCCCCTACTTATACATCCCAAAATGCCATTGGCCTTCTTGGCAACAAGGGCACACTGCTGACTCATATCCAGCTTCTCGTCCACTGTCACCCCTAGGTCCTTTTCCGCAGAACTGCTGCCTAGCCATTCGGTCCCTAGTCTGTAGCTGTGCATTGGGTTCTTCCGTCCTAAGTGCAGGACCCTGCACTTATCCTTATTGAACCTCATCAGATTTCTTTTGGCCCAATCCTCCAATTTGTCTAGGTCCTTCTGTATCCTATCCCTCCCCTCCAGCGTATCTACCACTCCTCCCAGTTTAGTATCATCCGCAAATTTGCTGAGAGTGCAATCCACACCATCCTCCAGATCATTTATGAAGATATTGAACAAAACCGGCCCCAGGACCGACCCTTGGGGCACTCCACTTGATACCGGCTGCCAACTAGACATGGAGCCATTGATCACTACCCGTTGAGCCCGACAATCTAGCCAGCTTTCTACCCACCTTGTAGTGCATTCATCCAGCCCATACTTCCTTAACTTGCTGACAAGAATACTGTGGGAGACCGTGTCAAAAGCTTTGCTAAAGTCAAGGAACAATACATCCACTGCTTTCCCTTCATCCACAGAACCAGTAATCTCATCATAGAAGGCGATTAGATTAGTCAGGCATGACCTTCCCTTGGTGAATCCATGCTGGCTGTTCCTGATCACTTTCCTCTCATGCAAGTGCTTCAGGATTGATTCTTTGAGGACCTGCTCCATGATTTTTCCAGGGACTGAAGTGAGGCTGACTGGCCTGTAGTTCCCAGGATCCTCCTTCTTCCCTTTTTTAAAGATTGGCACTACATTAGCCTTTTTCCAGTCATCCGGGACTTCCCCGGTTCGCCACGAGTTTTCAAAGATAATGGCCAATGGCTCTGCAATCACAGCCGCCAGTTCCTTCAGCACTCTCGGATGCAACTCGTCCGGCCCCATGGACTTGTGCACGTCCAGCTTTTCTAAAAAGTCCCTAACCACCTCTATCTCCACAGAGGGCTGGCCATCTCTTCCCCATTTTGTGATGCCCAGCGTAGCAGTCTGGGAGCTGACCTTGTTAGTGAAAACAGAGGCAAAAAAAGCATTGAGTACATTAGCTTTTTCCACATCCTCTGTCACTAGTTTGCCTCCCTCATTCAGTAAGGGGCCCACACATTCCTTGGTTTTCTTCTTGTTGCCAACATACCTGAAGAAACCCTTCTTGTTACTCTTGACATCTCTGGCTAGCTGCAGCTCCAGGTGCGATTTGGCCCTCCTGATAACATTCCTACATGCCCTAGCAATATTTTTATACTCTTCCCTGGTCATATGTCCAACCTTCCACTTCTTGTAAGCTTCTTTTTTATGTTTAAGATCCGCTAAGATTTCACCATTAAGCCAAGCTGGTCGCCTGCCATATTTACTATTCTTTCGACTCATCGGGATGGTTTGTCCCTGTAACCTCAACAGGGATTCCTTGAAATACAGCCAGCTCTCCTGGACTCCTTTCCCCTTCAAGTTAGTCCCCCAGGGGATCCTGGCCATCCGTTCCCTGAGGGAGTCGAAGTCTGCTTTCCTGAAGTCCAGGGTCCGTATCGTGCTGCTTACATTTCTTCCCTGTGTCAGGATCCTGAACTCAACCAACTCATGGTCACTGCCTCCCAGATTCCCATCCACTTTTGCTTCCCCCACTAATTCTACCCGGTTTGTGAGCAGCAGGTCAAGAAAAGCACCCCCCCTAGTTGGCTCCTCGAGCACTTGCGCCAGGAAATTGTCCCCTACGCTTTCCAAAAACTTCCTGGATTGTCTATGCACCGCTGTATTGCTCTCCCAGCAGATATCAGGAAAATTAAAGTCACCCATGAGAATCAGGGCATGCGATCCAGTAGCTTCCGTGAGCTGCCGGAAGAAAGCCTCATCTACCTCATCCCCCTGGTCCGGTGGTCTATAGCAGACTCCCACCACTACATCACTCTTGTTGCACACACTTCTAAACTTAATCCAGAGACACTCAGGTTTTTCTGCAGTTTCATACCGGAGCTCTGAGCAGTCATACTGCTCCCTTACATACAGTGCTACTCCCCCACCTTTTCTGCCCTGCCTGTCCTTCCTGAACAGTTTATAACCATCCATGACAGTACTCCAGTCATGTGAGTTATCCCACCAAGTCTCTGTTATTCCAATCACGTCATAGTTCCTTGACATCACCAGGACCTCCAGTTCTCCCTGCTTGTTTCCAAGGCTTTGTGCATTTGTATATAAGCACTTGAGATAACCTGTTGATCGCCCCTCATTCCCAGTATGAGGCAGGAGCCCTCCCCTCACAGACATTCCTGCCTGTGCTTCCTCCCGGTATCCCGCTTTCCCACTTACCTCAGGGCTTTGGTCTCCTTCCCCCGGTGAACCTAGTCTAGAATAAATGAACATATCACACATGGGTTCCTGAAAAACCAGGGGTCTAATTCTCAGCTGGTTTAAATTGTCATCGCTCTGTTGAAGTCAATAGATCTCTGAGAATTTACACCAGCTGAGGCTCTGGTCCAAACACATGAGTGGCCCCATTGAAGGTTTAAAGAAAAACTTATACTTAAGTCCCTGTTGGTTATGGGATAGGGCTATGGATAGGGCTGAAGGATAACCCCAAACGGGTGTCAGACCCTGACACTGTGCAAGGTACTCTCCTTTCCCAGTCAAATAAAGCCCTGCAATTGGTGCACTGGAATTATTCTCCCTTTCTGGGTTCTGGATGATTAACGTGAAATAACAGTTTATCCCAAAGCCAGAATCTCTGGGTCTTCTTCTCCAGACTCACCAGTACAGTGTGCTGCTTCCTCACCAACCTCTCCCTCCTGGACGTCCTGCTCACCAGCATGGTCATCCCCATGGTGAGCAATCAGGAGACGAGTTCCTTCCCTAGCTACCATGCCCACTGCCTGATGGACTGCATGGAGTTCTTCTTCTTTGATATCATGTCCTCAGACTTCGAAATGGCATCTCATACCTGCTGCAATACCTCACTATCGTGAGCAATCGGATCTGCCTCTGCCTGATGGCTGCCTCATGGCGAGGGGTAACATTTGCAAAAGCACTTCTGTGACAAGTGCAACATGCCTTAGTCACTCAGCCCAGATTTTTAAAGGTATTTAGGTGCGTTGTGAGATCTTCAAAAACATCTTATCACTTAACACCCATTGATTTCTATAGGTATTAAGCATCTAGGTTCTTTAGGTAATCCTCCACAGGCACCTAAATATCTTTAAAAATATGGCCGTATTATATGTAGAAGTGCCAAAGTCACGTTTGAAAATAAAACTTTGGTACCTAAATAAGTGGTGAGGGATGATAATTTTACCCAGTGGCTGTAAATGAAGGAGAATCTGTGTGCGTGTAAGTGTGTGTGTGTTTATATGAGAAGAAGAGGGAGAATGTCTAGCGAGACAAGGTAGAGCCAGGTCTACACTGGAAAAGTTTTGCTGATAAAGCAATACAAACAAACTCTCCTACTGTAAATGGACTAGTAGTTTTGCTGCTATTACTTTCACTGGTTCTCTGAGGGTATGTCTACACTACGGAATTAGGTCGAATTTATAGAAGTCGGTTGTTTAGAAATCGGTTTTATATATTCGAGTGTGTGTGTCCCCACAGAAAATGCTCTAAGTGCATTAAGTGCATTAACTCGGCGGAGTGCTTCCACAGTACCGAGGCTAGAGTCGACTTCCGGAGCATTGCACTGTGGGTAGCTATCCCACAGTTCCCGCAGTCTCCGCTGCCCATTGGAATTCTGGGTTGAGATTCCAATGCCTGATGGGGCTAAAACATTGTTGCGGGTGGTTCTGGGTACATATCGTCAGGCCCCCGTTCCCTCCCTCCCTCCGTGAAATCAAGGGCAGACAATCGTTTCGCGCCTTTTTTCCTGAGTTACCTGTGCAGACGCCATACCACGGCAAGCATGGAGCCCGCTCAGGTAACCGTCACCCTATGTCTCCTGGGTGCTGGCAGACGCGGTACGGCATTGCTACACAGTAGCAGCAACCCCTTGCCTTGTGGCAGCAGACGGTACAGTACGACTGGTAGCCGTCATTGTCATGTCTGAGGTGCTCCTGGCCACGTCGTCTGGGAGCGCCTGGACAGACATGGACGCAGGGACTAAATTTGGAGTGACTTGACCAGGTCATTCTCTTTAGTCCTGCAGTCAGTCCTATTGAACCGTCTTATGGTGAGCAGGCAGGCGATACGGAGTGCTAGCAGTCGTACTGCACCATTTTCTGCTGGGCAGGCAAGAGATGAGGATGGCTAGCAGTCCTTCTGCACCGTCTGCTGCCAGCCAAAGATGTAAAAGATAGATGGAGTGGATCAAAACAAGAAATAGACCAGATTTGTTTTGTACTCATTTGCCTCCTCCCCTGTCTAGGGGACTCATTCCTCTAGGTCACACAGCAGTCACTCACAGAGAAGGTGCAGCGAGGTAAATCTAGCCATGTATCAATCAGAGGCCAGGCTAACCTCCTTGTTCCAATAAGAACAATAATTTAGGTGCACCATTTCTTATTGGAACCCTCCGTGAAGTCCTGCCTGAAATACTCCTTGATGTAAAGCCACCCCCTTTGTTGATTTTAGCTCCCTGAAGCCAACTCTGTAAGCCGTGTCATCAGTCGCCCCTCCCTCCATCAGAGCAACGGCAGACAATCATTCCGCGCCTTTTTTCTGTGCGGACGCCATACCAAGGCAAGCATGGAGGCCGCTCAGCTCACTTTGGCAATTAGGAGCACATTAAACACCACACGCATTATCCAGCAGTATATGCAGCACCAGAACCTGGCAAAGCGATACCGGGCGAGGAGGCGACGTCAGCGCGGTCACGTGAGTGATCAGGACATGGACACAGATTTCTCTGAAAGCATGGGCCCTGCCAATGCATGCATCATGGTGCTAATGGGGCAGGTTCATGCTGTGGAACGCTGATTCTGGGCTCGGGAAACAAGCACAGACTGGTGGGACCGCATAGTGTTGCAGGTCTGGGACGATTCCCAGTGGCTGCGAAACTTTCGCATGCGTAAGGGCACTTGCTTTCCCCTGCCCTGAGGTGCATGAATACCAAGATGAGAGCAGCCCTCACAATTGAGAAGCGAGTGGCGATAGCCCTGTGGAAGCTTGCAACGCCAGACAGCTACCGGTCAGTTGGGAATCAATTTGGAGTGGGCAAATCTACTGTTGGGGTTGCTGTGATGCAAGTTGCCCACGCAATCAAAGATCTGCTGATATCAAATGTGCAGGTCATAGTGGATGGCTTTGCTGCAATGGGATTCCCTAACTGTGGTGGGGCCATAGACGGAACCCATATCCCTATCTTGGCACCGGAGCACCAAGCTGCCGAGTACATAAACCGAAAGGGGTACTTTTCAATAGTGCTGCAAGCTCTGGTGGATCACAAGGGACGTTTCACCAACATCAACGTGGGATGGCCGGGAAAGGTGCATGACGCTCGCATCTTCAGGAACTCTGGTCTGTTTCAAAAGCTGCAGGAAGGGACTTTATTCCCAGACCAGAAAATAACTGTTGGGGATGTTGAAATGCCTATAGTTATCCTTGGGGACCCAGCTTACCCCTTAATGCCATGGCTCATGAAGCCGTACACAGGCAGCCTGGACAGTAGTCAGGAGCTGTTCAACTACAGGCTGAGCAAGTGCAGAATGGTGGTAGAATGTGCATTTGGACGTTTAAAGGCACGCTGGCGCAGTTTACTGACTCGCTTAGACCTCAGCGAAACCAATATTCCCACTGTTATTACTGCTTGCTGTGTGCTCCACGATATCTGTGAGAGTAAGGGGGAGACGTTTATGGCGGGGTGGGAGGTTGAGGCAAATCGCCTGGTTACTGGTTACACGCAGCCAGACACCAGGGCGGTTAGAAGAGCACAGGAGGGCGCGGTACGCATCAGAGAAGCTTTGAAAACCAGTTTCATGACTGGCCAGGCTACGGTGTGAAAGTTCTCTTTGTTTCTCCTTGATGAAACCCCCCGCCCCTTGGTTCACTCTACTTCCCTGTAAGCTAACCACCCTCCCCTCCTCCCTTCAATCACCGCTTGCAGAGGCAATAAAGTCATTGTTGCTTCATATTCATGCATTCTTTATTCATTCATCACACAAATAGGGGGATGACTACCAAGGTAGCCCAGGAGGGGTGGTGGAGGAGGGAAGGAAAATGCCACACAGCACTTTAAGCACAGCACTTTAAAAGTTTACAACTTTAAAATTTATTGAATGACAGCCTTCTTTTTTTGGGGCAATCCTCTGTGGTGGAGTGGCTGGTTGGCCGGGGGCCCCCCCACCGCATTCTTGGGCGTCTGGGTGTGGAGGCTATGGAACTTGGGGAGGAGGGCGGTTGGTTACACAGGGGCTGTAGTGGCAGTCTGTGCTCCAGCTGCCTTTGCTGCAGCTCGACCATACACTGGAGCATACTGGTTTGGTCCTCCAGCAGCCTCAGCATTGAATCCTGCCTCCTCTCATCACGCTGCCGCCACATTTGAGCTTCAGCCCTGTCTTCAGCCCGCCACTTACTCTCTTCAGCCCGCCACCTCTCCTCCCGGTCATTTTGTGCTTTCCTGCACTCTGACATTATTTGCCTCCATGCATTCGTCTGTGCTATGTCAGTGTGCGAGGACAGCATGAGCTCGGAGAACATGTCATCGCGAGTGCGTTTTTTTTCTTCCTAAGCTTCACTAGCCTCTGGGAAGGAGAAGATCCTGTGATCATTGAAACACATGCAGCTGGTGGAGAAAAAAAAAAGGGACAGCGGTATTTAAAAAGACACATTTTATAAAACAGTGGATACACTTTTTCAGGGTAAACCTTGCTGTTAACATTACATACATAGCACATGTGCTTTCGTTACAAGGTCGCATTTTGCCTCCCCCCACCGCGTGGCTACCCCCTCAACCTTCCCCCCTCCCTGTGGCTAACAGCGGGGAACATTTCTGTTTAGCCACAGGCAAACAGCCCAGCAGGAATGGGCTCCTCTGAGTGTCCCCTGAAGAAAAGCACTCTATTTCAACCAGGTGACCATGAATTATATCTCACTCTCCTGAGGATAACACAGAGAGATAAAGAACGGATGTTGTTTGAATGCCAGCAAACATACACTGCAATGCTTTGTTGTACAATGATTCCCTAGTGCGTGTTACTGGCCTGGAGTGGTAAAGTGTCCTACCATGAAGGACGCAATAAGGCTGCCCTCCCCAGAAACCTTTTGCAAAGGCTTTGGGAGTACATCTAGGAGAACCGCGAATGCCAGGGCAAAGTAATCCTTTCACATGCTTGCTTTTAAACCATGTATAGTATTTTAAAAGGTACACTCACCAGAGGTCCCTTCTCCGCCTGCTGGGTCCAGGAGGCAGCCTTGGGTGGGTTCGGGGGGTACTGGCTCCAGGTCCAGGGTGAGAAACAGTTCCTGGCTGTCGGGAAAACCGGTTTCTCCACTTGCTTGCTGTGAGCTATCTACAACCTCCTCCTCCTCATCATCTTCTTCGTCCCCAAAACCTGCTTCCGTATTGCCTCCATCTCCATTGAAGGAGTCAAACAACACGGCTGGGGTAGTGGTGGCTGAACCCCCTAAAATGGCATGCAGCTCATCATAGAAGCGGCATGTTTGGGGCTCTGACCCGGAGCGGCCGTTCGCCTCTCTGCTTTTCTGGTAGGCTTGCCTCAGCTCCTTCAGTTTCACGCGGCACTGCTTCGGGTCCCTGTTATGGCCTCTGTCCTTCATGCCCTGGGAGATTTTCAGAAAGGTTTTGGCATTTCAAAAACTGGAACGAAGTTCTGATAGCACGGATTCCTCTCCCCAAGCAGCGATCAGATTCCGTACCTCCCATTCGGTCCATGCTGGAGCTCTTTTGCGATTCTGGGACTCCATCATGGTCACCTCTGCTGATGAACTCTGCATGGTCACCTGCAGCTTACCACGCTGGCCAAACAGGAAATGAGATTCAAAAGTTCACGGTTCTTTTCCTGTCTACCTGGCCAGTGCATCTGAGTTGAGAGTGCTGTCCAGAGTGGTCACAATGGAGCACTCTGGGATAGCTCCCGGAGGACAATACCGTCGAATTGTGTCCACAGTACCCCAAATTCGAGCCGGCAAGGCCAATTTAAGCGCTAATCCACTTGTCAGGGGTGGAGTAAGGAAATCGATTTTAAGAGCCCTTTAAGTCGAAATAAAGAGCTTCATCGTGTGGACGGGTGCAGGTTTACATCGATTTAATGCTGCTAAATTCGACCTAAAGTCCTAGTGTAGACCAGGGCTGAGAGAAACAAGCCATACCGCAGAAGCATTTGTAAGCTGGTTTAACCATGTTTACACGAGGGGTTTTACCGGTATAGAAATGTTGCCCAAAAAATCGCACTTCCAAGCAGACATTGCTATGATGGTGAAAGTTTCTAGTGTCGATTTGGCTTATGTGTTTCTTTTTGTGAGATTACATGATAAGTTCAATGTACTGAGACATTGCTTTCAGTGTGTGTTTGCTAGTCAAGTACACTGCTCACATGTGTGGTGTTGTCAGTGTACATTATTGTGAGTGTATACCTGAGCTGAAATCAAAGTGCATGTGAGTTTTCTGTTCGTGTGTGTCCATGAGAATGTACAATATCATGTGTTTATTATGAAAAATATTGCATAACTTTTGTATGTGTTGTCAGTGCTTCTTCTGGTGTGCAAGTGTGCATTATTGTTGTGTTTGTGAATACACAATATTGTGTGTTTATTAGTGAAAAATATTGTGTGACTACATGAGAGTTATGACTGTGGATTATTGTGCGTGTGTTTCTACGGGTACATAATTGCGTATTTATGGGAAAATATGATTTTGTGCGTGTGTGTTTGGAAGTGAACATTAATAAGGACTTACCGCTGAGCCTGGTATAAAGATCAAAAGCTGCTGTCTTCCTGCAGCTCCTAAGATAGTGAGATTTGAGTCTGTTCAAAGGTGATGCCTCAAAATGCATAATTTCCTCCCATTCCAAGTGCAGCTCATTTCAGGAGTCCTTCAACTTTTGTATTTGCTGTCTTGTTAATTTTAAAACAAAATTTGCAAGAATTATTTTGAGCCACATTTTCAAATGTCACTTTTATTCTGCATCCTGAAAGGACTCCAGAATGGTGCAAAAAAATTCCATATTTGGGCTTTTATTTTCAAGGAAATCTAAAGAAGTTAGTGCAGTAGATAGGAGTTGGGAACTTGTTCCAGGCCCATGTCCTCCAAGGTATTATGCACCCAGATCTCATGGGACTTGGTTTTTGGTTTTGCCACTGACATAGTTGGTGGCTCTGGGCAATAGCCAATACTTGGTGCTTCACAGCAGGTGAAAAATCAACTCATCCAGTGCTGAACATGAAATGTAACTTATTTTTTATGCCCAGAGGCAAGCTCAGAAGAACTCAGTTCCCATTCAGGCATCAAATTAAATGGTGCCCATGGATGAATTTAATCTGAGAACGACATCAGCCTCATGATAGCTTCGAATGGATGGAACTGTTATAATTCAACTCTATAGATGATGTGAAAGTAGAATGAAATATATTGAAATTATAATTCATTGAAGAAATGCTGCTTGAAGGGTTTGTTGAAATATAGTTGTCAGGAAGAGAAACATTAAGGAGTGTGAGACAATGGGTCCTCAAACTAATTAACTTAGAGCTCCTACTGAGGTAGGAGATTGATAAACGTTAGTATGCAAATAAGATATGTACGTATATTTGTCAGTTTCTGCTTCCTTTTGTCTCTTATGTTAAATTGGCTTTGGCTTATCTGTTTAAATAAGTTAGCTTGAGCTTTTGCAAGAGGCACACATATCTGGATGCATTGGCAAAGCGCTTTGCTAATAAACAGAGTGGTCTGACAAACCTTCTGAGTCTTGAATCTGAGTTTGACAATGATCAGGAAAAAAAGTTCCATTATTCACTGCTCTATCTAAAGTGTCTGTATAGCTGCCATGACTGCATTCCATCATGATGTTTTCCAATGTATAAATTGCAGGTTTCACCAAACAAAATTTTCACAGAAAGTCTTCACTTTCCTTGAACATTTTCTGTTTTTCATTTAAAGAAATGAAAACTGGAAAAACAAATAGCTTTGCCTTAAAATTGTATTTTTAATTTAATTTAATTTAGTTTAGTTTAATTTAATGTTTTTTGACAGTTTTCAGACAAAAAAGTTCAGATTTGAGAAATGTTGGGGATTTTATTTAACAAAAAAACCATAAAAGTTTCATGAGGAAACAAAGCTTCCAACCACCTCTGTTTTAATCATTAACTTTTTAATATATTTATCCTCACCCCAACCCTACAAGGCAGGGCAGTACTATTATATCAATGCTATAGATGAGAACTGTTGTCCGGACAGAATGACGTGCCCAAGATCACACAGGAAACTCATGGCAAAGCAGGTAGCTGAGCTGGGTCTCTCAGGTTCCAGGTTAGCGTCCAAACCACCTGGACCTCAATTCCTGCTGTCACGCTGTCTGGAACGGCTCACAACCATGAGTGCCAATCTCAGGTCAGACGGTCAGAACACAGGGCAGACACCCCAAACTGGTGGTATATTCGATAATTAGATTTCACCAAGCCAGTAATAAATGTGAACTCCTGGATGACTATATTAGTATTACCATGGAGTCACAGACAGTCCCCTAGGATCTCCAGCCAATCTTATCAATCAGATAAACTGGACTTTGTGATAAAAGGTTATTAAAACAAAGAATCACATTCTATTGGGTTACTCCCAACCCCAAAGGGTCAGTCACTTATCCCAGGTCAATGGATACTCTTGATCTCACAGCAAAGGCAATGCTGGCAGCAAATTTCTCTAGTAAACTAACTAAAGTTTTGTTAGCTAAGAAAAGAAATGAAAGTTATTGAGAGTTTAAAGCAGGTAAAATACATGAACAGGTTTGGACAGTCCAAGTTTGTCAGTCCAAAGTGACAGCAGAGATGTGGTATCTGCTAGTTTTCCATAAGTCTCTCAGGGTTACCCAAGATAACTTTGGGGATCTCTGTCTTGCATCTTTTCAGGTTTCAGAGTAGCAGCCGTGTTAGTCTGTATTCGCAAAAAGAAGAGGAGTACTGGTGGCACCTTAGAGACTAACCAATTTATTTGAGCATAAACTTTCGTGAGCTACAGCTCACTTCATCGGATGCTTTAGTGGAAAACACAGTGAGGACATATATATATACACACAGAGAACATGAGAAAAAAACCAAACCAAAAAACCAAACCTGTAAGGAAAGTGATCAATTAAGATGAGCTATTACCAGCAGGAGAGCGGGGTGGGGGGAGGGAGGGGGGAAACTTTTTGTAGTGATAATCAAGGTGAGCCATTTCCAGCAGTTAACAAGAAGGGGGGAAACTTTTTGTAGTGATAATCAAGGTGGGCCATCTCAAGCAGTTAACAGGAACAACTGAGGAACAGCGTGGCGGGGGGGGGGGGGAGGGAAGAAATAAACAAACATGGGGAAATAGTTTTACTTTGTGTAATGACCCATCCATTCTAAGTCTCTATTCAAGCCTAAGTTAATTGTATCCAGTTTGCAAATTAATTCCAATTCGGCAGTCTCTCGTTGGAGTCTGTTTTTGAAGTTTTTTTGTTGTAATATAGTGACTTTCATGTCTGTAATCGCATGACCAGAGAGATTGAAGTGTTCTCCAACTGGTTTATGAATGTTATAATTCTTGACACCTGATTTGTGTCCATTTATTCTTTTACGTAGAGACTGTCCAGTTTGACCAATGTACATGGCAGAGGGGCATTGCTGGCACATTGCTTGCATCTGGAATGTTCCCTGAAAGTGTCCAAACAGCTCAGAAAGACAGAACCATTCCCTGGATCCATTCTCACATCTGTCTTCCCCAGAAAGCAATCTGGCAAGTGTTTCCATCACAGCATGGGTTTTTCCTCTGATGACTAAACGCAGACTGGGTCTGTGGATTTCTCTTTGTCCAACACAATGACCCTTGCTTTGAAGGTAGCATGTTCTTCATTTACATTTCCAAGGCTCCAATTGCATTTGATGGGCAAACGTAATTACCGGGATACATGCAATGTAAATTGCAATGTAACAGCATACAACAATCCTTCCTTAGTTTTCATGAAGTTCACACATCAAATAAATTCACACTTTTGATCTAGGGTTAATTAAGTAGAGGGATATACATAATTTAAAGGGATAGCATACAACGGGTTACAGATAAGTGAAGGCAATATCATTCCCATTTCCTTTGAACTAAATTAACACTTGAGTGAATTAGTACACTTAACATTTCTTTGATAGTCACACGTTAGTGATGGTAATATAGTATGTAGTCCTGTTTATTTGCCTGAGATAGAATTTTGGGTTTTGTTTGCCCACTTGAATTTTGAGGTTTTTAAAATAGAATTGTTTGTGTCTTATACCCTTATCAACATATGTGAACAAGGGGGGGGGGGGATGGGACACCTTTGTGTGTTGCTTCTGCCTACAGATGGGGGTTTTTCAATACAAAGAGGAAAGATAAGAAATAGGGTTCCAGTGTTGCTGGATATGGCGGGAGTTTGATATACGAGTGTATAATTGACGGCTGCCTGACTCCTCTCCCAAGACAAGGTCAAGTAACCAGTTGGGAGGGGCCAGGGAGATGGGGGGAAGCTGTAAGGAACACTAAAAACCAATGAAAAAGGTAACCTTGACCGGTGCATAACTTCACTCCCTACCCCTCCCATGGGGTACAAAAGAGGTGGTACCGAAGCCCCCACCCTCAAGACGCTCCAAAACGGAATACGACCATAAATTGCAAGGGTGGTACCAGGGTTCAGGGTACCGGGGCATACACTACAGGTATAATTAAGCCCACTACAAAGGAGGAGGGAGAGGAAGCTCTGTTGGTGTAAAGAGCTGTGGTTATGTATTGCCGGCAGTTTGGACACTGGCTACCTGCTTTCTGTCTGCATAACAAGAACCAAGGGAGGGTAGGGGAAGCCCTAACAACATACAAATGAATTGGCCTATTGCTCTGACCTGAGCTGGCCTGTCAGTGTCACAATTGCTACATGACCAGAGGGAGTGACATTACTCAGGTATGTCACCACAGGGATTAATAAACCCATGGCTGGCCTGGATCCGCCGACTCGAGCTCATGGGGCTTGGGCTCCAGGGCTGAAAAATTGCTGTGTAGACATTCGGACCCAGGCTGGAGCCCGAGCTCTAGGATCCTACACAGCAATTCTAAGCCCCACAGTCCAAGCTCTGCAACCCCGAGTCAGATGACCCAGGCTTGCCGAAGCCATGCCACAGGGCTTTTATCCCCGTGTAGACATACCCGAAGGCCCTGGGACTCATGACACCCGGGTTATTTTCCTCAGAGCTGCTGTGTGACCTCTGGCCAGTCACTTCCCCTCTCTGTACACTCTGAAAAATGAGGATGATGATACTGACCCAGCATGATAAATCACTTTGAGATCTACAGCTAAGTTGTATTGTTATCTCGATCTACCGGGTAACCAGGCACAGAGCAGGGAAGAATACCTGAAGAATGCAGCTGGGTGGGAAATGGGTTTCCCATCCTGCAAGACTTTTCAAGATTTTGAGAGAGACAAAGAAGGTGAGGTATCATTTTTTATTGGACCAACTTCTGTTGGTGGATGGGACAAGCTTTCGTGCTTCACAGAGCTCTTCCTCTGGTCTGGAGAAGAGAACCATAGTGTCCAAGATCAGTACAAGGTGGGACAGATTGTTATGCATAAGGGGATCACACATATCGTAGGAGACCACTTAACATGAAGTGGGCGATTAACACTCTGCAGAATAGGCAGCAGGGCCCATTGACTCCAAAGGAGCTACAGCCAATTTACACCTGCTGGGCGACCAATGTGAAATAGAAAAGGAGTACTTGTGGCACCTTAGAGACTAACCAATTTATTTGAGCATGAGCTTTCGTGAGCTACAGCTCACTTGAGCTGTAGCTCACGAAAGCTCATGCTCAAATAAATTGGTTAGTCTCTAAGGTGCCACAAGTACTCCTTTTCTTTTTGCGAATACAGACTAACACGGCTGTTCCTCTGAAACCTGTCAATGTGAAATAAATATTTTTTAAAAGTCATGCAGCGTTGCATCTGCAGCCCATTGAGCTTTTTAGTTTAGTGCTATCTGTAGTAAGAGAAAAATTAATATAATGGCTGAGAAAGAAAGAAAGAAAGAAAGAAAGAAAGAAAGAAAGAAAGAAAGAAAGAAAGAAAGAAAGAAAGAAAGAAAGATTGATTCTGGGCCATTCATCCCAACAGAAGTTGAAGATGATATACTTGAAAACTGTGCAACACTGAATTCCTCCAAAGTTCTATCCCTAGAGGGACTGAACCATTCTTCGCCACCAATAAAAGTTACACTTGTAATTAAACCCATGGGGCAAAGAGCTAAGAAAGTGCAGACGGGTTCAGAACTTTTGAATCCGCTTCGGATCACATTGGCAGGCAAAAAATATGGATTTATAACTGTGTAATGGGCTAGATCCCCAGCTGATGTAAATTGACATCGCTCGACGGAAATCCAAGGCCCAGATTCCCAGTTGGCGTAAATAGGTCAAACTACCATGAACTCAATGGAAGTGTAACAATTTACACAAGCCCATGACCTGGACCTTAGTTTTTAGTCTTCACCTCTGGGTACCTCTTGGTGACTGACTTCAGTCAGACAAGGCAGCCTGAGCTGTGGGTTCCTCTAGCAGAGGCATCCCAAGAGCTGCTGATACAATGCAGGAGGAAAAAAAAGTCTCTGCTCCCCCAGAAGTGATTACGTGATGTTAATAAAGGAACAGGCTATTCCAGGCCAGCTAAGATTCTGGTGCGACAAGGCTCTTCGCTATTGTGGATCATGTGTCTGTGTTAGAAATCGCTGTTTTAGTCCCTTCCAAACCTGAGATTCTATGATTCATTCTACAAACACCTTGGGACATGCTTTGGGCCTCTACCCTGCCTTGTTTTTAGCCAAGGGTCCTTCCAGGGATGTTGCCAACAAGTGAGATAAAGGGCGGGTACTGTTCTCCCTCTGTGGGGTTAGAGTTGGGCAGGTTGTCAGGGTGGTTTGCTCCAGAGGTGAGATCAGAGCTGGGCGTAAAGCCTTGGAGACCGGATTCAACTATTTAGCCCCAGAGTAGGGACATCCTGGGCTGTGACAATATCTGAACCCTGCACAAGACAGGATCAGCTCTAGAGCTGGGAGGAGTTTTCAGTCTCTGATCCCATTTAGTCCTTCGTCTCCCAGCCAAGCCTGTCCAAGGAGGGGAGTAGGGAGCGCCCCTCTGTGGAGTGGATCCCTGTCTACTAGGAACTGCAGAGAGACTCAGGAAATCCAGCGAAGGGACATGGAAACTGCTGCTGGATAATACAGTGATGGGGCATGAGAGAGAGATGACCAAAGAATCCTGGCACTGGAGGATCAAAAGCATCGCACGTTGGGAAAAAATCCACAAAGACCAACAGACTACATTTTTGCTTTCAATTCTACATGTGAAGGTATTAATATACAGACAAATTTAATAATAGAGATATGAATTGTAATTGGAACTTTTAAAGACTTTTATTATCAAACAGCTAGAACCTGTCAGATTTCTTTTCAGCAGAATGTAAGAAACGAAATATAAGTTACAATTTGAACTCTTTAAGGAATTAACTTTCAGTCTAGTCAGACATCTAGATCCAGTCAGAGAAAAAGAAGGTGGACAATGACTTTGCATCAGAAATCAGAAATGTTTGCAGGGTTTAGCAACCAACAACTAATTTCTTTTCAGCTAAAAACTACTACAAACTGGGAATTGCACATTGCAAACCAAAGAATATTGGGATTTGCAGATTTCAAAAAAACAAAACCAAATATCTGAGTATAGGGGATACTTTCTCTGAACATTTTTGTTTAGTTCAAAAACTCGTTTTCCTACAAAAAACTCATTTTCCTACTACTACAAAAAAAATCTAAATTTCCAAACATCTCTAATTTGGAATGGAACTTTAAACAAGGGAGGGGAACACTAATACTGTTCAATAATACCATAATTTCAAAACCATTTTTTCTCTTGAAACTGGGTTTGTTTCTGTGTCAAAGGGATAATTACTGGAAGGTCAAAATTGAATAAGCAGCGGAGCTGATACCCACAGTTGATATGTTATGCACACTAGCACCTTTAGACTCAGAGTTGAACCACCAGTTAAAGCCAGTCTATCTCAATGTTGCCAAAGGACATACAGGAGGTAAATGGGACTAGAACCCATATTTCCAGGATTTCCTTGGAAGTTAACAAGATAGACACAGGACCAGGATTACAAAGGGTTTAAGCACCTAAAGAAGGAGAAAAGCGCCTTTGGGGATTTACAATAGCATCTGAGCAGGTTAGGTGCTATCTTTTAATCCTGGCTCACAGATAACACAGAAGCTTGGCTGGAATCAGGGAACCCCGGTGGCGACTGTACGCCCTGTGTTATGCTGGGGTCAGACTAGAGGGTCTGAATGGCCCTTTTGGCGTTCTCACCTTTGTTTCTGTGCCCTTGCCTCTGAATCTCTGCTTCTGAGCTGTGAAGGACTCCAGGGCGTGAGTCCTGCTAGTCCTCAGGAAATAGATATGGATAAATCACCTTCCCACAGCATCAGTCCTTTAATGTCAGTGCAGCTCAACGCCAGCTACTCACAGCTCATCTGCAGAGAGCAATCGGTTTGAGTCTAGTTCAATCGCAGAATGAGGCTGAAAGGATTCTCAGATACCTGTGCCATTAGCTTCTAGATTCTGCTATAAAGATAGATAATGACCAAAAAATCCTAGTGCTGGATGACTGAATGTGTCTTCCATTGGGAAAAAATCCACAAAGACTAGCACAGGAAGTTTGCTATGTCAATTAAATGTGTTAGGGGATCAACATACAGGGAAGAATTAAGATGATAAATATGAATTACAATACGAACTGGTTAAGACCTTTCCCATCAGTTTAATCAAATACCTACTGCTGACTGGAATTTTTCTCCCATCAGGAAAATTTTTACTTTTCACTGAACACCCTAAATCCATTTCTCCCCCTTCCCCCCCCCTCCCCAGTTTTTGGCAACTGAAAACTTTCTGCTGAAAACTGATTTTTTTTTATTCCAAAACCAATATAGTTTGTTTTTTTAAGTTTTCATTTTTTTTTTTACAAAACAATCCCAAAATGTTTGAGAAAAGCAGACAGATTCTGAGATGTGTTGTTATTTAGCTTAAAAAACAATCTCCATTAAAAAGAACACAGCTGAAAATTTCCAACCAGCCTCTATGCACAGAGTTTGGGGTGGAAAAATGACAGATGAGCTGCTATTTACAATGCTGGGTGAGTCAACATCATATTGCCCTGCAAAGTGAGAATCAGGCTGTGTTAGAATTTTAGTTTATCAGTTTCATACCCAAGTTGTGAGAATTGTTGGGTTTGGAGTGAGCTTTGTTCCATCCTTCATATTGCATTTTATCAAGCCACACCTTGGGCCAAATCCTCAGATAAGATAAAGTGACGAAGCTCCATTGACTTTAAAGGAGCTGACCTAATTTACACTAGTGTGGTAACATGACTCATTGATTGTGAGAGGCGAGGAGCACTAACAACACCTACTCATTGTAAGTGATGAGTTCTGTGCACCTTTGACATTCATAGAATGAGATATTAGGGAAAGGGGAATCAGGGCCATTTCCTCTGTCGCTCTAATCCTGACCATTTTCTTTCTCATTCCCTCCACAGACATCGCACAGTGTACTGCGGACGAAAATGTCCAACCAAACTGCTGTGACCGAGTTCCTTCTCCTGGGATTCTCTGACATTCGGGAGCTGCAGATTTTACACTTTGTGGTGTTTCTACTGCTTTACCTGATATCCCTGCTGGGGGACCTTCTCATCATCACAGCCATAGCCCTTGACCGCCACCTTCACGCTCCCATGTACTTCTTCCTGATGAATCTGTCCATCCTAGACCTCGGCTCCATCTCTGTCATCATCCCCAAATCCATGGCCAGTTCCCTCACGAACACCAGATTGATTTCTTATTCTGGATGTGTTGCCCAAGTCTTTCTCGTCATCTTCTTCGCTTCAGCAGATTTTGCCTTACTGACCATCATGGCGTACGACCGATACGTCGCCATCTGCCAACCACTGCACTATGAGACAGTGATGAACAGGACAGCATGTGTCCAAATGGCAGCCAGTGCCTGGATCATTGGAATTCTCTACTCTGCACTGCACACTGGGATCACCTTTGAAATCTCCTTCTGTGGAAGCAACGTGGTGGATCAGTTCTTCTGTGAAATCCCCCAGCTCCTCAATCTCGCCTGCTCTGACTTGTACCTCATTGAAGTTGGGTTTCTCATCTTTAGTTCATTCTTAGGCTTAAGCTGCTTTCTTTTCATAATTGTGTCATATGTTCAGATCTTCAAAGCAGTGCTGAGAATCCCCTCTAAGCAGGGTGGGCATAAAGCCTTCTCCACCTGCCTCCCTCACCTCACCGTGGTGTCCTTGTTCTTTAGTACTGCTGCCTTTGCCTACCTGAAACCCACCTCCAGCTCAACCTCAGGTCTGAATCTCATAGTGGCTGTTCTCTATTCTGTGTTGCCACCAATGATGAATCCGATCATCTACAGCATGAGAAACAAAGAGATCAAAGGTGCACTGAGTAAACAGATAGGTTGGAGGTTATTCACTAAGAACAAAATGTCCATATGTCTCCTTCGGTAGCAATTTCATTCTGTATTTCTTTATAAATAAAATCTGATGACATTATTGCCTCCATGAGAAAATACTGTGCACTCTGTTTATGCGGAATTGGGTATTTGCACTAGTAAAGATACAGACAAACATGACTCAGGAAAAAAAGGAGTTTCTATAGGTTTACACCAATGTAAATAAGATTGGAATATATCATATACTGCTACCGATCACAATACTACCTGAGACCCTTGCCTATAAAATCAGTAGCCATAGCAGAGTCCCTGGTGAGATCTTTGGCTCTTCTTATATTTTGGGATAAAAACTCAGATGGAGATATCGATGCATTTGTTCTTTGTGTTTTTTGTTTGTTTGTTTGTCAGATTTTTAGCTTATTTTTGCTTAACTGGTTGATTGGTGGTTTTGTTTGTTTGTTTATTTTAGGAGGTTTTGGCGGTGGAAAGGCCTGAGAAGATGGTGAGTATTTGGTGAGATGGGATTTTCAATGTTTGTCCCTTCTTGGGAGTATCCATATGTCATCTCTTTGATGGGGTTTTCTGAGCGAACTGAAGGTTTGCTCCCCACAATGACAAAAGAGTGCAAAAGAGGATTATGCATGGCTTAGTTCCTACTGACATGATTATGTGTAGATTGTTGGGATATTATTGTATTATTAATGATATGTGTCATAAATATAAAGGGAAGGGTAACCACCTTTTTCTCCACAGTGCTGTAAAATCCCTCCTGGCCAGAGGCAAAACCCTTTCACCTGTAAAGGGTTAAGAAGCTAAGATAACCTCGCTGGCACCTGACCAAAATGACCAATGAGGAGACAAGATACTTTCAAAGCTGGAGGGGGGGGGAGGGGGGGAACAAAGGGTATGTCTGTCTGTGTGACGCTTTTGCCAGGAAGAGATCAGGAATGCAGCTCAGAACTCCTGTAAAAAGTTAGTAAGTAATCTAGCTAGAAATGCATTAGATTTCTTTTGTTTAATGGCTGGTAAAATAACTGTGCTGAATGGAATGGGCCCATTGACTCCAAAGGAGCTACAGCCAATTTACACCTGCTGGGCGACCAATGTGAAATAAATATTTTTTAAAAGTCATGCAGCGTTGCATCTGCAGCCCATTGAGCTTTTTAGTTTAGTGCTGTCTGTAGTAAGAGAAAAATTAATGTAATGGCTGGACATGGGGTCTCCCAGGTGAGTGCTTTGACCACCAGGCTACAGGGTAATTCTCATGTGGTCTCTCTCCCTCTCTGACCCAATGATTCTTTAATGATTTAATCCAAAGTAGAACAGCTTGAACAGGAGAGGTTGAGGGAGCCCCACGTCGGAATATCCCACAGCCCAGTGATAAGGACACTCACCCAAAAGGTGGCAGATCCCCCTTCAAATCCCTTCTCCTCCTCAGGCAGAGGGGGGACTTGAACTGGGGGTTTCCCCATGGCCAGGTAAGTACCCTAACCACTGGGCTAAAAGTTAAACAGGAGGGCCTTCTCCTTCTCACACAAAACACTGGAGGGGCCTGACCCAAGGAGAGGGTTCCCAGGTATGCATCACAAGCAGGGATAGGCGCCACTCAACAGTTCGACATAGGCAACTATCTCTGTGAGGGGGCGGAGCGTGGCACACCCGAGTCTAGTCATCATCTCCCAGTGGTCAGGTTAGGCACCTCCCCACCGCATGCTGGCAACTGTGGATCCCATTTAGGTGTTTACCTCTCCCCATTCATTGAACAGGGAGCCTGGGCTCCAAACACAGGCTTTAGGAATCATGGGGATTTTCTAAGTGCCTAAATGTTAGGTGCTGCAATGCTCATCGTTAGAATACCTAAAGGCAAGATTTTTAAAGGTATTTAGGTGCCTTGTGGGATTTTCAAAAGCATTTAGGTACCTAAATCCAATTGAAATCAAAGGGTGTTTTGAAAGTCCTACTAGATGCTTAAATACCTTAAAAAAACCAGGCCCTAATTCCTTCTGTGAATCTAGCCCTGAGTGTCTGATATCCCCGAAGAGGCTTTAACAATATCATCCCAGAAGACTGAAGACAGATCCAAAAACCGTATTTTTGAGCCCTTCCTAACACTGAAGGGCTTTGTAAACTGCAGCCGTATCCAGACATGGGTTCTACAAATGGCCCTGTCCCTTTAAAATGAGCCAGACACAGACCCCAGGACCAAAGACTCATGAGTTTGAGGTTTTAAAATATAAGGCTGCTCCCATCTCAGCTGAGATAGGGACCACCTCACCTCTAGATCATGCAGAACAATCTGGTCCCAGCAGGGTACACGAGAAAGGCTGATAGTCATTGGATAG
The DNA here is from genome assembly GCF_965140235.1 of Caretta caretta. NCBI lineage: Eukaryota > Metazoa > Chordata > Testudines > Cheloniidae > Caretta > Caretta caretta. Next base: position 35,859,299 of record NC_134219.1, read on the forward strand.
CTGACAGTCAGTGGTAGCTGGGTAGCTTTGAAAATGAGGCCTCTTTGAAAATGTCAGCTGAGGCCTTTGTCAAGTGGAAAATTATCTATTGTCATATTTTACAAATGACCCCTCTCTTCATCATTGGCCAAACAGAAACATCCATCCCTGAGCTTTGCAGTGTTCAACATCCAGCCTTGCCTTCATCACTGCCTAGGGGTGCACAGGGACCATTCCCCCGCCAGGCCGCTAGTGACTATGTTGGCATAAGCATCGAAGTTTGTGCCTTGTGATGGCTTCATGGTGGCCTTAAGAAATGGACTGGGGGTCTTTGTGCGGTTTCTAGAAGACGTGCCTCCAACACACAAACGTAGGCATCACTGGAAATAGATTTGCACTCTTGTGCTCCATTACTATAGAGAGGTCCAGAAGTATGCAGAAAGGAATCCTCTGTCCTATATAGCAAGGGTCCCTCCAGGGCAGGGGAGAAGCACACGAGCGGGAAGTGGGGAGTGAGGGAAAATCACACAGCTGCCACCTGGGCTTCTATATGTACTACTGAAAAATGTCAGACTTCAGAACCTTGGGCTAATCATCTGGCCGCTTAGGGTTAGGGTGGTGCAAAGAAAATTAGGATACAAGGGGACAAGACAGAAATCTCTCTATATTAAGTCTGGGATATTCAAAAGGGTCTAAGGACATTAGTTGCCTAACTCCCATTGTGCAGTCAATGGGAGTTGGGCACGTAATTCCCTGAAGCCACTCTGAAAATCCCTGTCACAGCTCATGGCCCGCAGTGAAAGTTCACTGTACGGTTCCAGATTCTGCAGCACCCACAGCCCCTTGTGTCTGCTCTAATTGCACAGGATGCTGGAGAGTCAGTCACTGGTTCCTCCAGAGGGCCAAGCCCATTCCTGGGGTCTCCCCAAGGATATCAGTGATTTTGCACCCAGGATACAATGGGTCCCTTCTGCTGAGCTGTTTTCTACTCTCTCCCCTGCTAATGCCCCCTGGGGATAATCACAGCTCTGTGCTCCTCACAGGGGTTTCCTAGGGGATGCCCCACTTGGTCTGATTGCTTTGGTTGCTCTCAGTAACTGAATCCCTGGGCTGATGTTATGTCCCTGGCACACCAGGCTTGGTGCACCACGCTGTGGCAGAGCCTGGGAATAGATTGTGCCCCAATAAGGCAACTTGAGAGAGCAAGACTGTCCCTCGCCTTCGGCCCCTGAACATCTGAGAGGAGCTGAGGTCTCAGTTCACACCCCATTTCCACGTGGATGCTACAAACATTGTCGAGCAGGATGGGACAGGCTGGCTTGGGAGATAAGAGATGAAGTTGCTGCTTTCACCTCTAAGTCACCTGTCCAAACCCAGCCCCACTGAGCAGGAGCCGAGGGCTAAATACGCAAAAGCATTTCGGTGCCGAAGTCCAAAATTTACATCCTCAAAAGCTCTGCGCAGCGGCTGCCTAACCCTGTAAGCACCTACATTTCCCTGGATAAAGTCCACTGTGGTCGCTATTGCAGAGGGATGCAGATGGTGGTGTATCAGTTGTAGAAACCCAAGGTTTGCTCCAATAGGCTCTTTTGCAAATGATAGGGGTAATGTTTCTGAAGTTCAGGTGAAGCCCAGGCCTTAGAACTTGAGAAGATAGACACAGGGCACGGATTATAAAGGGATTTAGGCACCTACCTATTCTAATAGGTGCCCAGTGGGATTTACAAGAGCACCTAAGCAGGTTAGGTGCCTCACTCCCATTGAACGTCCATGGGATTTAGCCACCTGGCTTACTTAGGAGCTTTGATTAATCTCCCTAGGTGCCTGTCTCCATCGGTAGGTGCCTAAATGCCTTGAGCAGTGCAAGACGGTATATTCCTGAGGTACAAGGCTGGGAGCTGGGGGGATCTGGCTGGTGCCTTTCTTTGTGTGATTCACGAGTGGCTCTGGGAGCATTCATGCAATCTAGCTGGGTGTGTGGCTTCACATGCTTCTGGACTGAGTGATAACAGCACCTGGAGGGGTTTGCTGTTAGTCGCTAGCAGAGCACAGTGAGAGACACACCAGGCTAGTGAATTCAGGAGCCACAGCCATCCCACAGTCCCAGGTTGCAGCCCGGGGAACACCATCACACACTCCCTCTCTGCCTAGGCACACAGCATGATGGGAATGACTTTTGGCTGGTGTTGGATCACAAGACACTTTGTTATTGGGGCAGGGGTAATAAAGGGTTGCGTATCCTTCTTGTGTGAATCAAGGGCAGCAGAACTGTGCTTGACATGCCCTGACTGAGGAACTCACCCTCAAGTAAACTGCACTTGCTAAGCAGGGGACATGGGTGCCAAAGGCCAGTGGAGTTGTGGGTGGCTGGCTGGCTGGCTGGGTGGGGCGGAGCGGAAGAGGCCAGAGCAAATGCCTGGACAGCGGAGAGAGCAAGGTGCCTTTCTTTCCGTCCACCAGGGTGGGCGGTGAACTCCACAGATGTATCTCTGAACTCTGGGTCTTTGCTAACCAAGGACAACAGCTGTGAGTGGGGTGCGGTGAAGGGAAGGGCATGTTACAGGAACTTTTGGTTGCTGGACTTAAGAACCTGAGGCAAAAGGACACTGCCCAGCATACTCTGGGGTGGGTGTTTTGCTCATGGTTTATGTTATGAATCCTGCTTGCAGTGTTTTCCCAAATGAATGGCAGCTTACTTTCCCCCTGTTTATTAAAAGTTTCTCTTCTACACTCGGTGAGTGCTTGTGAGAGGGGAAGTGTTATCTCTAGAGGTGCCCAACGGGGGATGTGTAATTGTGCCAGGTTACTAGTTGGGGACTCAAGTCGGTGTTGTGTTGCATTGTTGAAAAGGACCCCCAAGATATTGAACGTGGCCCATGTTGCTGCCGACTGGTTGTTGTTGGCAGAAGGGTTACACAGGTTTCTTAAAAGTGAAGGGGCAGGTTCTCAGCTGGTCTAAATCATTATAGCTGGGTAGATGCGACCGCGCGGTGCTGCTGGCTGGGAGAGCTGCCTGAGGCAGAAGCCTCCAGCTCGCATGATATTCCAGGCAGGACTGAATCTCCATGAGATGAAACTTAAAGAAGAGAATGACCTGGAGTCTCTGGCTCCCATTCAGTGCTCTAAGAGGATGAGCGCCATGTCTGTCCAGGCGCCCCGATCGACCTCACCGAGGTCTGCCAGGAGCACCCAGGAGACGTATGCCGGCTATCAGTCCTATTGCACCGTCTGCCGTGAAGGCAAGGAGCTGCTGCTGTGTAGCAATTCAGTACCGCGTCTGCCAGCAGCACCCAGGAGACGTACGGTGAGCTGAGCAGGCTCCAGGCTTGCCGTGGTATGGCATCTGCACGGGTAACCCAGAGAAAAAGGCGCGAAATGATTCTCTGCCGTTGCTTTCACAGAAGGAGGGACGGAGGGAAGGGGGGTCCTGACGACATGTACCCAGAATCACGTGCGACAATGTTTTTGCCCCATCAGGCATTGGGAGCTTAACCCAGAATTCCAATGGGCAGCGGAGACTGCGGGAACTGTGGGATAGCTACTTACAGTGCACTGCTCTGTAAGTCGACGCAAGCCACGGTATTGATGACGCACTCCGCCGACTTAATGCACTTAGTGGGGATATATGCGATCAATTGAATAAAATCAGTTTCTAAAAATTGACTTCTATAAAATCGACCTTATTTCGTAGTGTAGGCATACCCTAAGAGAGTTAAGCATCTAACTTCCATTGTGCAGACAATGGGCATTGGGCACCTGTTTCCCTGAAACCACTCTGAAAATCCCTGTCATAGCTCGCATCCTGGAGCAAGTGTCCACTGTATTGTTCCAGATTCTGCAACACCCATACCCCCCTGCTTCTGCTCTAATTACACAGGATGCTGCAGTGTTGGTTACAGGTCCCCCCCCAAAGAGGGCCAAGCCCATTCCTGGGGCCTCTCCATGGAAATCAACAATTAGTACCCGGGATACATGGTGCCCATTCTGCTGAGCTGTTTTCTACTCACTAGATATTACCTCACCCATCTTGTCTCTCTGTTCCCGGAAAAGCCATCTTTAGAGAGCAGGACAATCCCTGGTCTTCGCTTCCAGCACTGGACATATGAAAGGAGAGGAGGTCTCAGTTCACACGAATGCTATAGCCATCTCGGCGCAGGATGGGACATGCTGGCTTGGGAAATAACAGATGAAGCAGCTGCTTTCATGTCTAGGTCACCTATTCAACCCAGCCCCAGTGAGCAGTGCCCCAGTGTCCTCCCCTTCTGAGCTCTGTGAAAAATTGGTTTTGTGCCTCATCCTTGGACACGTCATGAAAGCACCCACCAAACATCTCATCCATCCAAACTAGAACGTGTTAATCCCCTGTGAGCAGCCTCAGCAGAGACCATGGACCAGCGCGGACTTGAAGAGATCATCTCAAAATGGGAGAGGGTAGATCGGGCTCCCAGTCCCCTTCACTACATGGTCTCTCCATGGAGATTGTGATAGCCATCAAAGGAGCCAATTGTTGCCAGTCAAAGTAAAGGTGGGTTCTGCAGGGATGGGCTTTAGGGTGGAACCAGAACCTCAGATCCTAAGCCCCCTCACCTGAGCTTTGGGGAAGTGAGGATCCCAAGAAAGAGCCCAGTGTCTGAGCTGGGTCCATCTCAAATTAATTTGCAATTTCCTGATAGAAATAGTCTTTTTCTGTCAGTCACACAACCCTCAGCTCTTACATAGCAGGGAAGGCCCAGTCCTGATCCCACTGCAGTCACTAGCAATGCTCCCACTGACTTCAGCAGTTCCAGGGGTTGATCATAGAGGTGCACGCCGTGTGTTCATTAGAGCAAATTTCTCCAAGGAAATTTCTTCACTTCACAGGTTTTTGTTTCATTTTCCCCCATTCCATGGAGAGGTGGCCACATCAAGCAAAGGACATTTGTATGGATGGAAATGTAGGTGGGGAAGGAAATGAAGTGACCTAGTCCAGGGTTGCAGTTTGGAACGGAGAGAGCTACAAATGTGGGCTGGGGCTTCCAAGCTGACTTACCCCAGTTCAAACAGAGAGATGTTAATGGCATCCCTGTGTGTTCCCACACTGGTCATTGGTGCGGATACTCCCCCCATGGAAACCAGGAGTGATTCCACTGGACTCAGTGAGACTCATTCTTCTCGCCTTCAGCCTGGTGTAAATAAAGAGTAACTCTAGTCGAGTAAATGGAGCTGTTTCTCCTCTTACTCACCCAGTGAGGAACTCAACAGAGTTAGACCATGTCAACACTATGGACCTTACAGCTTTTACCTTTACCGCCGTGTCTACCCTTCGGATCTTTCTTCCCTTATCGCTTGGGTCGGTCAAACTTTTGTTGGTCGGGGTGGTTTTTTCACATCCCAACCGACAAAATTGGTAGTGTAGGCAAAGCTTAAGGTGGGGGCTTTTGGTTAACTTATTGTTAGTTATGTTAATTGAAGGATGAATTCACAGCCGTCAATCTCAATGAGGTCTGTGATTGATCCCGTCATTAGTACCTCGCAATTAAACAATACAAGGCAGCAGAAGAAAACTGGAAGTTATGGAGGGGCTTATAACTCCAGAAGCCCTTGGTCAAATTACAACAAATTTGGAACTCGAATGCTACCCAGGCCTGCCTGAGGCACCCAAATTTCAAAGCTATTCGAGTAACCATTCAGCTTCTAGTGCACTTCCAAAAACTGAGCTTTAAACCATACAGAATGGCGGGAATGGAAATCCTCTAGCCCTCCTTCTGTATTGGCACAAGCGCACAATCCAACACGCAGACTTTCTTAAATTCCATTCTCATTTTGGGTCCCCCAAGATTTCGTGGGGGCCGTGCACTACCTTGGGTAAAATGAGACAGATTGAGACCATTTTGACCTGCATCACATCAATAATTGGATCTCTAGCTTTGAGCAAAATAAACAAACCTAGAAACTTGTAACTGGGCTCATATCTCCACAACCCTTCGCTCAAATGACCCCACATTTAAGTCACTAATCCAACCCTGCACCCTCCTAAGGTACATTAAATTTCAAAAGAATCTGACTAAGCATGTCTTCTGTTTTTTCCTTTTTTTTTTTTTTTAAGAAAGGAGGACCTTTAAACAGAAGTCATGATGCAACCTTAACTAGAAGGGCATTGCTGTGATGGTAATAATATTCATCAGTTCATTTACTGGTTGGGTACCCATCTTGCAGGTTTCTATGAACCCTGCTATTGGTATATTCCAGGAGCATTGAGATGGGATTGTGAAGTTCAGCAATGAGAATCTCAGAGACAGGAACAAACAAAAAAATCGACATCATGGCACAGATATTTAGCTCATGTAACCTGGCCGAGTTCCATAGCACTCTGCCAATTTACATTCGCTGAGGAACTGGTCTAATTGACTTCAGTGGGGCTGGGGCTGACTTACACAACAGCTGTTTGGGGATCTGGACCCTCTGAGTCCAAGGCAGCTAGAGGTGATTTACAGAAACTGGGGCACTGACCCATTCACTCCAGTGGAGCTACCCTGATTTGAACTTGCTGAGGATCGGAACCATTGATTCCAATAGGTCTCGGGCTGATTTCTACTCTCTGGCTCTTTGTATTTCATCAGTTTCTCTGACATGAATGTCTCGTGTAAATTACACATTTTTAAACAGTGCATCTGCAGCCAAAGGAGCCTTTTATTTTAATGTCGTCTGCCGGAAGGAAAACAATGTTACTACTGAGAAAGAAAGAAAGAAAGAAAGAAAGAAAGAAAGAAAGAAAGAAAGAAAGAAAGAAAGAAAGAAAGAAAGAAAGAAAGAAAGGAAAAGACCTGGGCTATTCATCCCAATAAAAGTTGAAGATCAGATGCAGAAAATCTCCACAACACTGTCCCCAGTTCTGTCCCAAGTGGGAATGAATCACTCTGTCACCCTTACAAGTTATACTTGTAATTCATCCCTAGACAAAGAGCTAGGAAAGAGGAGACTGGTTACGAATGTTTGTTTGACTCTTCTTTGGTTCAGTTTCACAGGCAAAGGATATGGGTTGGAAACTGCATCATGGGCCAGATCCCCAGCTGGTGTAAATGGATGTAGCTCCCTGGAAGTCAATGAGTCAGATCCCCAAGTGGTGTAAATAGCCCACGCTACTCTGAAGTCAATGGAAGTGTATCAATTTACACCAGCTCAGGACCTGGTCCTTAGTTTTTAGTGTTTGTCTCTTAGTGAGGAACTTCAAGCAGCCAGGGCAGCCTGAGCTGTCTGTTCCTCTGGTGGCTGCATCCCAAGAGCTGCTGGTGCAATGCAGGAGAAAAACACCTCTGCTCCCCTAGAGGTGACTATGTGGAGTTAATGAAGGAACAGGCTATTCCAGGCCATCTGAGACTCTGATGCCAAGCGGTTCTTAGCTATTGTAGATCCCATGTCTGTGCTACAAATATATGTTTTATTTTGCCATCCTGTGGGGACCCCCTTTGTGATCCAGCCCTGCCTTGTTTTTAGCTAAAGGTCCTTCAAGAGATGCTGTCATCATGTGAGATGCAGGGCAGGTGCTGTTCCCCCTCTGGGGGGTTAGGGTCAGCTAGGGCAGGTTGTCAGGATGGTTTGCTCCTGAGGTGAGAGCAGAGCTGGGCTCACAGCCCTGGAGATCAGATTCAGCTATTTAGCCCCAGAGCAGGGATATCTTGGGCTGTGCCCTTGTTTGAAGCTGGCACAAACCAGGATCAGCTCGAGAGCTGGGACTGACTTTCAGTCCCTGATCCCATTTAGTCCATCACTTTCACCCAAGCCTGCCCTAGGAGGGAAGCAGGGAGCGCCCATCTGTGCTAGGAACTGCAGAGAGACCCCCTGCAACTCAGGACATCCAGCGAAAGGATGCGACAACAGCTGGTGGATACTACAGTGATGGGGGCATGAGAGAGAGAGAGAGAACCAAACAATCCTGGCAGTGGGTGAATAGATAGATAGATAATGACCAATGATTCCTAACACAGTCGGATCAAATGCAACGCAAATTGGAATAAAGACCAACAAAGTAAGTTTTCTATTTCAATTAAATATGTTAGAGTATTAATATATGGGGCAAATATAATATCAGAAATATGAATTGCAATTAGAACTCTTTAAGACTTTTACTATCAAATTATGCAGATATCTAGAAATGATCAGATTTTTTTTCCACCAGAAAAAATTGATTTTTCATTGAGGTTGTGAGAACCAAACAGCTTCAGCCTAAAACTGTTGGAACCTGAAAATTTTTAGGCATAATCAAAAAAAGTTTTCATTTTTATGGATATCAGAGACTTTCCATGAAAATATATTCAACTGAAAATTGAATTTTCCTTTGAAGTAAAGTAGAAATTGTCTGACTACTCCTACCTGGAAACTTAGCTTTTTGGCAGGGAGGGGAACATGAATATTGTCCAATAACACCATAATTTCCAACCCCATTCCCTCTATTGCAACCGTGTTTGTCTGTTTCAAAGGGGTAGCTGCAGGATGGTAAAACTGAGTAAGTAGCAAAGTTGGTAGCCCAGAGAATGTGTTTTAAACATACTAACCTCTCTAAACTAAAGCACTGAGAGTCGAAGCTCCCAGACAAAGCCTGTCTCTCTTTATCCTACCCAAGGACAGGCAGGAGGTTGATGGAACAAGAACCCAAATCTCCACTTCTACCATCATAGCCTCTATGTTAACCTCACTGCTGCCTGCTAAACAAAAATATTGTCAACATGTGCACAGAACATGCACATAGGAAGACACAATCCATCCCCAAAAGAGTTCACATTCAAAGTACATGAGACAGACAAAGGGAAGGGGAGGAAAGAGAGGCAGCGGTGACTGCTCCATGGTCACAAAGTGACAGAGGCAAGACTAGAACCGAAGTCTCCTGACTCACACAGCACAGAAATAAAGTCACAGAGGGGAACCACACAACCCAGCAGCAACTGAGCAATGCGACCAGCCCATCATCACCCAGCAATGGGAGTGCAGCTGGGATCTGGTGCCATAAATCAACGTGTAAGTTGGCATCAGGCGGTATGTGGGATGTTGGGGTGGAATCATCACAGAAAAGCTGCCATGTGGGAAGCTGGGTGATTCTGTGCTGTATTTCTCAGTTAAGTGGGAATCAGACTGTGCTGGCATTTTAGTAGTTGAGTTGGCCAAGTTGTGAGCCTGCTGTCTGTAGCAATAGGGGCATAATTTTGGCTCAGATTGTTGGATTTGGGTTGTACTTTGTTCCATCTTTCATCCTGCATTTGATCAAGCCACATCTTGGGCCAGATCCTCAGATGGTGTAAAACTGACCCAGCTCCAGTGACTTTAAGGGAGCGATGCCAATTTACACTCCTGTGATAATGCACCAGAGTAGTGCTCTGGTTGTGAGCGGTGAGGAGCCCTCACTACTCCAGTCAATGGAAGTGACAAGTGCTGTGTCCCTTAGACATTCATACCATGAGAAATCATGGAGAGGGGAATCAGTCACTCCCTCTCTCACTATACCCCTGACCATTGCTCTTGTCCTTTCCTCCACAGCCATCACACGATGAACTAAGAAAGAAAATGTCCAACCAAACCACCGTGACTGAGTTCCTTCTCCTGGGATTCTCTGATGTTCGAGAGCTGCAGATTTTGCACTTCATGGTGTTTCTAGTGCTTTACCTGGCAGCCCTGACAGGGAATCTTCTCATCATCATAGCCATAGCTCTTGACCACCACCTTCACACCCCCATGTACTTCTTCCTGATGAGTTTGTCCATCCTAGACCTCGGCTCCATCTCTGTCACCATCCCCAAATCTATGGCCAATTCCCTTATGAACACCAGGTCCATTTCCTATGCTGGATGTGTCACCCAAGTCTTTTTCCTCATCTTCTTTGCTGGAGCCAACTTCGCCTTACTCACCATCATGGCATATGATCGATACGTTGCCATCTGCAAACCACTGAACTATAAGACTATAGTGAACAGGACAGCTTGTGTCCAAATGGCAGCCAGTGCCGGGATCAGTGTAATTCTCTATTCTTCATTGCATACCGGGAACACGTTTTTGATAACCTTCTGTGGAGGCAACATGGTGGATCAGTTCTTCTGTGAAATCCCCCAGCTACTCAAGCTCGCCTGCTCTAACTCGTACCTCAGTGAAGTTGGGGTTATTGAATTTGGTGTGTGTTTAACCCTAAGTTGCTTTGTTTTTATAATTGTGACATATGTTCAGATCTTCACCACGGTATTGAGAATCCCCTCTGAGCAGGGCCGACATAAAACCTTCTCCACATGCCTTCCTCACCTCATTGTAATTTCCATGTTTCTTTCCACTGTTGTCTTTGCCCACATGAAACCCATCTCCAGCTCTCCGTCAGCTCTGGATCTCGTGGTGGCTGTTCTCTATTCCGTGCTGCCGCCAGTGATGAATCCGATCATCTACAGCATAAGGAACAAGGAAATCAAAGCTTCCCTGAGGAAACTGACTGGGTGGAGGTTATTCAACAAGAATAAAATGTCTGCGTTTCTCTGATGAACATGGTTTTATCTGTGTTTTTTTAGCAAATACAATCAACTGATGACATTACTGTCCCCATAAGAATATGGCGTGTGATTTTTTTTATGCAAAATGCTGTATGTATAGTGGTAAATCCACACTAACTCCACTAAGTCAGTGGAGTTCTTCCAGGTTTATACCAGTATAAGTAAGATGAAAATCTATCTATCTCATGCTTTTATACTGCCATCCCTCACCATGTTATCTGAGTACCTTCCACATAAAATCAGTAGCCATTAGAAAGTACCCAGTGGACTTCATGGAGTCTCTGGTTCTTCTCCTTTTTGGGGGTCAAAACTTTGCTTGGGGTATGATGGCTTTTGGGTTTCTGTTTGCTGGTGTGACAGAGTGGGATATGGCAGCATCAGATCATGAACTCTGTGTTTTGCTATCTGGGTAAATATTGACATGGTGACTGCAGAAGTCTGGGCTTGCTCAATAGCCGTCTATCGCTCTTTGTTCATGGCAGCTCTCCTCCTACCTGAGAAAGGTGCCTGTTACTTTGCTGAAGGACTATCACTCAGACAAATCAAGACTGAAGTCTGGGGCCTTTGACTTTTGTTGCCTTTCACCTACAGGCCCTGCTGCATGGAACAAGTCTTTTGCTGTATAGGGAGTCTGGAAGTGATGGGGGGGAGAGGGGGAGCATGGCTGGTGGGTCTGGAAGTCTTAATTTTTCACATGACAAAGAGACAAGGTACCTATTTAAGTGCAGACTCCTACCCTGTGTCAGGTGCCAGCCATAATCCCATGTAAGAAGGACTTGCAGGAGTTCGTTCTATTTAATCTAATCTATCTGTCTATCGTAGGATTCCACACTGTCACCCAACACCATGCTATCTGAGCACCTTCCACATAAAATCAGGAGCCATAGCAAAGCCCCTAGTAGACCCTGAGGAGCCAGAGACTCCATTCCTTTTTTTGTTCTTCCCCTCAGGGTAAAAAATATGATTGTGGTATGAGTGCAGTTGTTTGGTTCTTACTTCTTTCTCAGATTTTTTAAATTTTATTTTAGGGGTTTTTTTTGTTTTCTTTTTACTGGTGGATTGTTTTGTTTCTTTATGAGGTGGGAGTGCCTAGGGACAGGAGCGCTAGAAGCTCCCTAGAAGTCGGGGGGGGGGCACCGACACCTGAACCAAGGCCCCACCCCCACACGGCCTCTTCCCCCAAGGCCCTTCCCCACACTTGCTCCTCTCTGCCCCCTCCCCGCCATCGCTCATCCTTAAGGCCAGTAAAAAGTGGGAGAACATAGCCCTCCCACTTTTAAAAGTGATGGGGCCATGGCCCCCTGGCCCCCCCATCTCCATTCTGGTTCCTCTGCCTGGGGAGATGCTGAGTGTTTGGGTAGACAGTATTGTCAGTGTTTTCTCATTTATTGGGCGTGCCCGTATGTCATCTCCTTGCTGGGGTTTTCCGAGCAATGGGTGAAGTAACATCTTGTATTGGCCCAATTTCTGTTGTTGGGAGAGACAAATTTCCAAGCTTACACAGAGCTCTTCTTCGGGTCTGGGGAAGGTGTTCAGAATGTCACAACTAAATACAAGTTTCAGAGCGGTAGCCGTATTAGTCTGTATCAGCACGTTTTAAATTTTCATCCAGATTTGGGATAAAAACCAATTTCAAACTATTGAAATTTCCTCTACAATGAAAATTCCAACCAGCTCTAATTATGGCTGGGACTTCCAAAGATGTCAAAGGGACATAGGTTCAAAAATTCTATTAAAACTCTCTCAGGTTCCTTTGGTAAACCCAGCCTACATCTTTACCTCCTTTGAAATCCCCAGCCTTAATAAGTAAAACACTTTCCAAAAGGTAGGGGGATACAAAGGTAAAAGTTAAAGTTTATTTACACTCTGATGATAAGAGTGGTCTAGATACAAATATACAAAAATACAAATAAGTCAGGCATCAAGGGCAAGATATGTAAAGGTATTTAGGAACCTAGTGGGATTCTCAAAAGCATCTAGGCATCTATCACCCATTAAAATGAACAGTTCCCATCAAGAGTTATGTTTTGAGAGCTATCAGTTAGCCAGTTTTTAATCAATTTACTATTGTTTTTGTGTAGTGTTATTTTTAAATAGTGTGATGTTAGCCTGAATCAAACCTTTAGAAAAATACAAGTCTATTATGTCAACACCATGGCCTTTAGCAATCAGAAATGTCACAGTTAGATCAAGTTCATTTGATAAAAAACATTCTGTGAAAACATATTGATCACCATTAATTGAACTTCTCCCTTGTAATTCCTTTTTGTTGAAAAATGACCCATTTTCAAAAATGAAAATTTTTGTAAAGAACTGTTGATTTAGTGAATTTTTTCTCTTTTTTTAATTAAATTTTTCATTTCAATTTTTGACAACATTTAAATGGAAAACTTTATAAAAAACATTATTGAATTGTTTCCGTTTACCAACATGTAGGACCTCCAAACTTAGAACCCTTAAAAAGGGAAATAAGTTTAATTTTTTAAAATTCTTCACTAATTAAAAAAAAAAATCCACCATTGTTGTTCATCATTCTTTATTTCCTGCATGTTGTTCTTTTGTCTGCTGTTTAATAATTTTTCAGCTATTGAACCAGGGAACAGACACAATGTCATGTGAATTGGCCAACCAGTAATACATCACAGATAATGAAAACTCTGGAGTTGCTACAAATTTAAACTTAGGACAAACTTCTGAGTCACTAAGGTCTTGATCCTGCATACGCTTTATGCACAGGCTTTCTTTCCTAGTGTGAGTAGTCCCATTAGAGTCAACTGGACGACTCAAAATAATATAATTTAGCACTTGAGTAAGGATCTCAGGATCGGGGCCTAAATGTGAATTGCTAAAAGTAATGTCCACATAGGCCCTGATCGAAAGGCCATTTAATTCAGTTCAAAGATGTTCATTGATGCTAATGGGCTGTTGATAAGACCTCTCGAGAGATTTTAAGGGACAGATTTTCGAAAGTATTTGTAGCTACCACTGAAATCAATGGGATTTTGGTGCCTCATCTGCTGAAGTGCTTTGGAAAAGCCCACTAAACAATTATCTGCGTCTTTAGACACCTAAATATCTTCGAAAATATGGCCCTTAGGAGCTCACGTCCAGTAGATTTTCAATAAATATTAGGCCCCTAGAAACCACATCTTTCATGGTGTTTAGGGGCCTATCTGAATCTTTAGGTGCCCAAATTCCTTTGCAAATCTGGCCCTTAGGCACTTCTGAACATTTTACCCAAATACAAAAGTTGTAAATGTAAAACTGGAACCAGGATTAAAAGCACAACAACAAGGACGGTTACTACCAAAGGGAACATGAGCACAGGCTGAGAATCATACCCAGTAACATCTAAGCCATTCAAAAACAACTTCATATCCCACTGAATACTTTCCATAAAGCCTCCTTCACCTCTTTGTTTCTCAGACTGTCAATGAAGAGGTTTAACAGCGGAGTTACAATAGTATTCAAAGTGTTGACCGTCTTGTTCATGTCCAAGGCATTCTGTTTGGAAGTCCTGACATACAGGAAGATGGTGGAGCTGTACCATATAATCACAAGAGTGAGATGGGCAGAGCAAGTGGAAAAGGCCTTTTGCCGGCCTTGGGCTGACGGGATTCTCAGTATGGTGGAGAGGGTGTAAATGTAGGAGACCAGAGTTATTGAACATAATCCCAGGATGACGATGATCGAGATGATAAAAGCTGCCATCTCTATCACATAGGTGTCTGTGCAGGAGAGAATGATTGAGGAATCTATGCTGCAGGAGAAATGAGTAATGACATTAGTGCCACAGAAGGACAACCTAACTCTCAGAGATTCTGGGATAGAAATAGCCAGGAAACTACACACCCAGGAGCCAAGGGCCAGCTGAGCAGACAAGGTGCTCATAGAATCATAGAATCATAGAATATCAGGGTTGGAAGGGACCCCTGAAGGTCATCTAGTCCAACCCCCTGCTCGAAGCAGGACCAATTCCCAGTTAAATCATCCCAGCCAGGGCTTTGTCAAGCCTGACCTTAAAAACCTCTAAGGAAGGAGATTCTACCACCTCCCTAGGTAACGTATTCCAGTGTTTCACCACCCTCTTAGTGAAAAAGTTTTTCCTAATATCCAATCTAAACCTCCCCCACTGCAACTTGAGACCATTACTCCTCGTTCTGTCATCTGCTACCATTGAGAACAGTCTAGAGCCATCCTCTTTGGAACCCCCTTTCAGGTAGTTGAAAGCAGCTATCAAATCCCCCCTCATTCTTCTCTTCTGCAGGCTAAACAATCCCAGCGCCCTCAGCCTCTCCTCATAAGTCATGTGTTCTAGACCCCTAATCATTTTTGTTGCCCTTCGCTGGACTCTCTCCAATTTATCCACATCCTTCTTGTAGTGTGGGGCCCAAAACTGGACACAGTACTCCAGATGAGGCCTCACCAATGTTGAATAGAGGGGAACGATCACGTCCCTCGATCTGCTCGCTATGCCCCTACTTAATCTACAGTTACTTCATTTTGCAGAATTTATGAAAATTTGCCAGCTAATAGGCAAAGTATATTTGTTCACCTTTTACTATGATGATGATGATCAGAATATTAATGATATTTTTCCAGCCCAACAAGAAAAATTAGTTACTATTTCAGAATAGAACATTTTCAAGACTGTAGTTAGTGGTGTTATACTGGATATTCAATATCATGCAGACATTTAAACTAAATGAAATAATGGCTATTTGTGGAATAATATCCACAAACACTCAGGTGAAATATCAGAATTGTACAAAATCTCATTTTTGGATGGTGGCGGGGGGAGATCGTTTTTTCTAGTTTGATATGCTAAGACTTTCTTCTGGAAGAGACTTTTAAAAATATATATACAGTGTAGTTTAATTTAATGTACATTAGAAATAATTAATGTTACTTTTACATTTAGAGAAATTTGTTTTGACCAGATACATATTTCCAGAGAACAACACACTTTTTTAACACTGGTCATATTCTGCCCTCATATATATTCTTATTTATGGGTGTGGTTCCCATCCCAATACAAGAAAAGTATTTGATTCCATGAATGTACTGTATTTCTCCTGGATAGATAGTTTTTAGTAGTTGGTTCTAGATCCCAGTCTATGTCCCCCGCCCCTCTAATACCAGTAGAGGATTGTGGAGTATTTCACTCACCAACTAAAATTTGGTGAGTGAAATCCTGACCCCACTGAATCATAGAATCATAGAATATAAGGGTTGGAAGGGACCCCAGAAGGTCATCTAGTCCAACCCCCTGCTCGAAGCAGGACCAATTCCCAGTTAAATCATCCCAGCCAGGGCTTTGTCAAGCCTGACCTTAAAAACCTCTAAGGAAGGAGATTCTACCACCTCCCTAGGTAACGCATTCCAGTGTTTCACCACCCTCTTAGTGAAAAAGTTTTTCCTAATATCCAATCTAAACCTCCCCCACTGCAGCTTGAGACCATTACTCCTCGTTCTGTCATCTGCTACCATTGAGAACAGTCTAGAGCCATCCTCTTTGGAACCCCCTTTCAGGTAGTTGAAAGCAGCTATCAAATCCCCCCTCATTCTTCTCTTCTGCAGGCTAAACAATCCCAGCTCCCTCAGCCTCTCCTCATAACTCATGTGTTCCAGACCCCTAATCATTTTTGTTGCCCTTCGCTGGACTCTCTCCAATTTATCCACATCCTTCTTGAAGTGTGGGGCCCAAAACTGGACACAGTACTCTAGATGAGTATGAGAACAGATGCTGTTCGTGATGGTGCTATAGTGCAATGGGTAGCAAATAGCCAGATAGCAGTCATGGGCCATGGCGGACAAGAGGAAATATTCTGTGCCGCCCAGGGAGAAAATGAAGTCCATCTGCAGGATGCAGCTACTAAAGGGGATGGTTCTGCTTTTCCCCAGGAAAATCGCAATGGTCTTGGGAACACAGGCTGTGGTGTATCATATCTCCAGCAAGGAGAGGTTGCAAAGGAAGAAGTACATGGGGGTGTGGAGTTGATGGCTGGCCCTCACTAGGACTAGGATGGCAACATTTCCTGCAACTGTCAGGACATACATCATGGTAAACACCACAGAAAGAGAGATCTGCAAATATTGACTACGGGGGAAGCCCAGAAGGATGATTCCTGTATCCTGGAGTGGTTTTCCTTCTCTATTCCAGTCACAGGCTCCATCTGTCAAGATACAAGAGATCATAATTCAGGAGAAGCTTTGTTACATGGATTGTTAGACATCACAGGTACAATTTTCAAGGGTGCCTGTCAAGGTTCCTTCCCCACTCTGAACTCCAGGGTACAGATGTGGGGACCTGCATGAAAGAGCCCCTAAGCTTATTCTTACCAGCTTAGGTTAAAAAATTCCCCAAGGTACAAACTTTGCCTTGAACCCTATGCTGCCACCACCAAGAGTGTTACACAAAGAACAGGGAAAGAGCCCACTCGGAGACGTCTTCCCCCAGAGTAACCCCCCCAAGCCCTACACCCCCTTTCCTGGGAAAGGCTTGATAAAAATCCTCACCAATTTGTACAGGTGAACACAGACCCAAATCCTTGGATCTTAAGAACAAGGAAAAAGCAATCAGGTTCTTAAAAGAAGAATTTTAATGAAAGAAAAGGTAAAAGAATCACCTCTGTAAAATCAGGATGGTAAATACCTTACAGGGTAATCAGATTCAAAACATAGAGCATCCCTCTAGGCAAAACCTTAAGTTACAAAAAGACACAAAAACAGGAATATACATTCCATTCAGCACAGCCTATTTTAACAGCCATTAAACAAAAGGAAATCTAACGCATTTCTAGCTAGATTACTGATTAACTTTTTACAGGAGTTCTGAGCTGCATTCCTGATCTGTTCCCAGCAAAAGCATCACACAGACAGACAGACAGACTCTTTGTTCCTCCCCCTCCAGCTTTGAAAGTGTCTTGTCTCCTCATTGGTCATTTTGGTCAGGTGCCAGGGAGGTTATCTTAACTTCTTAGCCCTTTACAGGTGAAAGGCTTTTGCCTCTGTCCAAGAGGGATTTTATAGCACTGTATACAGAAAGGGGTTTTATAGCACTGTATACTTCCCTTTATATTTATGAGACTGCCTAAATGATATAGAAGCCTAAATCCTATTACAAAATCATGTAAGTTGCTTAGGAGCCTAAGAGCTAGAGTTTCAAAAGTGTTTAGATGTCAACGGTGCTGACTGACAAAAATGCTTAAGCAGGTTAGGCACCTAATCTGGTTAGGTGTTTTTGAAAATCCCACTAAGCATCTATCTGAAGCTTTAGACATCTTCATACTTTTGAAAATCTGGTTCTGAAAGATTAAAGCTCTTTTGAAAATTGGATGTAGGCTCTCAAGTCACCCAGGGCCAGATTTTAAATGGTATTTAGGCATGTAGTGGGATTTTCAAAAACACCAAGGCACCTAAACTCATTGATTTCATTGATTCATAGATTCCAAAGCCAGAAGGGACCATTGTGATCATCTAGTCTGACCTTCTGTATAACACAGGACATAGACCTTCTCCCAAATAATTTGTAGAGCAGATCTTTTAGAAAAACATCCAATCTTGATTGAAAAATTCTCAGTGATGGAGAATCCACCATGACCGTTAGTAAATTGCTCCAAAAGTTAATTACTCTCACTGTACGCCTTATTTCCAGTCTGATTTTGCCTAACTTAAACTTCCAGCCATTGTATGGTGTTATCCCTTTCTATGCTAGACTGAAGAGACCATGAAGGAATTTATAGACTGTGATTAATTCACCCATTAACCTTCTTTTTGTTAAGCTAAATAGATTGAGCTCCTTGAGTCTATCACTATAAGGCGTGCTTCCTAAACTTTTAATCATTCTCATGGCTCTTCTCTGAACCCTCTCCAATTGATCAACATCCTTTTTGAATTGTTGACATGAGAACTGGACATAGTCTTTTTCCTCTTTATGCATCCAAGAATTGCATTAGTCCTTTTGGCACAGCATCACACTGGGAGCTCATGTTCAGCTGATTATCCACCATGACCGCCAAATCTTTTTCAGAATCACTGTTTCCAACAATCGAGTTCCACGTCCTGCAAGTATGTCTTACATGCTTTGTTCCTAGATGTAGACATTCACATTTAGCCATAGTAAAATCATATTGTTTGGTTGCGCCCAGCTTACCAAGTGATCCAGATCGCTCTGTAACCCTGTCCTCTTCATTATTAACTACTTCCTCATTTTTGTGTCATTTGCAAACTTTATCAGTGATGAGTTTATGTCATCTTCCATGTCATTAAAAATGTTTAATAGCGTTAGGATATGAACAGAACCCTCTTGGATCCCATTGGAAACATACTTGTTCCATGACAATTCCCTTTTACAATTACATTTTGAGGCCTAAAAGTTAGCCAGCTTTTGGTCCATGTATTGTGTGCCAAGTTATTTTTGTATCCTTCTAGTTGTTTAGTCAAAACGTCAGGCAGTACCAAGTCAAATGCCATAGAGAAGTCTATTATATCAACACTATTGCCTTTATCAATCACAATTGTAATGTCATCAAAAATGATACCAAGTTAGTTTGACAGGATCTATTTACCATAAACCCATGTTAAATGACATTAATTATATTACTTTATTTCTTTATTAATTGAGTCCCTTATCAGTGTAATAAGAAAAGGAGTACTTGTGGCACCTTAGAGACTAACCAATTTATTTGAGCATGAGCTTTCGTGAGCTACAGCTCACTTCATCAGATGCATACCCTGGAAACTGCAGCAGACTTTATATACACACAGAGAATATGAAACAATACCTCCTCCCACCCCACTGTCCTGCTGGTAATAGCTTATCTAAAGTGATCATCAAGTTGGGCCATTTCCAGCACAAATCCAGGTTTTCTCACCCTCCACCCCCCCACACAAATTCACTCTCTTGCTGGTGATAGCCCATCCAAAGTGACAACTCTCTGCACAATGTGCATGATAATCAAGTTGGGCCATTTCCTGCATAAATCCAGGTTCTCTCACCCCCTCACCCCCCTCCCAAAAACCACACACACAAACTCACTATCCTGCTGGTAATAGCTCATCCAAAGTGACCACTCTCCCTACAATGTGCATGATAATCAAGGTGGGCCATTTCCAGCACAAATCCAGGTTTTCTCACCCCCCCACCCCCATACACACACAAACTCACTCTCCTGCTGGTAATAGCTCATCCATACTGACCACTCTCCAAGTTTAAATCCAAGTTAAACCAGAACATCTGGGGGGGGGGGTAGGAAAAAACAAGGGGAAATAGGCTACCTTGTATAATGACTTAGCCACTCCCAGTCTCTATTTAAGCCTAAATTAATAGTATCCAATTTGCAAATGAATTCCAATTCAGCAGTTTCTCACTGGAGTCTGGATTTGAAGTTTTTTTGTTTTAAGATAGCGACCTTCATGTCTGTGATTGCGTGACCAGAGAGATTGAAGTGTTCTCTGACTGGTTTATGAATGTTATAATTCTTGACATCTGATTTGTGTCCATTTATTCTTTTACGTAGAGACTGTCCAGTTTGACCAATGTAAATGGCAGAGGGGCATTGCTGGCACATGATGGCATATGTCACATTGGTGGATGTGCAGGTGAACGAGCCTCTGATAGTGTGGCTGATGTTATTAGGCCCTGTGATGGTGTCCCCTGAATAGATATGTGGGCACAGTTGGCAACGGGCTTTGTTGCAAGGATAAGTTCCTGGGTTAGTGGTTCTGTTGTGTGGTATGTGGTTGTTGGTGAGTATTTGCTTCAGGTTGCGGGGCTGTCTGTAGGCAAGGACTGGCCTGTCTCCCAAGATTTGTGAGAGTGTTGGGTCATCCTTTAGGATAGGTTGTAGATCCTTAATAATGCGTTGGAGGGGTTTTAGTTGGGGGATGAAGGTGACCGCTAGTGGCGTTCTGTTATTTTCTTTGTTAGGCCTGTCCTGTAGTAGGTAACTTCTGGGAACTCTTCTGGCTCTATCAATCTGTTTCTTTACTTCCGCAGGTGGGTATTGTAGTTGTAAGAAAGCTTGACAGAGATCTTGTAGGTGTTTGTCTCTGTCTGAGGGGTTGGAGCAAATGCGGTTGTATCGCAGAGCTTGGCTGTAGACGATGGATCGTGTGGTGTGGTCAGGGTGAAAGCTGGAGGCATGCAGGTAGGAATAGCGGTCAGTAGGTTTCCGGTATAGGGTGGTGTTTATGTGACCATTGTTTATGAGCACTGTAGTGTCCAGGAAGTGGATCTCTTGTGTGGACTGGACCAGGCTGAGGTTGAAATAAATTGGTTAGTCTCTAAGGTGCCACAAGTACTCCTTTTCTTTTTGTGAATACAGACTAACACGGCTGTTACTCTGAAACCTATTGGTGTAATGATGCTGGTTCTGGCAGGACCCAACGGAGAGTGCCCATTCAGGACAAATTGCTTCAAGCAGGGCAGTTACAGCCCAAGGCTGGGGTTTCTGTGCACACCAAGGCAAACCAAACCAGCCAGACAGAGAAGACTTTGCTTTTACCCCACTGGCTAACCACAAGTCACACAAGCAATTCCCTTAGACACCCCAGTTTCCCAGTATCACCACCAGTGCCACACATTATGAGGACAAATGGTGATGAAAACCAATAGCCCAGTAAAAGAAAAAAAGTTCTCTCGATCCCAAAGGACCAAGTCCCAGACCCAGGTCAATATACAAATCAGATCTGACCCACAAATCACGCTGTTGCCATTCCTTTAGAATCTAAAATCTAAAGGTTTATTCATAAAAAGAAAAGATATAGATGAGAGCTAGAATTTGTTCAATGGAGTCAATTACACACAGTGATGGAAAAGTTCTTGGTTCAGGCTTGCAGCAGTGAGAGAATAAACTGCAGGTTCAAATCAAGTCTCTGGAGGACATCCACAGCAGGGATGGGTCTTTCAGTCCTTGGTTCAGAGCTTCAGTGTAGCAAAGTCCCTCCAGAGGTAAGAAGCAGGACTGAAGACAAGATGGGGGAGCTGCAGCAGCTTTTTATAGTCTCTTGCCATGTGGTCTTTCTTTCTTTGTGCCAAAGACAAGCTGTCCAACACCTAGCCTGGAAACACCTCAGAGTTCTGTCCATAGGCAGGTCCCTGCATACCTTGCTGAGTCCCAAGGCATGTCTGCATTCTCTCAGTGGGTCAATTGTATAGCGGATGGTCCTTAATGGGCCATCAAGCAGGCTAGGCAGAGCTGATACCAACTTGTCTGGGGTGTCACGGAGAAGCGTAGAATAAGTTTGAAATACAGACAGTATAGAGCCAATATTCATAACTTTAACTACAAAAATAATACACACAAATAGACAGCATAATCAGAACCAGCAAACCATAACCTTGTCTTTGACACCTTATTTGACTCCCTTTATACAAGAATTGGTGCCACTACAGGACTTTGGTAGCAACAATGATCTATATGGTCCCAGCTTATGTCAATAACCTCACAATCAGCCACTCCATTATCTTGCCTGATAGGCCTATCAGGCTGACAGGCCTATAATTACCTTGGTCCTCCCATTTACCCTTTTTCAATATTGCACAGCATTAGCTTTCTTCCAGTGTTTCAACACTAAAGGCCCAGTGAGCTCCTCAGCTAGCATTTTTAAAACTCCTGGATGTGGGTTATCTGGATCTGCTGATTTAAAAATGTCTAACTTTAGTAGCTTCTGTTTAACATCCTCCTGAGGTACTAGTGGATTTGAGTGGGTTTTAGCCACCTAGATGCTTTTGAAAATCCCACTAGGTGCCTAAATACCTTTAAAAATCTGGCCCTTAGCTGCTGTTGAAAATTTTACCCCACCCCACACAGTGACCAAATTCATTTGGTCCACAGAGTTTCTAACATCTGGAGAAACAAATGATACTTTGTATTGAATTCTGTTCTTCTCAGTCCTCCTGATGAGAAACAATCTCATCATCCATGGGAGTGGACGCTTCCTTCTGTATGCAAATAGCAGCAATAGGGAAATCCAGGACTCAGAGCGTAAAAACCAATACACCAAATCAGTTTTCCATCTCTATCCCAGTCTTGAATTCTGTAGGTCACAAGAGATGCTCATGGAGTTAAACAGTTAAAATGCATTATTGGATGTTCCTTGAATGTTCAAGTCAGAATCCTAGTGCCTGAATAATTATTACCACCTCCCCTATCTCCCTAAGCCTCAATCAGCTACGACTTACAACTAGAGTTTGTCAAGAAACAGGGCAAGGGAAGGGAAGGGGATCATGATCATTTCATCATTTTTCCCATTGACATTTGAAATGTTCATGACACTTTTGATCTACTAATTGTTCATTCAATCTTCAGCCAGTGCTATTCCTTGTCAAAAGTCCCTCCATGCTCTTAGCTGGGATTTTCAAAGGGGCCTAAGAGAGTTTGGTACCCAATACCCATTGAACTCCATTAGGTTATGGACACACGGCACGTAGAATTTCCCTTGATTCTGGATGTCCATGTTTAAGGGATGATCTTGACTTGCACTCTGGAGAATCACTGATATGCAAATCCCATTTTAACAGATCTACGGAATTTAGCATGAAGAAGAATAGGAAGAAAAATATCCCAGTTTCCCTGAAAATTTCCTTTCTTCTAATATTAAGGTAAATGGGTCAGTCTTGTCCTCTGCTATTTTCTCCTTCATGAATCTCTGCTGTGCTCTGCGGCAGGCAGGACTTGTCTTTGTTCCTCAAAAGCTCTACGATGAACATTTTACATTGGTATATTCCAAGGCAGAGAATCATAATCTCTAGTTCCAGCACAACATTGCCAAACTTGAACTCCTAATCTTTTCTCCTAGATCCTCCCTCATTTTCCATTCTCCAGCTCATTTCAGAACTCAGCTACCCTTCCCAATACACACCTTTGGAACACTGGGGTTATTTATGTGTCTTCTTCTGAGTCCAGGACCATGATTTTTGTCTTTGGTGAAGATTTTCAGAGGCAAAGAGGGCAATTCTGTGGCCCAACTCCCATTGAAAATCCTTTGACAATCTCCCCCTTTGTATCGAACATTAAAACTGATTTTACATTTTGCCCAGGATCAAATTCTAACAACCAAGCAACAGACGTCATGACTAGGCTTGGAAGGATTAGATTTGTATTGGTGAATGTTGGTAAATGTCGATTTCACCACACACACACACACACACACACACACACACACAAACTGATGAAAATGTATTTCCGTCGATAAAACTCAAAATTTACAGATAGGCAAAGTAAGAAAAATACTGCGGGAGAACTTATTAGAGTCAAAATCCAGTGATTTAGACTTTTGAATTCGACTTACAAATGGATTAGTGAATGAACAGTAAAAACAGGTATGATCTGTTGAATTAAGGATATTTACTTTCTATAGTTTAACACGTGATGTTGACAATTTGTGTTTTAATGGTTTATAGAGCTTTCACTTTTTGATACTCAGTGTTAACTATCATTTGTCTGACAGTCTCCCACGCCCCACCCCCATAATTTTGTACAACTATGAACACTGAAATAAATAAAAAGTGGAGAAAATGCTTTTAAATAAACATTGACAGTACCCATCAAAATTATAAATAATAAAAATAAAATGCTGCCAAGCCTATCCATGACATATTAACATACAAGTGAGAACAGAACAAGAATTTCACAAAGAATTATGTACCAGACAGTGCTTAATTGGCAATGCTCATTAAGTATAATCCCTAGCTTTTGTGCAATTCTTTTCATCAGTAGATCTCAACGCATTTTACAACCGGAATCAGGGTCATTGTCCCCATTTTACAAAAGAAAAAATTATAAACCAAAATAAATGTACCTGATTTTGCGGTGCCAGTCCTTAGAGGCACATTCCATGCTCAGCTGAGACAGAAATAAGACTTTGCCCTCAAGGATAAACGATTGATTGTCACTGTGCAATGGGATTTTCAAAGGAGTTCAAAGCAATTAAAAATTCAAATCTCATTGTGATTCAGTGGAATGTAAATGCCTGATTCCCACAGACTCTTTTAAAAATCGCACCCATAATGATTATCCTCCTTATGCTAATCTGAGCTAGTCTGGCAAAAATAATAATACCTTGTATTTATAAACCTCTTTACATCTTCAAATCACTGTCCAGTCATAAGCTATTTTATTCTACAACAGGTTGAAAAGAACTCCCTTTGTAGCCATAACTTCAGTGTTGTTTGGAATGGGCCCAATGCTCCTCTTTAGTAAATAATTAATCATTATCAATCCTCTGCCATATGAGGAGAAATTAGGGCAGAGGGGTAAAGGATCTTGCTTATGGATGCATCGGAAGTCAGGGGAAAAGCCCGGAACAGAGACCAGGATCTCCTGCCTTCTAATACCCTAAACTTCATAGTTACAGAGGGCCTGATCCAATGACAGAGGAAATCAAAGTTATTCTATTCATTCACTCTAGTAGACTTGTGAAGAAATTCATGGTGCTTTTTCACCTGTAGATTTCAAACCATTTTACCAAGGTGGGTGAATGGTATTATTTCATTTATTTACAGATGGGGAAACTGAGGCACAGACAGTTAATCTGACTTTCACACAGTAAATGAGTGACAGAGCTGGGACAAACTCCAACTCCTTATTTCCCATCTACCAGACCAGGCTACAGCTGAGATTTCAAAAGCTGCCTAAGGGATTATGGGGCAAATTCTTAAAGGCTTTTAGGTGTGTACTGGGATTTTTCAAAACAGCTAGGTGTCTAATACCCATTGCAATCAAGGATTTTTAGGTGCCTAGATGCGTCTAAAAATCTCATTAGGTGCCTAAAAACCTTTAAAAATCTGGTTCTTAAACAAATGCCCGTGAAAATGAATGAGGAGTGGGCATCCATGTGGCATTTGTGACTATGAAAACCTAAGTCTACCTCTAAGAGAAATATCCAATCCATTTTTACATTCTTATCTAAGCGACTCAATAAATTACAGCAGCAGCGAGTTCCACAGACCTATCATATAGTTATTTTCTCTTATGCATTCAAGAGTTGAAAAAATGAATGAAATTTAGAAAATGAGAAAGTAAGTGAGAGAGAAGGAAGTACGTTATAGATGAACCAATTACTCACTGGGAAACCTATTCCTTCCAAACAGATATGGCCCAGTAGGTCACATTACCAAGTATACAAAAAATATGTCTTAATACAAGTGGTTTAAAGTATATTTCTGGGATCCTCTCTCT
Organism: Caretta caretta; assembly: GCF_965140235.1. NCBI lineage: Eukaryota > Metazoa > Chordata > Testudines > Cheloniidae > Caretta > Caretta caretta. The sequence continues at coordinate 35,884,962 of NC_134219.1, forward strand.
CTTTCTCTCTCTCTCTCTCTAGTGGACCTAACTTATTAGCTTTTGCTGACAGAACTAGCCAGAACAGACCCCCTTCACACATTATATTCTCTCCTTAGAATGAGGCGTTCTTGGATTCTGAGGAAAAAAATGCATTGCGAGCCATATTTTTTCCTCCAGCTATAAATCAAACATTTAAAGGTTTCATACACAAAATCTTCCTACTTATTGCATAAATTTCTATATTGATTAGAATCTCATTGCATTACCATTTTGTCATCACCCTGCTGTCTTTTTCCCTTACCTGCTTCGTTTATGTATGGCAACTCAACAGGTCCAAGAAATAAGACGAATTTATATTCCTCAGAAGTGCTCTTGGGATTTGGTCTCAACAGAATTTCACTGTCTTCTCAAGAATGTGCCAAACCCCTGGCTTAGTAAGGATGGTGTCCTTGTTTAAAGAAGAGCACTGGAAGTTAGGAGACCTTGGTTCTGTGTCTCCATTGACTTGCTGATGGACCACTGTGAAATTGTTTAAGTTCTCAGTTTCTCCGTTTGTAAAAGACAAAAGGCCAGATTTCTCAAGGTATTTAGATGCCTATTGAAATTTCCAGAAGCACCTAGGAACCTACAACTCATTGATTTCTGTGGATGTTAGGTGCCTATGTCCTTTTAATAATCTCACTAGGTGACTAAATACTTTTTAAAATCTGGCCCTAAGTGGCTGCCCAAAGTTAGGCAACTACGTCCACATTTAGGCAACCTAATAGGTGGTCTAAGATACAGAAGTATAAAGCACCAGAGGTTAAAGACATTCAGACGTCTGAAGATAGGCAGATAAGCACCTAGTGGGAATTTCAGAAGTACCTACGTAGGTTAAGCACATAACTCCAATTGAATTCAATGGGGTTTAGGTGCCTAGGCCTTTGAAAATCCCACTAGACACCTAATAACCTTTGAAAATCTGGTTCTAAGACACTTTGGTGCTTTTGAAATATTTGCCTCCAGTCTACACAAAAAGTTGTACTGACATAATGAAAGGTGTGATTTTATACCAATTTAGCTAAAACAGTGCAACTTTGTGTGTGGATATTATATTGGTTTAAACCTCATGTATATCAATTTTCAGGTGCAAACTGAACTGATATAACCAGTTTCAACCTAAGAGTCCACAAAGGCACAAAAGTTGCAGTGGACTAAATAAACATATTGAAGTTAAGTTGCTGTGTCTTCTCTGTATAGACAAGCCCTAGGGCCAGATTTTTAAAAGTATTTAGGCACCTAGTGGAATTTTCAAACCTTTTAGTGGCCTAACATCCATTGAAATCAATGTTTTAGGTACCAAGGTGCTTTTCAAAATCCCACCAGGTGCCTAAATACCTCAACTAATCTGGCCCTAAATCACTTTTGAAAATAGGATTGACAGTTAAATTTTCAAGTGCAGCTAATTGACTAAAGAGCCAATGAGACTTAAGCTCCTAAGTCACCTAGGTGCTTTAGGAAATTTTACCCTAAGGCTCCCTAGTGTGCTTGAATGTTGTATAGTTTGAATTCTAGGGACTTCAATGGAAGTTAGACACCAAGGTGCTTTTGAAGATCCTGCTAGGCACCTGTTTGTCTCTTTAGCACCTTTATACCTTTGAGGATCTCAGCCCTAGTGCTTAGCTACCCAGTTCCACCGGGTTGTCATTGTGCTCATGAAATCCTGAATTGCTCAGAGCATTTGCCATCCACATGGGTGTGAAAATTACTGAGCAATATCAGGCATCATCCCGGTAAATACAATGGGAATTTGCTGGGCTAAGGACTGAATAAAATTTAAGTCAGGGGTAAAATAATTGCTGAAATTATGCACCTGACCTCCCTTCCCTTTCCAGAGTTTAAGGCTGGGATTTTCGAAGGCGACTAAGGGAGTTAGGTTTCCAACTCCAATTTAAATTAATGAAATTTGGGCACCTAAATTCCTTTAGGCACATTTGAAAATACCAGTCCACTTTGGCATGGACTTAATTGAGGCAGGACTGGCCCCTAAAGCAGAAGCTACTCCCCATAATAGTGTAATACATGTGAGAAGAGAATCAGGATCTGTGACTTTATGGCCCTCAACTCAGTGAGAGATTCATGATAACATCGCTAGGCTTGGCAACATGGACACCCCATTCTAAATGATAGGTCAGAGCTCCTAAATGGAAATGAGCTGCAAAGATGAGAGCATGTGTGTTTGTGGCTAGAATACAGAAATTGTGACTTGTTCCAGTTCAGAGCCAGTGGGCAGATTCCGTACGCCTTAGGGTGAAAATCGTCCTGTACAGAGAAGTACTTACCATACACCTAACCCTCACAGTATCACTTAAGGAGGTCTTCAGTAGTGCACTGGGTGAATTCGACTCCTCATCTCAGCATGGGACACAGGACCAAAGACATAGGTTGATAGAAATCTACAGTTGATATAGTGAGTTGATGACCTGTATGATATGAATTAGTAAGTCTTTGCTCACATTGTGGTGGAGAAATATCAACATTGCATTTGTCACCAGTTTTCACCCTGTTGTTGGAGTCTAAGGAAAGCATCTGTAACAATGACCAGTGCCTGGTGTTGGAAGAGTGGTACACATGGGTCTAATCTGGTGAATAAATGTGGACAGGCCAGGGTAATACTTATGCTAAGCTCACTGGCTTCAGCCAAGTCTTTGCTTGACATGAGTGTTGCTTGCGAAATTCGTCCGTGTGGAGAGACTTGTTTAAAGAATGCTTACAGCAGCTGGGTAAGACAAAGGCGTTTTGTACTGTGTTGAAGGACATAGATAAAAGGAAGTTAAACAGTACAATACATAAAAGGTATTGCCAAAAAGTCCCTGTATTGTGAAAAACAGAAAAGTCCCTATATTTGAGTGGTACAATCCAAGTAAATAAACCAACTGGAAAAGGGACACGATGACATGAAAGTAGCCTGGACAGAAAAAGTTTTGTAAACTGAAGCCTGCACATGTATATACTATGGGTAAGGTAAGACACAATGCTTAATGTTGATTGGACGGTCAGATAACATGTAAAGGTATAAATATGCTAGAGTGTAAAGGAATAGTCAGACCCTCGTAGGAAAAATCGACAGTGACTACGCCCCCAAGAAAAGGTAATTGGGCAATATCTTTTTCTGTATATCTGTCATTCATTGCTTTTATGGTAATTGTAACGTGCGGGGCCTTGCTTTTGGTTCAAAGAAAGGTTTGAATGAATAAACCTGACTGTCTCAGTCTCGAGTGTTTCATAATCCTCACCAAATGCTCGTCCTTCAGAAAGAGCTGTAAGAGGCCACATGCAGAAGCAGTTATGGGAACAGCCTGCCCATACTGGAAGTTTCTTCTGTTAGTACAAGCAAATGTGAACAAGAACAAATGTAATGCATGATAGCAACTGCGAGCTGAACAGAAAGTTCAGCCACCCATGGGATCATAAACTGTTCCTCAGAAAGTAGCTCATGTGTGACTTTTTCACATGACCTCAGAAAGGATGTAAACATTCTGTGGAGAACTAATCATAAGGGAGTTTGCAAACGTACAAAATAACTCTTCCTCTCCCAAAGACCTTGTATTTTCCATCAATATCTGAAGCAACCACCTAACTTGATCTGAGGTTAGAAAATTATTTTAACTTTGTTAAAAGGGTATTATCTAGACCATCACTGACAGTGTTTGTCTAACCTGCTCTTAAAAATCTCCAAAGATAGGGATTCCACAACTTCCCTAGACAATTTATTTCAGTGCTTAACTACCCTGACAATTCAGAAGTTTTTCCTAATGTCCAACCTAAACTGCCCTTGTTGCAATTTAAGCCCGTTGCTTCTTGTTCTATCTTCACAGGTTAATAAGAACAATTTACCTCCCTCCTCCTTGTAACAACCTTTCATGTACTTGAAAACTGTTATCATGTCCCCCCTCAGTCTTCTAGCCTCCAGACTAAACAAGCCCTTTCCCTCCCCCCTCACCCCCCAATCTTCATAGATCATGTTTTCTAGACCTTCAATCATTTTTGTTGTTCTTCTCTGGACTTTCTCCAATTTGTCCACATCTTTCCTGAAATGTGGTGCCCAGAACTGGACACAATATGCCAGTTGAGGCCTAATCAGCGCGGAATAGAGCAGAAGAATTACTTCTCGTGTCTTGCTTATAACACTCCTGTTAATACATCCCAGAATGATGTTTTCTTTTTGTTTTGAAACAGCATTACACTATTGACTCATGTTTAGCTTGTGATCCACTATGGCCCCAAGATCCCTTTCCACAGTACTCCTCCCTGGGCAGTCATTTCCCATTGTGTATATGTGCAACTGATTGTTCCTTCCTAAGTGGAGTACTTTGCATTTGTCTTCATAGAATTTCATTCTATTTACTTCAGACCATTTCTCCAGTTTGTCCAGATCATTTTGAACTTTAATCCTATCCTATCTATCTAATCAATCGTCTTCTTAGTGTCCAACTTGATTCTGAGTGCTTACAGTTCACTACCTTACAAACGAGGTATTTTTTTAAAAGGAATTCAATATTTTTAACATTATTTACTGTGAAAGGCATACAGTTCCCTGCAAGCCAATAAGGTCTCGTTGGTACAAGGAAAGTCTTGAAAGTCTTGAAAGTAGGAGGAAAGTCTTGAAAAGATTAACTCTACCATTCAGCTGAGATGAGTCCTTCTTTTTATGGAGAAAATAGAATGTCACGGCTGTTTTCATCATTTTCATCATGATAAAGGGCAGGCAAGTAGATTTTGTCAATCAGGTGTTTTAACTGTTCTGGAAATTTTGCTAGGTTCAGCTCTTTCCATCAGTAGAGACTGAATAAAAAGAGCCAGATCCTCAGTTGGTCTAAATAATCGTAGCTCCATTGACAGGTCTGCTGAGAGAAATTTGGAGGCCCAGTAAATTATGTTTTCCCCCTCCCATTTCACCCTAAATAGATAGTTTTGTGGGGGCACTGAGCTCAGAACCTCAGTACAATTGTTCCACCTTCCCTCTCTCATCAGCCCTGTCTATTGATAATTCACACCAGCTGAAGGTTTGCCCAGTGAGAAGATTTGCTGAATGATGAGTTGCAGTAAGTTCCATTTTTTAAAAATGTTTAAAAATTTTATTTATTTTCCTCACTTTACTCATGTGAGTGGAACCCTTGACTTCAAAGGAATCATTCATGTGAGTAAATTTAGGCATTTTTATTTTATATATGTCTATATATGCAAGTTTATTTATGTATTAACTGTTTGCAGAATCAGGGCATTAGATGTTATTCATAGGATATTATTCATAACAAAATAAATGGTTTATATTGAAGAGAGAGAAAATATAATTGTTGATTGCCCGTGTTGATTAGACTTTGATATAAAATATTTAAGGCTGGGATTTTCAAAGTTGTCTGAGGGAGTTAGGCACCCAACTCCATTACATTTCATAACTCCCTTCAGATCCTTTGCAAATTCAAATCCAAATAGGGAGGGGGACTAAATTTAGGTTATGAAAAATGAAAAATCAGAAAACCCAAAACAAGCAATCAAACAAATATTCAGAACATTCACTGTAAAAGTCATTGATAGATTTCAAGTTAGGGACAACTTTTTCAAAAGTGGCTTCTAATGCTGAATGCCTCAAATTTGAGACCTCAGCATTAATCCATCTGTGAAGGAAACTTTTGGCCAGCACTGGGAACCTGATATTTTTTTCTGAAGGTGTTTTCGAAACTCGGCATATTACAGTTTTGCTGTATTTGTGGGTCTTGCGGTCTGTTGCTTAGCACAGGTGTCTAGGAGTGAGGGTACCTGGATTCTGTGCCGAGCTCTTTCAGGGATGCATAGAATAGCTGTTGTATCAAAGGAACAGGAATCAGTACACTTGGGTTCTATTCCCATTCTTTGAGGGGTGTTAGGATCGTGGTTGGAGCAGAGCGGGGGCTGAGAATCAGGGCTCCTGGGTTCTATTAACGGTTCTGGTTGAGAAGTATGTTCCACTGACTAAACGGGGAGAAGAATTGCAGACTCCTGGCATAGCTGGTCAAAAATGTTTGAAATTCACAGTTTTGATGAAATTCTTCATCAGAATTTAAAATTCTGATAAAAAAGGGATGCATTTTTTGTGATTTTTTTTAGGAAAACTGCTTCCTTTGTTCTTTGATCCTCTCTGGCCCTGAGCTTTGCTGTAATTGGCTCACTGCATGACCTTGCACACCTCAGTATCATTTTGTCAAAGGAGGTTGCAACTGACTCATTTTCAACCACCAAAAATGAATGCTGGTTTATAGATGTAAATGGTTATTTATGCTCCAAAATTGAGTAGCTGTCCTCTGAACTGCAACTTTGTATAACATCCCCACTCCAACTTGGGACTTCAGCAGGCTTAGAACCTGAGACTTTCTGCACAAAAAGAATTAAATGTCCTCTTGCATTGTAGGAAGGAAATTGACAGGTACAAATCTCATGTGTTCAGTATTGACCTAAGTCTGCTCCCACTGACTCAATGACAAAAATCCTATTGACTTCCTCGGGAGCAGAAATAGGCCTATACTGAGAACTTTTGAAAAGCTCACCCTATTTAGCAGGGATTTTCAAAAGAGACGATGGGGTTTTATTCACTTCTAAAGGAATCTCAGATTGTGCTGAATGCCTAACACCCATAGGTCTCATTTGAAAATGATTTGGCTCCTGAATCCTGAATAATTTACAGGAAAAATGTTGTTTTTTCTGTTGACATTTTTCAGGGTTTTATCAAAAGGACAACCCCCACCCCCCCCCACACACACACCCAGAAAACAATCTTTTTATTTGAAAATTTTCAATTTAAAACAACAAAAATATAAATTAAAATAAAATCAATCTTGGGCTTTGGATGCTGACTGTGGAAAAAACATGTTTCATTGACAAAAACTAAAAATTGTTTTTTCAAGGAACACCTGAAAATGGAATTTCTATCATGAAAGTTTCTTTTTGGTCCAAAAGCCACTTTCCACTGGAAAAAAAGTTTCCACAGGAAAATTTAGGACAAGCTTAAATTCACCCTGTGAGCAGGAAGGCTCCAGAAATGTACTAGCAATAGGATATTTTCAGCCTTAAACCATTATTTCCTGCCTCTTTTAATTATCTGCTCTTTCTGTGCATCAAAATCATCTGCATCCCACAAAGCCACAGTTGTGTTTAATCAGTTTAATTTCATGTCTTCATTTGTTTTGGCAGGTAAAACAGCTGACCGCACTGGAAAAGGGCTATCACACCAGTGTGAAGGAATTTATTCTCCTGGGATTCCCTGGGACCCAATATTTGCAGATATTGCTCTTTGTGCTTTCCTTGTCGCAGGAAATGTGGCGATCATAGTCCTAGTGGCAACCAGCCGTCACCTTCGCACCCCAATGTACTTCCTTCTCTGCAATTTCTCCTTCTCGGAGGTATGGTAGACCACAGCTTGTATCCCAAAGACGCTTGCCAACTTTGTGTCCCAAAGCAAATCCATCTTCTTCGTCAGCTGTGTCCTACGGATGTATTTTGTTTTCTCCCTAGGATGCACAGAGATTTTCTCTTGGCTGTCATGGCCTACGGCTGCTATTTGGCTATATGCTATCCTTTGCTCTATAGCTCCATCCTGAACAGCACCTTGACTGCTCAGCTGGCTGTTGGCTCTTGGTTGTGTGGTTTCCTGGCTATTTCTGTCCCAGCATTTCTGATCACCAGGTTGTCCTTCTGTGCCCTAGTGTCATCCATCACTTTTTTGGGGATGTAGCACTGTGGATAGTTCTTTCCTGCACAGATACCTACCTTATTGATCCGGTGGCCTTTATTATCTCCTTCATCGTCATCCTGGGCTCCTGTGTCATAACCCTGCTCTCCTACATTTACATCATTTCCACTGTACTGACAATCCCATCAGATAAGGAATGGAGAAGGGCCTTTTTAACTTGCTCTTCCCATCTCACAGTTGTGATTATCTGGTACGGTTCGACCATTTTCCTACATGTCAACCCTTCCATGCAGAACTCACTGGAATTGACCAAAATAGTCACCGTCTTGAATACTATTGTCACACCCCAGTTGAACCCTTTCATCTACACACTGAGGAACCCAGAGGTAAAAGAAGCCCTGAGGCATGTATTCAGGGAAGCGATGTTTTTCAAAATGTGCTGGAGGTCATTGGCTGTCACAGAAAATGTGGTGAAAGAAAAATGAGTCTGAACATGGAAGATATACCAAAGTTGATAGGGTACTGAAAAAACAACAACAATCCCTGAGGGCCAGAAGTCTAAAGGTAATTAGATGCCTAACTCCAATGGAAATCAATGTGAGTTAGGTGACTAAATACCTTTAACAATCTGGTCCTCAGTGTCTCACATCCTTGAACATTTACAGCCAGATTGTTAAATGTATTTAGGTGCCTAATTGGATTTTCTATGAGTTTTCAGGGCCTAGATACTTTTTAAAACCCCACTAAGCACCTAAATACCTTTCAAAATCCAGCCCTTATGCATTATTATCCTCTTACTTTGTATTTAATTTAAAATGAAACAAATTGCACATGTGCCAATTATTTATTTATATTAAAGCATGGCCTGTGGAGAGGATAGAGATATCGACAGGCTTGGCAGAATTCAATTTTTATTTTTTATAATTTTGACAGAAAATATCAAGGTTTATTTGTGAGCATTTTTTAAAAAAATATTGTCTATTTGTATTTTCACACTTGTGGGAAATTGCTGTGGCGTGTCAGACAACAAGGTGGGTCAGAGAATAATTATTTAATGACAACTGGTTTTTTGGACCTTTTTTTTTTTTGGTCGGTTGACAGTCTGTATGGCGAAACTGGCATTTCCTGACATTTACTGATAAAAATTTAACCCTTCCAAACCGAGGTAAGATAAACCCACAGGAACCTCAAATCAAGACCCCAGTGGATTTTGAAGGGGATTCAGAATAAAGTTCTGGTTCCAGTTCCAGACTGGGTAAAAACCCAGATTGGTATTTTTGTAGGCTTCTTTTTTTCTTTGTTTTTAGTACACGGGCATTCCAAAACTTTGGAAAGATTGATTTCACACGGATTCTGCCGGTTTGGACTGAAAATATATGAGAATAGCTTGCAAAATTTTGATGATGTCAAAACTGAATCCAGAATCTTAGTCCTGACTCACCTTTAAAATCACAGTGTGAGAGGATGGGGATCCCCACCCCCCACTCCCTGATACCCCCTCACCCTCGCTGCGAGCATCTCAGCAAGGAGAGGAGACGTCTTTAGAAATCATGAGATTGGCTTTAAATAATAAATGCTGGGTTCTTTTGATTTGCTGTCTGGTTTTTGAGTCTGTAGGGTGCACTTCATGTTTTTAGGGTTTTCTCTGTAACCATGAGTATGCCCTGGTGGCAAGAGGACTGGACTGCAACTAGGAGAATGAAGTGAGCTGTAGCTCATGAAAACTTATGCTCAAATACATTTGTTACTCTCTAAGGTGCCACAAGTACTCCTTTTCTTAGTTCTATTCCTGGCTCTGCCATTGGCTTGGTGGGTGACTTTAGGCAAGTAATGGTGTTAGGGGGCTGTATAGTCCGCAAGTCAATCAGGAAGTGAGTGGGTGGGTGGGTGTGTGGGCAGGGGGAAATGGGAACAGGGAATGGGGATGGGGAAATTGGAATCATGTTTAGCTAAGGGCAGGAATGGGAACAGGGACACAGGTAAGGCTCTATGGTATCAGAGCTGGGAAGAGGGACACTAAGGAAGGAAACTGGAATCATGCTTGCTGGAAGTTCACCCCAATAAACATAGAATTGTTTGCACCTTTGGACTTGGGGTATTGTTGCTCTCTGTTCATACGAGAAGGACCAGGGAAGTAAGTGGGTGAAGGAATAAGCCCCCTAACAAATGGCTTCTCTCTGTGCCTCAGTTTCCACATCTGTAAAATGGGGATAATGATTCTCACCTCCTTTATATAGTGCTTTGTGATCTATGGATGAAAAGAACTACCGAAGAGAGAGGGATAATGATTATGTAAAAGAAAATATGAAAGCTGATCTGTTGTTTCAAGCAGTTGAGATTTGAAGAAAAACAACAAATATTGTGAGACAGACATTAAAAATCATAAGAAGATCCTAGCCCCACTGATGTCAATGACAGAACTTAATTTCAGTGGGGCCGGGATTTCATCCTACATTGTCCAGAATTTTATCTTAACCCAACATTCAAATCCTTTGAGGCATGCCTGCTGTCTAGGGCTAGACCTTCAACTGCCAATTTACAGTAGATTAGCATCCAATCTATCAAATGTACTTAAAACATACAGATGTGCTACGTACAATTAATATCGCTTCATAAAATAACATGGAACTGGTTAAGATTTTGTGCAATCTGATTTACCTAATATTCACATAAAGATCATTGTAAGTGGTCACTCACTGATTCATATAAGCAGTGTCCATGTTTCCATTGAATCTTGAGCCCATTGACTTTTGTGAGTGTAAATTCTAACGTTTCCATGCACTCACAGGTGTTAGAATAGTGAAGTGCCTCCGAAATGTGGTGCTTTTGTGGATAGCTATCACTTTGGGCCTGGTGGAGGCTGTTTTCAAAATGGTAAAGGTTATGAAAGTGATATGTACAAGGAAGATTAAGTCCACAAATCGTTCTCAACCAATTTAGTTTATTCTGTGAATTCTACTTTTGTGAGACACTATGCACTTGATCAGTCTGGATTTATTTATTGTTGGAATACCTAGATAGTACAATAAATTAGATTAGATAGATAGATGTGTATGGGGACACAGAGAGAGATAATTTTTGTTAACTGTGATCTCCATACAGTTAATACACCTTCATTTCCCCTGATACTTGAATAGAATTTTACTGGTAGCTTTGGTTTCTCTTCGCAAACATGGATGTTTCAAATGGAATTTCTAGATTGTGCTTCACTGGACCATCGGAGCACCTGAAACAATTCAGGAAATATCATTTGATGGTTCACAAGGATAAAAGAATAATTCAAGTTACTGATTTCACAACATACTCAACTCAGTGTACAGTGATAGCAAGACATAAGGTCAGCTCCCAGACTGCTGCAGTGCGCATCACAGCATGGGGAGTAGATGGCCAGCCCTCTATGGAGAAAGAGGTGGTTAGGGACTATTTAGAAAAGCTGGACGTGCACAAGTCCATGGGGCCGGACGCGTTGCATCCGAGAGTGCTAAAGGAATTGGCGGCTGTGATTGCAGAGCCATTGGCCATTATCTTTGAAAACTCGTGGCGAACGGGGGAAGTCCCAGATGACTGGAAAAAGGCTAATGGAGTGCCAATCTTTAAAAAAGGGAAGAAGGAGGATCCTCGGAACTACAGGCCAGTCAGCCTTACCTCAGTCCCCAGAAAAATCTTAGAGCAGGTCCTCAAGGAATCAATCCTGAAGCACTTACATGAGAGGAAAGTGATCAGGAACAGTCAGCATGGATTCACCAAGGGAAGGTCATGCCTGACAAATCTAATCGCCTTCTATGATGAGATTACTGGTTCTGTGGATGAAGGGAAAGCAGTGGATGTATTGTTTCTTGATTTTAGCAAAGCTTTTGACACGGTCTCCCACAGTATTCTTGTCAGCAAGTTAAAGAAGTATCGGCTAGATGAATGCACTATAAGGTGGGTAGAAAGTTGGCTAGATTGTCGGGCTCAACGGGTAGTGATCAATGGCTCCATGTCTAGTTGGCAGCCGGTGTCAAGTGGAGTGCCCCAGGAGTTGGTCCTCGGGCCGGTTTTGTTCAATATCTTCATAAATGATCTGGAGGATGGTGTGGATAGCACTCTCAGCAAATTTGCGGATGATACTAAACTAGGAGGAGTGGTAGATACGCTGGAGGGCAGGGATAGGATACAGAAGGACCTAGACAAATTGGAGGATTGGGCCAAAAGAAATCTGATGAGGTTCAATAAGGATAAGTGCAGAATCCTGCACTTAGGACGGAAGAACCCAATGCACAGCTACAGACTAGGGACCGAATGGCTAGGCAGAAGTTCTGCAGAAAAGGACCTAGGGGTGACAGTGGACGAGAAGCTGGATATAAGTCAGCAGTGTGCCCTTGTTGCCAAGAAGGCCAATGGCATTTTGGGATGTATAAGTAGGGGCATAGCGAGCAGATCGAGGGACGTGATCGTCCCCCTCTATTCGACATTGGTGAGGCCTCATCCGGAGTACTGTGTCCAGTTTTGGGCCCCACACTACAAGAAGGATGTGGATAAATTGGAGAGAGTCCAGTGAAAGGCAACAAAAATGATTAGGGGTCTGGAACACATGACTTATGAGGAGAGGCTGAGGGAACTGGGATTGTTTAGTGTGCAGAAGAGAAGAATGAGGGGGGATTTGATAGCTGCTTTCAACTACCTGAGAGGTGGTTCCAGAGAGGATGGTTCTAGACTATTCTCAGTGGTAGAAGAGGACAGGACAAGGAGTAATGGTCTCAAGTTGCAGTGGGGGAGGTTTAGGTTGGATATTAGGAAAAAAATTTTCACTAAGAGGGTGGTGAAACACTGGAATGCGTTACCTAGGGAGGTGGTAGAATCTCCTTCCTTAGAAGTTTTTAAGGTCAGGCTTGACAAAGCCCTGGCTGGGATGATTTAATTGGGGAATGGTCCTGCTTTGAGCAGGGGGTTGGACTAGATGACCTCCTGAGGTCCCTTCCAACCCTGATATTCTATGATTCTATGATTCTACATAGAAACACAGCAATTAATGTGAATGAGGGACCTGATCACCTCATATGATATGATTTTTATTGTTCACTTTTTGTCTAATATGCAATATAAATCCCAGGCTGATGGTTTGAGGATCTGAGTATTTAAATTAAAGACTTATTTACCCTTCCTATGGAGTGATTATCAAGTTGGGATACAAGCTTGGGTACTGATGTTACAAAGGGACATTGGACCAAATTCACATCTGGTGTAACTCACTTGACTTCGGAGAATTTGCCCTAGTGTCTCACAGGAACAGAGTGGGTAGACAAAAATCTCCTTCAACATGAGCCCTATATAAATACAAAAGAGGGATATACATTACACTTTAAAGTAAGAGGACTGCAGTTACAGTGCAATGGCCCTCTGAACTGAGCGGTGACTGCGCCTAAGGCTGTGACTTCCTCTGCCTCCATCAGAGGGGAAGGGCCCGTCCCCCTCCCTGCACCCAGACGGGGCCGGTGGCTGAGCTGAGAACCCAGCTCCCACCCCAGAGCAACCAGCTCAGGATGGCACGAACTCTCCTTCTACTTGTGCTGGGTAAGTGACCTCCCTCGGCCTGCTTCCCTCTGTCTGTCTATCTGTCTGGAGATCCCCCCCGCCCCCCCGCAGCATCCCTCCTGCCCTCTGCACCCCCATCCCCTCCCTGGAGCTCTCACTTCTTCTCTTCTCTTCTCTTTTCTCTCCAGATTCTCCCCAGGCCGGTGTCCCCCGCAGGTAACAACCTCTCCTTTCCTTGCTGAGATGCTCGCAGAGAGGGTGAGGGGGTCTCAGGGAGTGGGGGGTGGGGATCCCCCTCCTCTCACACTGTGATGTTTGGAATTGCAAGGAAGGGGGGATCCCTGGGTGCCCCCCGTGTCATCCTCTGGGTGGGTCAGGCTGCCCCGTTCACAGGCGCCTCCTATGAACCTGCCCCAGCAGCAGCTACGGTCCAGAGCCACTTCCGTGGGGGTGGAAGAGCGAACCCAGTTGACGCGTGCTTGTGGGGTCCATTTGGTGGGTCCCAGCTCTGGCCGTAGGGGAGAAGATGCCCTCATCCCCCTGGGCGCTACCTCATTGGCAGCCTCAGCAGAGAGAGCGAGGTCTGGAGGGGCCATGGAGACTGACCTCCCACCTCCCCATTACAATTAGTCCCCCCAGGCCAGAGGCCTGTGGGTGTGCGGCTGTGTGTGTGTGGGGGGGGCCTCTCTCTGCCCCAGCTCTGGGCTCCCACCCACAGAGGACTCAGGGCCGGGAGTGCAGATCCAGCACCATCCAGCGGGACATTAAAAGCAGGATCCGCAGAGACCCCAGAGGAAACGCGGTGGGTGGAAAAACTCCCCCCTGCCTTCCCCACATGCGGCCGAGCTTCCACATGTCTCTCGGGTGCCTTCTCGCTACTGAGAGGCAGGTGTGACGGTCAACTGACGGGTTCTCACCCCTCTTTCACCACTGCCCTCTGGATGGAGAGTGTGGGGTGAATACCCTGATGGGAAAGGGGTATCTTGGAGTTGAAACATTTGCATCCACAATCCTCCCCGCTTTTTGCGCCATAAAGGGGCAGGAAGGAGCAAGGGGCAGTTTGGAGACCCCCTCTCCCCAGCCCCAGTTCAATGGGGGGACATGGCAGGATGTGTGGAGCGAAGAGTTTGCAGACAGTTCCTGGCTCCCGGGTGGGCGGGGGCAGCGAACTGTGCAGACGGTCCCTGCTTTATAGAAGCTGGGAACGGGGAGCTGGCAGACGCTCCCTGGCTGGGTTGGGTGGGGGGGGTGAAGCGTTTGCAGACGCTCCCTGGCTGGGTTGGGTGTGGGGTGAGGCGTTTGCAGACGCTCCCTGGCTGGGTTGGGTGGGGGGTGAGGCGTTTGCAGACGCTCCCTGGCTGGGTTGGGTGGGGGGTCAGGCGTTTGCAGACGCTCCCTGGCGGGGGGCGGGGCTCCGGGGACACTCTCCCTCCCAGCCTGGCTCAGAGACCGAGCGAGGAGGTACCGGGGGTGCGGATCGGGCCCCAGTCGAGCCCCCTCCCCTGGGGGACCTGGCCCCAGCCCCCCCTTCCCCTCCGTGTCCAGGGCCCCCCACCCCCTGGTCTGGGCCCATCCCCCGACTCAGGGCTTCGCCCCTGCAGAGTCTCCCCGCCCTGGCTGTGGGGCCCTGCGTGCCGGGGCGGGTTTGGGGGTGTTTGGAGGGAGGTGACCCCGAAACGTTTTTGCCCCGCCCCCCCCGATCCACCCTCCCGTCCCGCGCTTCTCCCTGCGTGGGTTTCCCAGGGGCCATCCCCGTGGCGCCCGGCCGGTGTGAGGACACAAATCTCAACCCTCCCCTTTTGCACCGGGGGGCACCGGCCCTGACCTGCTCCCCACAGGCTCCTGGGGTCCGCTGGGTCCCATGAGGGGTCGGAGCTCCCCCCCCCCGCCCCGCCCCGCCCCGCGGCTCCCTCGCACGCCAAGAAGCAGCTGCTGCAGCAGGAGCCGCCGCCTGTGAATCGGCCGAAGTTTCACGCCGACTCCCTTCCTCCGGGCGGGGAATTAGGCATCAGAGTTCAGTGCCGGGACCAACCGACCCGCCCCGCGCCCCGCTGGAGCCCTGCCCTGGCCTCAGCCCTTTCCCAGCCTAGGGAGCGCAGCCCAGAGAGGCGGTAAATACCTGCGGGGGGAACGTGGCCTGTCCTGTGGCTGGGAGTTGCAGGCAGATGAATTCAGGCGAGGAGGGAGGCTCACCTGTCTGGCGGGGAGCGGGGGGGGATTAGCTGCTGGCCCAACACCCCGGGGCCTTGGGTGGATTCTCCATCCTGGGCCATGTGTGAAGCCGGGGGGAGGTTTGTCTAGAAATCTGCCTACGTTCCCCCCCCAGCCCCCCAGGTGATCCCAGTCTCCCCGTCCCACCTTCCAGCTGGGAATTCTCCAGGCGGCTGGAGTGGTGACGAGCAGAAACGAGGCTCGGAGAGTGGGGTTGGGAGCCCCTCTCGCTCACGGCAGCTCTGGCGTTCCTCGCCCCCATCCCACCCTCAGCTCCCCGCTTCTCCGCAGAGACTCCCTGCGCGCCTCAGAGCCAGATTTCTGCTGCGGGAGAAATCAACCGGCTGCCGCCCTCTTACCCCGTGTGACGAAGTGGGACTGTTCTTAATGTTTCCTCTGAATAGTGTGGGGGTGCCTCAGTTTCCCCTAGGCAGTTCTTAAGTATCTAGGGGGTGGGGTAAGGGTGTATGATCATTGCAGAGCCCTAGAGGGCAGGGGTGTGCAGGAGTCTGGACACAGAGAATGGCCGACACCCTGTTTCCTGGCAACTGATGGCCT